>NC_052056.1:80499789-80841289 GCF_903992535.2 Arvicola amphibius | reverse complement strand
AACTAGCTCTTGTAGACCAGGCTGGTCTCGAATTCACAGAGATCTGCCTGCCTCTGCCTCCTGAGTTCTGGGATTAAAAGTGTGTGCCACCACCACCTGGCCTTTTGCTCAGTTTTTAATAATAATTCTCTGTGTTTTAAAATTATGTCATTTCCCCTTCCCTTTTCTCTCTTTAACCCCTTACTTGTGCCCCCAACCTTGCTCTCGCTCTAATTCATGGCCTTTTTCTTCAGTTGTTGTTACATATATGCATATTCCTAAATATATAAATACAACCTGCTCAGTCTTTAATGTATAATTTTTTTTTTTTGAGACAGGGTTTCTCTGTAGCTTTGGAGCCTGTCCTGGAACTAGCTCTTGTAGACCATGCTGGCCTCGAACTCAAAGATCCGCCTGCCTCTGCCTCCCAAGTGCTGGGATTAAAGGCATACGCCACCACCGCCCAGCTTTTAATGTATAATTTTTGGATCCCCTTCCTTGTCCCTCTCCTCTTTCTTTCCTCCTCCCTCCCCTCCCTTCCCTCACCCCTCTCTCCTTCTCTCTGACACAGGACCTTAGCTATGTAGCTGAAGGTGCAACTTAGTGGTGAAGTGTTTGTCTAGCAGGCACAATGTACTGAGTTTGATAATATATATACTCTTTGTATGTTGATTTGTGTATGTGTGTTCATGTGTGCACAGGTTCACATGTGTGTGAATGCATGTGGAGATCAGATACTAACCTCCTCTGAAGTTGTAGATGAGGGCCATCTTGTTTTTATAGAACAGTCGCTCACTGGCTCCTAGAGTTTGTTGGTTAGGTTGGCTGGCCAGTGAGCCCCAGGGATCCTCCTGTCTCCTCCTCCCTACTGCTGGGTCTTCAGGTGTGCAGCACCATCCCTGCCTGCTTTATGTAGCTTCTCAGATCAAATTCAGGTCCTCATACTCATCTGGCAAGCCCTTCACCACCCGAACATCTCCCCATTCCATGAACTCTTTGTTTTGGGTGGGAGAGCAGGGTTGTTTCTTAATTTTTGTAGTCATAGCTTAGTTACCTTCAGACTTGCTAAGTAGCCAATGCTGGCCTTGAAGTCTGGATTCTCTGCCTCAGCCTCCCAACTGCTGTAACTCTCTGTGCACTTGATCCTTACTGCAGAGATGCATTTATTTGTGACATGCGTGTCTTTAGCTCCCTTGAGAGTCACCATCTCATTTGTGCTTCCCAGGACTGCGTGCAGCTGAACCAGTACACACTGAAGGATGAAATTGGAAAGGTAAATGTCCCAGGAGCTGGGCTGCCTTTGTAACCTGACCAGGGAGGCCCCTGACACTCCAGAGGGAACCAGGAGAGCGGGGTGGGAAGAGGAGAAGGAAATCTGGAAGAGTGTGTGTGTGTGTGTGTGTGTGTGTGTGTGTAGTATGTATGTAGGCTACAGGTTGATGTCAGATGTCTTTCCTCAGTACCTCTTCATCTTATTCTTTGAGACATGATTTCTCACTGAACCCGAAGCTCATAGATTCTGCAAGACTAGCTGGCTGTCAAGCCCCTGGTATTGTTGTTGCCCACCCCCACCCAACACTGGGATTATAGGTGTGTGCTACCACACCTGGCTTTTTATGTCAGTGCTAGGGATTTGAATTTATGTTTTACCTAGTGAGCCATCTCACCAGCCTTATTTTTAAAAAATACATTTTTGAGACATGGTCTCACTATGGGGTCCTGGAGTCCTGGTTAGTCCAGGGCTCACAGAGAGCCACCTGCCTTTGCCTCCCAGGAACTGGGATTAAAAGGGTGCATCACCACACCTAACCTCATTTATTCACTTATTTTAAATATAATGTTAAAATTAGATGTGTTTCTGCAAAAGTTCAGAAAACTTGCAGAGAAATCCTAAATTGTCATGTGCTCCCCATCAAGAGACTTTGACATCTGTTTTTTGTTTTGTTCTTTAATGTGCGTTGGTGTTTTGCCATGGGTGTTGGGTCTCCTGGAACTGGAGTTACAGAGAGTTGTGAGCTGCCATGTGGGTGCTGGGAATTGACCTGCGTCTCCTGGAAGACGTGCTCTTAACTGCGGAGCCATCCCTTCAGCCCCTTTTATTTGTTTTTGTTAGTATCATTGTAGGAGCTAAAAAGTTGAATGCTAACAAGATAAGTTAGTGACCTCCCTGGCCAAGGTGTGCTAACTGTAAGACCATAGGGAGCAGTGCAGACCAAAGCTGACCGTTAGGTATGGAGCATGGCTCCGTGAGGGAAGCAGGTAGGCATGAAAGCCGGTGGCATGGTAAATTCTTTTTGTATGGATGTAAGCTCTATGTTTGGACAGACTTTTCCAGGTTATTCAAACCTGGGTTTTTATGTTAGTTTTTTCCACTTAAATGTTAGCAGCTAATTTAGACTGCAAAAATGGTAAGTCCCACAGAATGCAATCTCGGGGTCCATTTGCCCAGTGAGCTGCAGTCTAGCCTGTCAGAGCCTTCTTCTCACAGAGCACCACTCTGGCTACTATATCACGGGCATCTCTCTTTACCCAGGGCTCCTATGGTGTGGTCAAGCTGGCCTACAATGAAAATGACAGTACGTACTATGTGAGTACCCCGCCCGCACCCCCATCCCCACCCCCATCCCCATCCAAAGGAAATTCTCTTTCCTAGCACTCGGCTTCCAGCAGTTTGGGTACTTGTTCTCCCATTCTGCTCTTAGGCCCCCATTTTACAGATGGAGAAATGGGGCAGAGAAGGGATTGACCTAGCAAGTGTCTTTCATACCCTGGCTTTGCGCTGCCCTGTCTGCCCCTTCCGTAGCAGTAGATGTACACAGTGCCCTATAGTTGAGGCTTTGGAGTCAGTCCAGTGTAGGTTCAGACTCTGGTTCCAACATGCATTAACAACATGACTTTGGGCAAGCAGCCATCAGAGCCCTTCTTCGCCCATCGATCACTCTGGCTCACTTGTCTGACTCCGTCCATGGCAGGAGTCATGAGCTCAGGGTTCCCAGCTGGGTCTGCTGACCAGGAACCTCCAGGGCCGGCACTGTCACTGCTCCAGTACCAGCTTGCTCCGCTGGTGACTGTGTTCTCACTGCCCGTCCTGAGGCACCAAGGCTTGGGAGCTCATTGAGAGGCTTGAAGAGGAGAGAGCCTAGTCTTCCTCCCTGCTATCTTTAATTGCACTTGGGGTCTTTCCTTCTGCAGGCGATGAAAGTGCTGTCCAAAAAGAAGCTGATCCGGCAGGCCGGCTTTCCACGTGAGTATGGTGGGCTTTGTTCTCAGGTGTGGTAACTGAGGTGAAATCAGACAGAGCCAGTGAATGTAACATCCAGCAGAGCCACTCGGGGAAGACCACCTCCCACACAGAGCTTCCCCTGAGAGCAGTACTGAACTTCTTACTGTGTGGGTCTTAATTCATTTTTATTTAAGAGTTTTAAAGCTGAATTTGAGGACTGGAGAGATGGCTCAACTGTAAACGCTCTTGCCACCAAACCCAATGATCTGAGTTTGATCCCCAGGGCCCATAGGGTAGGAGAGAAGTGATTCCTGCAAGTTGTCCCTTGTCATCCACATTTATTCTGTGGCATATTCATGCCAAAATAAATAATAAATAGCTGAACATGGATATGAACAAAATAAACAAACGAAAAGCTGACCATATGTCTTAGTTTCTTTGCCTGGTGTTCTGAGGAAAGGCTGACAAAACCACCTTTAGGCTGAAATCCTTTACTGTGACTGGTATTTGGGATGTCAGAGAGGTAGGCACCTGAGGCAGCTGGCTACATTGTATCCATAATCAGGAAGCAGAGACAAATGAACGCCAGTGTTCAGTGCCTTTTCTCTGCTGACGTAGTGCAGGATTCCAGCCAGGGACTGGTGCCACCCACAGTGGGTCCCGTCTCAGTTAATGCGATCAAGATGACCCAGACCCTCCAGAGGCGTCTCAGGTGATTCTAGATTTCCTAGTTAACAACAGTAGTCATCACACCTCAGGACCCAACAGTTTCTCTAGTGTCCAGGAGAAAAAGAGACAAGGCTCATGCATGCATGTGGCTAGCAGCACTGTTTACGTTATCCATTGAATAGAAGCATCCCTAGGGGCCCCGAACCAATGAGTAAGTAAAATGTACATGCATTCAGTAAATTCAGTCATCACAGGGTCCTAATTTTTGATACTGCTTGATTGAAAACATTTTAAGTGAAAAGACCAGACATAAGAAGAAGTCACTTACTACATAATACCATTTATATAAAATACCAAGAATAGGCAAATCCATGAAGAAAAACAGTAGATCAGCAGAAGAAAGAATCAGATTATTGGAAAGAGCAACGAAAATGTTCTGCAGTTACCTAGTGGTGATAATACTAAAAAGCGTGCATGATAAACATGCCGGTAACACCAGCACTCAGGAAGTGGAGGGAGGAGGGTCAGTGTGCATGGTAAACATGCTGGTAACACCAGTACTCAGGAGGTGGAGGGAGGAGGGTCAGCGTGCATGGTGCCATGCCGGTAACACCAGCACTCAGGAAGTGGAGGGAGGAGGGTCAGCGTGCATGGTGCCGTGCCGGTAACACCAGCACTCAGGAAGTAGAGGGAAGAGGGTCAGAACATAAGGCCAGCCACAGCTCCGTGGGACCCTGTTTTGTAAAAGCACACACATGAAAAAGAAGAATAAGTAAAAAAAAAAAAGAAAGAAAGAAAAGAAACTGACTGAGTGGTGGGTGGTCACAGGCATCTTTGATCCCAGCACTCAGGAGGCAGAAGCAAGCGGATCTCTACGAGTTCGAGGCCAGCCTGGTCTACAGAGCAAGTTCTTGGACAGCCAGGGCTACACAGAGAAACCCTTTCTCAAAAAGACCAACTAACCAACCAAACAAAACTCCACACATTTAAAATACTAAATGTTTTTAACAGTTAAATATTAGACCTAACATGGTAGTGCACTTCTTTAAGCCCAGCACTTGGCAAGCAGAAGTAGGTGGGTTTGTGAATTCAGGACTAACCTGGTCTACATTGCAAGCTGCAGGAGAGCAAGACTTGCCTCACAAATAAAATAATACAGGATTTGAGGAGATGACTCAGTGGATAAGGTGCTTGCCACGTAAGTGTTATGATGGAGTTCGGACCCAGAACCCACAGAAAAGCTGGGCTCAGGTGGGTGTGGCAGTTGCCACTGTGTCTGGCCCTTGCTTTTGGCTTGAGACAAGGTCTCACTGTACAGGGGCTGGTCTCAAGCTGTGGATCCTCCTGCTCAGCCTCCTGGGTGATGGCTGGCAGATGCCCCACTGTTCCTGCCTCCTGTGGCCACTTTACAGGCGGAGGCTTCCCTCGGCCTTCCTTGCACACCCTTCCAGCAGCTGAGCCTGTGCGTTCCCTTGCCCAGGCGTGCTCACAGCTGTGTTTCTTCTGCTCGTCATCCTCTCAGGCTACCTCACACAGGATGTGTGAGACAACGGTTTCGACAGTTGGGCTTCACATTCGACAGCTTTTTGACTGAGCAACACTCCATCCTGGCAGAGTTGTCTCATTTTTCTCTCATTGACTGAGTTTTTTGATTCTTCTCCTGGCTTTCTGGTACATCTGTACCATCTCCTGCATCGAGGAGAGGAATAATGTTTATGTCTTTTTTTATCCAGTGGGCACTGAGCCCCACAGAGAAGTGATTGATTTACATGAAGGTTTGTTTTTTGTTTGTTTGTTTTGTTTGAGACAGTATCTCATGTAACCCAGACTGGCCTTTTCTTTCTGTGTAGTCAAGGGTTACTTTGAACTTCTGGGCTTCCTGCCTCTGCCGCCCAAGGGCTAAGATTTCAGGGTACCTCACCACATCCAGTTTTATGCAGCACTAGGGATCCATCCCAGGACTTGGTGTGTGCTAGGCAAGTGCTGTACTCGCTGAGCTCCCTCAGCCACTTTCCCCAATGTTGAGAGCATTGAGATAGCTGAACCAGACGAGTATCCTCGGTGAGCCTCGCTCACTGTGGGTTGAGCATGTGACAGGGAAAAGGGATTGACGGTGAACAAGAGGGGTGCCTCCCGCCTCCCTGATTTCCAGTAGTGGGGGAAGCATGAAAAAAGGCTGCTCCCAGCTCCCAGAAGTCCTTTACCCTTTGTCCCATTAGCAGCTCCCCTCCATAGAAGACCTCTGCCCTAACCCTGTGCTTCCTGCAGGTCGCCCCCCACCCCGAGGGACTCGCCCAGCTCCAGGGGGCTGCGTCCAGCCCAGGGGCCCCATCGAGCAGGTGTACCAGGAGATCGCCATCCTCAAGAAGCTGGACCACCCCAACGTAGTGAAGCTGGTGGAGGTGAGGAGGGAGGGTGAGGCTGACGGTCCAGCCCCGGCTTTGTTAATATCTAAATACCTGTTTGCTGAGATTTCAAGGCTGAGGACCTTGTGGCCTCGCATACTATTGCTTCATGTTACTGTCACTTCCCGAGATTACCTATCACTACCATTTTACAGATGCAAAGTTGAGGCTGAGAGTTCCAAGGCTTGCCCTTTACCTGCTTCTTTGTCTTTGAAGTTGTCAGTTTTTCTCCTGTACACACAGGTAGTTGGAGCACAGAAGTAGTTGTGCATACAAACAGGTAAAGTCCCGTGAGACAGCTCAGTGGCCTAGGCCCTCAATGAAAGTCTAGACATGAGTTGGATCCCAAGAACCCACATGAAGGTAGAAGGGGAGAGCTAACTCCACAAAGTAGTCCTCTGACCTCCACACACACGATAACAACAGCAACAACAATAATACTTTAAACAAAGCAAAACAATAGTTTTGAGTGTAGTGGTGCACACTTTAATCCCAGCACTCAAGAAGGCAGAGGAGTCAGATCTCAGTGCGTTCGAGGTCGATCTAGTAGATACGATGAATCCCAGGCTAGCCAGGGCTACATAGCAAGACCGTGTCTCAAAAACAAACAAAACAGTAAGAAATGCTGATTGTGCTCCAGGAAAACCTTCTCTGTAAACACTGGAGGAGCTGGACTCGCACTGGTCAGACAACCTTTGCTTCAGCCTAGTGGCTCTCATGGTTTGCTCAGGATGGCTTGATGCGCTTTCAATCCGAGGGACTTTGTGTTAGCTATAGTCATTGTAACAGATACCTAGAGAAAACAACTTCACAGGAGGAAAGGTTGATTTTGGCTGAAGGCTGTTTTCTGTTCACGTTTGCTGGTTTCCTTGTGTTGAGCCTGAGGCAAAGCAGAAATGTTGTGCCCGGGGGGGAGATGGGGTTGGGAGGAGAGAGAGGATAGGAGTCGAATCACGGGGAAGACACCTTTAATTTAAGATGCACACCTTTGAATTCACCTAGCTTTACCCAGAACAATATACCAGGTGGGTGCTGGGCCTTCCTTCCACACGAGTCTGCGAGGGACATACTGTATTTGCCTTCAGCAGATCCCAGAGTGCCGCTGTTCACATTGTTCACTTTATCCATATGCATCCCATTAAAATATAAACCAGAGCTGCACACGGTGGTGCACACGTGGATTCGCAATGCTTCAAGTGGAGGCAAGAAAATCCTGCATTCAAGGTCAGCCCGGGTTACACTCGATCGTGTCTCAATCAAACAGCCCCTCCAAAACAAACATGTAAATTGACAAAATTTTATTCATGGAAAAACAATAACCCTATTATATGTGATAAATAGTAATTTTTATTTATTTGTTTATTTTTGTTTTTCAAGACATAGTTTCTTTGTGTAGTCCTGGCTGTCCCAGAACTCATTCTGTAGACCAGGCTGGCCTCAAACGCAGAGATCCCCCTGCCTCTGCCTCACAGGTGTATGCCACCATTGCCCAGCAAGAGTAATATATTTTTTGTGAATAGTAACTGCTTGTTTGTATGTTTGCATGCGTGTATTTATGTAGGTGAGGGTACATGTGTGTACATACTTGTAGAGAACAGAAGTCAGTCTTGGATGTCTAGCCTCAGGAAGTGCTATTCCCCCTTGTTTATTTGAGGCAGGGCCTCTCTCTGGCCTAGAGTTCACCTACTAGGCTAGGCTGTTGGGCCAGCAAGCCCCAGACATCTGCCTGTCTCTGTCTCCTCTGCACTGGAATTATAAGCATGTGCCACTGGGTTTCACTTTTTAAAAAAGATTTACTATTTTATTTTTAATTAATTCCATGTATGTGATGGGGTATGTGCGTGTACTTGCTGATGCCAGAGGTGTCAGATCCCCTGGAACCAGAATTAGAGGTGGTTATGAGCTGTATGATATAGTGCTGGGAGCAGAACTCTGTCTTCTGCAAGAGCAGTATGTGCTCTTAACCCCTAAAGAGCCATCTCTTTGCCCTGGGACTTTCTTACATAGGCTCTGGTACTGGACTGAAGTCCTTGTGTTTGTAAAACGATGGCTTTACTGAATGAGTTGTCTGTTCTCTGAAGCAAACAATCAAAACAAAACAAATGTAAAAGGGTGGATTTTATACTCTTGCTGCTGCTGGTGGTGGCTGTTGCTGCTGTTGTTATTATTGTTTTTCTTTTTTGTTAATGTTTGGCTTACTAAAGGTATCTGGATTCTCTGTCTGCTTTGGCCTTGCCCATTGTGATACGTTGTAGACACTGAATGCAGGTAGAGAAAAGTAGGAAAGGCCAGTGTTGTCTTAGTAAGAATAGTTTTCTTCTGATAGCCCCCCTGGAGGTGACTGGGGGATCTCCAGGAGATCCAGATCTGAGTTCCTCTGGCCCAGCTTCTCACTGACCTGGTAAAGGACATTGTTGGCTGTCTGAATAGGGCATGAAAGACTTTGTGGAGACAGTGATCTTTGAAGTGGCCCTAGCTATTTCCTGCTCAGCAAAGACAACAGAAAAGGACATTACAGGGAAAGGACCATCAGAGCCCCAGTGTTTGGGGAACATAACCTTACCTTCGGGATATGGGGGATGCTATTGCCAATCCTTGCCTGGAGTCCATGGCTACAGAACTCTAGGTGGACCCTTGGTCTAACTCCCTTGAGATGACTTGCTCAGCTGTGCCTGCAGTCTCATGTGTCTTCTGAGTGGCTGGGGAAGGTGGGTGATGTGAAGAGATGGGAGTCCTACTCTAGGCAGGGGTCTTGCTCATGCCTCTCTCCAAAAGAGAGAGTAGCTGCAAGCTGTGGCCCTCTTTCCTGATGCCATGCTGTGATCCTGATCTCAATTTTCCAGTGCTGAAGTTGGCCATCTTAGCAGAACCGTGGGGTGCATGGTCTGCAGGTACCCCTGAGTCATAATGGGATCTCTTTTTGCCCTACACCGTGCATCCAGTCTTTCCACCCAGTTCAGCAAGGCCATGTAGCCATTCTGTTTGTTTATCTATCAGGTGTTTCTTGGGTACCTACTTTGTGCCCAGCACATATGAGATATCACCAAGACAATCAAGGTGGACAAGCTTGGGACCTGCCCATCGGACAGAGACAGGAGCAGGCATGGAGATGTGTCCTGCTAAGGTGGGGAGGTGTGGGTTCGCTTCATGGAGGGGCTGCTTGAGTTCAAGTCGGGTTTAACTTTCCCCCCGAAGCCAGGACATGTTTCCTAGGAGATGAACTGGACTGCCATCCAGGTGTGGGACATTTCTGGGGAGGATTTACTTCTCCTTGCTGTTCTTCAGGATGTTCCAGACCTTGAGAACTGGCCTGGGCTTGAGGACAGGGGGACTTGGCTATCATACTCTGGGAATTTCCGTCGTCCCCCTTGACTAAGAAGGATGGGAAGTGCACCCTCCCGTGGACGCACGCCATCGTACACTTCTACTTCCTGTTGCTCATATCTCTTCTTTTTCTCCTTGCTCCTGACATTGGGCGGCTGTGCCATCAGGTCCTGGATGACCCCAACGAGGACCATCTGTACATGGGTAAGGGCTTTACTCTATCCACTCTGGGGTAGCTGCATTTGCCAAGGCCCTGATGTCCCCTCCACATAGCCGTAGCCCTGGAGTCAAGGACAGGTTCCTCTTCCCTGGTCGAGCTGGGCCCCACAGGAGCATGCACACAGCAGGGTGTGGAAGGTGATTCCTGCTGGGGCTTGAACGTCTGCATCGCCTAGGTCTGCACTTGCTGCTCTTTCTTGAGCACCTACTGCATATTCAGAACTGTTCCAGGCTGAGGATAGCGTGATAAAACAGAGACCGTGACAGCTGATACCCCAGACAGGAAGGAGAGTGTTGATAAATAAACTAGAACTTTGTATATTTTAAGAGTAATTAAGCCGGGCGGTGGTGGCGCACGCCTTTAATCCCAGCACTCGGGAGGCAGAGGCAGGTGGATCTCTGTGAGTTCGAGACCAGCCTGGTCTACAAGAGCTAGTTCCAGGACAGGCTCCAAAAGCCACAGAGAAACCCTGTCTCGAAAAACAAAAAACAAAACAAAACAAAAAAAAAGAGTAATTAGGGTGATTCAGAGAAAGTGGACAAACCACTTCCTACAGGATATACCTGAATGTCAAGGATTTGGCCATGTTACACTGGGGCAGGGCATAGAGGAAGAGGGAAGAGTAGGTGGGAAGGCCCCAAGGCTTTAGGAATTTAAAAATGGGGGTGCTGATAAGTAGGGAGAAGAGTCAGGGGTAAGATGATGAGTTTGGGAAGCCATGGTGAGGCAATCCAAGATCTGGGTCCTACTCACAGACTAAAGCTCAGGGGTGTCTTTAGAGACATCCTTTATAAATGGTGAGGACATCAGGAATGATGGTACATCTGGGAGGCAGAGACAGGAGGGCCAACCTGTGGTTTCCAGGCCAGCTGTCAGAGGCTATGTAGTGAGACCTTGTCTCAAAAACGAAGGGAAAAAAATTATAAACTTGAATCAACTAAGCTGGGCAGTAGTGGCACACGCCTTTAATCCCAGCACTTGGGAAGCAGAGGCAGGTGGATCTCTGTGAGTTTGAGGCCAGTTCGGTCTACAGAGCAAGTTCCAGGACAGCCAGGACTGTTACACAGAGAAATTCTGTCTCAGAAAAACAAAAAAGAAACCTGAGTCAACTTAAAGAAAAACATGAGTGGGTATATCTCAGCGGTAGTATGTTTACCTCAGATGTGCATGGATTCAGTTCCTGTGCATGCATGCACATGCGTGTGTGTGTGTTCTAGGGTATGGAAATATGAAAATACTTAAAAAATAAAACATTAGTCTGGCAGTGGTGGTGCATACCTTTAATCCCAGCACTCGGGAGGCAGAGGCAGGTGGATCTCTGTGAGTTTGAGGTCAGCCTGGTTTATAGAACTAGTTCCAGGACAAGTTCCAAAGCTACAGAGAAACCCTGTCTTGAAAAAAACAAAAACAAAAAAAAAAATCTCAAAAAAATTTAAATAAACACTAATTTACGTGGTCTATAGAGAAGCCAAATTGAATACATGGCAAGCAAGCAAGTGAAATCTAAATTTAATCAGAAAACTTGAAAACTTATTTGAGCCTAGAATGGTACTCCTACAGTAATTTCCTCACCCTGAATTCCAAAAGCTTGTGCCGGAGCAGGTTGTTCATTTAACAAATGCTACAGTATTCATGTCCCTTTTAGGTTTCTCAGGAAACATCTTAAAACATTCTCAGAGCAGTCACCTAAGTGTCGTGCAAAGGTGGTGAAGGCAACAACACTACACAAAAGGAAAATAAGAATAATAGACCATGCACGGAGAAAGAAACTGGAGTTCTGGGTTGGTAAAATAGGATGGGCGTCCATACACTTTCCAGTCACAGCCATGTGTGCTGAGGACAGAGGCTGGGCAGTGTAAAAGTCTTTAATAGCAGGCCAGGGGCTCAAAGGGTAGAAAACATCTATATTTCTAGAAGGTAAAAGAAAACAGGTGCTAGAGACATGATTCAGTCAGAGGACTCAAGTTTGGTTCTCAGCACCCACATCTGGTGGCTCACAAGTGCCTGTAAACTCCAATCTCAGGTGATCTGATTCCTTATGGCCTCCACAGGCTCCTGCACACAGTGCACATAAACTCAGGCAGGCACGCTTATAGACAATGTCTCAGTTAGTGTTCTGTTGCTGTGAAGAGACACCATGACCGCGGCAACAGTCAATTGGGAAATGTTTAACTGGGGCTGGTTCACAATTCAGAGGTTAAGTCCATTGTCACATGTGGGAAGTCAGGTTTCTCTAAGGAACTGAGCCCATAGAGTGGAGATATATATCAACAGTAGATTTATCAATATTGTCAATGATTTTCATACTGGAGAGAGCCGAGTAGTTGCTCGGCCCGTGAGGCTGGGTTCCTCAGCAGTACCAGTCTGGCACTGACAGTCTGGAGGATTCCTGTAGGTCAGCTGGTCTTCAGTCTGTGTTGGAAGCCTTAACAAGCTGGTTCTAATGTCAGCATAGGAATCAGCAGTGGCAGCAGCAGGTGGATGAACTCACCATTGAGACTACAAGTCAGGCGAGCAAACAAGTGAAGCTCTCCTTCCTCTGTGTCCTGGTACCAAAAAGTGCTGCGTACATTTAGGTTGAGTCTTCCAATATCAGTTAAAACAGCCAACACAGTGTTCCCCAAGTCACGACCACAAGCCTGCTGGCTGTTGACAGCCCCTCACTGATGTTCTCTCCAAGTGAGTCTAGGCTGTGTCAAGTTGATGAAGCTAACCCCACCACAAGAGCATGGCGCCAGTCCTCTGCTGGGTACAGGTGGAAAGATGAGACGACAGCCTAGGATCCGGGAACTAATTCCTTTCCCCTGGTTTTATTTTCCTTCCTGCAATCATTGGCTGTGTGTGTGTGTGTGTGTGTGTGTGTGTGTGTATGCGTGTGTGCACATGGGTGCATGCATGTGCGGTCATTGCACCCTTGGCTCTGTGTTTATGTGTATATGAATACATGCATGTATGGTCTTTCATTGCTGGTGCACAAACCCAGGGCCTAGTGTATGCTAGGCAAGTACTATATCGTTGAACTATATCCCTGGCTCCCACCCACCCACCCGCCCTCATTTTACTTTTTGAAACAGGAGCTCACTGAGTTGGCTAGGCTAGTTTTGAACTTGCTCTGTAGTCCAGACTGGCTTTGAATTTGTGATTCCCTCTCCCTTAGCCTCCTGTATAGTTGGGATTACAGGCCTATACCACTAGGTACAGCTTTACAAGTTCAGGTGTAGGGTCCTATGGCTCTCAGGAGGTCCTTTGTCTCCCTGCAGCTCCTAGTAACACAGAGCAGCTTTGGTTCAGTGGACTGTGTATGTGTCTCCTCAGCCCTCCCAGGATTCACTTCTGTGCTTGGAATGTCTAGAGGTGGCTGGAGGTGGGGTGGATGAGGCGGAGGGAGGCGGATTTTCAGTGTCCCAATGTGACAGTTTTACCTCCTTCTCTTTCCACAGTGTTTGAATTGGTCAACCAAGGGTGAGTATCCATCTCCCAGGTGAAATGCCAGGCTTCCCCTGCAAGCTGAGTGAGGGGAGCCGGGCTCTGAGGGAGAGCGTGGGCCAGGGCTAGCTGGATCTGGTGCACACTGTTTACACATGTGTCAACCTTGCAGGCCTGTGATGGAAGTGCCCACTCTCAAGCCACTGTCTGAAGACCAGGCCCGATTCTACTTCCAGGATCTGATCAAAGGCATTGAGTACTGTAAGCCGTGCCTGTGGGGACCACTCATCTCTGGGTAGTTAGTGTCCCAGTTAGTGGGTGGAAAATGGAAAGTACTTCGTTTCCCTGCTGGGAACACAGGACTGTGAGCTGCAGAGATTCCCACACGGTCCTGGGAAATTGTGTGAGCTGCAGAGATCCCCCACACGGTTCTGGGAAATTGTGTGAGCTGCAGAGATCCCCCACACGGTCCTGGGAAATTGTGTGAGCTGCAGAGATCCCCCACACGGTCCTGGGAAATTGTGTGAGCTGCAGAGATCCCCCACACGGTCCTGGGATATTGTGTGAGCTGAAGAGGTCCCCACACGGTCCTGGGAAATTGTGTGAGCTGCGGAGATTCCCCACATGGTCCTGGGAATGGCGGACTGCCTTGGCAATGGAAGCCCTTCTCCCTGCTGCAGAGAAAATGAAGACCAGTGGCATAGTGAGATTTTGTAGACATGGACACATATGTTCTCATGCATGTGGAGGCCAGAGGACCTCAGTGTCTTCCCTCTGGAGCTCTCCACCTTGTCTTAACTTTTTTATTTGTTTTTATGATGAGAACAGCCTTTTTATTAATGTATTGATTAATATATTATGATAGACTACAGAGACAGAAAGACAAAAATGTGTGTGTATATACATTATATACATTAATTTTTATATATAAACTTTTTGAGAAATTTATTTTATTATTTTATGTTCATTGGTGTGAGGGTCAGATGCCCTGGAGCTGGAGTTACAGGCAGTTGTAAGCTGCCATGTGGGTGCTGGGAATTGAACTCAGGTCCTCTGGAAGAGCAGCCAGTGCTCCTAACGGCTGAGCCATCTCTCCAGCCCCCAACTTTTTTATTCTTTATTTTATTATTTTATTATTTTGGAGACAGTCTTTTGTTGGCTTGGACCTCACCAGGTAAGCCAGGCTGGCTGTAGGCCTGGGGATCCACCATTCATCTCTGCTTCTCCACACCACCATGCTCAACTGCCTGAGCCTTCTCCCAAGCCCATTGGTGAGCTTTAACAGTCCAGCGCTTTCTGTGCAGACTGGGCACCCGAGGGCTCTGTTTGCATCATCTTCTTCCCAGTCCAGCAGCCTGGGGTGGGGATCCTCTTTCCTCCCGGCACCCTGGTTTCCTCATCCATGAAATAATATGTCTCACCAGGGTTGGGATCAGCCTGTAGCCATCAGTAGTTCTGATGGGCTCCTATTGGCTATTGTGACTTTTACCCCTGTCTGTCATGGGCAATGGTCATGACAGCTAATTGGGATAAATGAGAAGTATTTAACACAGAATGAAGCCCTGAGCTATTACTCATTAGCCCAGAATTGGCACTTGCAACTTCCAGACCTAGGATTATGGGATGCTTATATCCCCTGAGGAGCCAGGTCCCCATCTGCTTTGTGGTTCATAGTTCAGATGAGCGTGCTCTGGCTTAGCTGACTTGCTGACCATGATGAGCGTTAGCCATTGATAAATGAAACTGTGTTTGACTCTCACAAGTCTCAGTGTACCTGTCTGGAAGTCAGACTCAACAAAAACTGCTTATAGGCCATGACAGGTGGTTAAAAATTGCCGTAGACAGTTGGTGTTCCGAGAATGCTGTAAACGTCCTTTAATTCGCTTTTCCCTTATGTCTCAGAGCATGCATGGGCAGGGGATCTGGGGCTTGGAAGATGAGGCATCAGAGTGACCAAGTGGAGATTCTCATGGGGTTTTCCTGCCCCTTCTCTTCCATTGGTGTCCTCTGCATCCAGTACACTACCAGAAAATCATCCACCGGGACATCAAACCTTCCAACCTCCTGGTGGGAGAGGACGGGCACATCAAGATAGCCGACTTTGGTGTGAGCAATGAGTTCAAGGGCAGCGATGCCTTGCTGTCCAACACCGTGGGCACACCTGCCTTCATGGCACCTGAATCACTCTCAGAGACCCGCAAGATCTTCTCTGGGAAGGTAGGGTTGGTTCTGCTGAGTTCTGCCTGTCTCAGGGTTCTTTGGTTCTAGGTAGCAAAAATCCGACAGAAGAGCTATACAGAAAGCAAACCCACTGGGCATGTAGCTGATGAGTATCATCAGCCAGTTAGAGAAACTCAAGCAGGGATCCGTATCTCCCCATCTTCATCTCTGTTCTGCTGAGCTGGTTTCCCTGTGGGTAGGTCAGGCACTAGTACCTGCAAGCTACTTTCCATAAGGTAGTCAAGTAGCTAGACTGTCCTTTTGGTTTCTTTTTTTTTTTTTTTTTTTTTTTTTGCTTTTTGAGACAGGGTTTCTCTGTAGCTTTGGAGCCTGTCCTGGAACTAGCACTTGTAGACCAGTCTGGCCTCGAACTCACAAAGATCCACCTGCCTCTGCCTCCCAAGTGCTGGGATTAAAGGCGTGCGCCGCCACTGCCCGGCTAGACTGTCCTTTTGGAATAGCCACTACAAAGAAACTGACCAACCGCGTTGGCTGGGGGGTGTTGTGATTTCATTGGCCATGCCAGTGTGCTATGTCCCAACCAAAAAGGCTAGGATTCAGTTTGCTGCACCCCAAGAGTGTGGATTAAGAAAACATAGTTTAGCCTTTATTCCTAGTCCTCTAGAGGCAAAGGCAGGTAGATCTCTGTGTGTTTGAGGCCAGCCTAGTCTACAAAGCAAGTTCTAGGACAACCAGAATAGTTATACAGAGAAACCCTGTCTTTAAAAACAAAAACAAACAAACAAAACCCAAAAGAATAAAAGGTGGTTCCCAAGGAGGTTGGAGACTTGGTTATTGGACCTGCGAAAGCAGATGTTGAGTATCACACTGACTTCTCGTTTCCTTTCAGGCCTTGGATGTTTGGGCCATGGGTGTGACTCTGTATTGCTTTGTCTTTGGCCAGGTAAGAGGGGGGCGTGTTCTGTCATAGGACTGCTGTGGGTGACTGGTTCTTATGTGCAGATTGTATCTCCACAGCTGAACGAATAGCTAAAACAGATCCTTTGTAACATGTATATCTCTGACGATAGTCTCATCTATCTAAAAATGTTTAAGTGGAATAGATCAACAGAGACTGTGGAGATTCTAGATAGTTGATGAGTTTAGGGCACAGGCAACAAATATTCCACCTCTCTCCATTCCTGAGCCCGAGACAGACATCACTAGTCGATCATTGTGTTCCTTGAAGCTCCCTTAGTACTGTGTTCTTTTCATCAGAGTCTTCCTAGCCACTGTTGCTGGGGGTAGAATGGGAATCATAGTTCAAAGGTAATTAGTGATTTAGGGGATGGTATTTTGTCTTTTTTGTTATGGTTCTTTTTTCTACTGTCCCAACATTATTCATGTTTAGAGGCACCTCTTTTCCTCTTTTTTTCTTGTGTGTCCCCCACCCACCCAGACAGAGTTTCTCTGTGTAGCTCTGACTGTCATGGAACTCGCTTTGTAGACCAGACTGACCTTGAACTCACAGAGATCCACCTGCTTCTGCCTCCAAGTGCTGGGATTAAAGGAGTACACCACTATACCTGGCAAGGTACCTCTTTCAACTGTAAAGTCTGTGAGCAATAAAAACCTGGCTCCTTCCCTTTTTGAGCTTGTGTTCCTGTGAAGGAAAGTTTAGGAATCTTGTTTCAAAACCAGCTATAGACAGAGGCAGGTGGATCTCTGAGTTCAAGGCCAGCCTGGTCTACATAGTGAGTTCCAGGACAGCTAGGGCTACACAGAGCAACCCAACCCTGTCTCGAAGGGAAAAAAGAAAGTCTTGTTCTATGTAGAAACAAAGGAGATTTTGTTTGTTTGTTTGTTTTGTTTTTTAACTATTTTCCTGGAGTATTTATTTAAAAAAATTTTTTGGAGCTAGTGAGATGGCCTAGCAGTTAAGTGCACTCTCTGCTCTTGCAGAGAGAACCAAGCATCGGTTCGCAGTGCCCAGTTGGCTGCTCACAAAGGGCTGAAATTCCAGCTCCAGGGAATCTCACTCCCTCTACTGGTCTCCAGGGGCACTGCATGCAAATGGCACATACTGTACTTATATGCACACACATTTATATATATGTATTTAAAATAAAAAATCTTTTGACTTCTTCAGTCTTTCAAACAATTTTCAGTTCAGTATAAAGTTGAGGGAATTCTACGGTGAAAAGTCAAACCCTACCACCTGGAATCTACCATTGTATTATGGTATCCTTATATCAGTTTATCAACATGCCTGACCCCCAGCTAGCAATCAAACCCAGAACCTTGTATATAATACTAAGCACTATTTGTACCACTGAGCTGCACCTCCAGTTCAATACTTACGTTTTACAACCCCTGAGAAGATAGAACCAATTCAATTTTCGTTAGTTCAGCAGATCTTTACTGTACCAAGGACTTTATGAGAAAGAGCCCGCCAGGAAGCCCTGAGCTGGCATTGAGGCCCCAGTGGAAAGGAGTTACCAGCAAACGACTGTAATGTCAGGGTTAGGTACCCCGCTGGGGCATGGTGGTTGGCAAGAATGAGGTAGGTCTGCTGTAGGAAGCCTGGCGAGGCCGCACATAGGTAGCTTTGGTCAGGTGTGACTGGAGAGAACAAGCCATGCTGTTGTTGATGGGGAGGTCATGGATGAGTGACTGCAGGTCCTGAGCCAGACTAATCTCTCTCTCTCTCTCTCTCTCTCTCTCTCTCTCTCTCTCTCTCTCTCTCCCTCTCCCTCTCCCTCTCCCTCTCCCTCTCTCCTTCTCTCCCTCTCTCCCTCTCTCCCTCTTCTTCTCTCTCTCCCTCTCTCCCTCTTCTTCTCTCTCTCCCTCTCTCCCTCTTCTCTCTTTCCCTCTCCCTCTCTCCCTCTCTCCCTCTCCTTCTCTCTCTCCCTCTTCTTCTCTCTCTCCCCCTCTCCCTCTTCTTCTCTCTCTCCCTCTCTCCCTCTCTCCCTCTCTCCCTCTCCGCCCCAGACACCGGTACACCCGTACTAGTCTTAGCTTCCTTACTGGTCTCTGGGTAGGAGGGTGGGGAAGCGCGTTTGCTTTTGTGTCAGTAGGAAACAAAGCAGGTCAGTGGTGCAGTTGGGAAGGGCTGGAGACAAGCTCGGTGTTCCTGTTCCTTCATAGATTTGGGGGTAGAGTGAAGTGGTTCCTGCTTCCTCTCTAGCCTGGGCCACTGCTGTTCATTTCTCTGCCGTGGTCCCTGAGGAGTGGCACAGCACAGATAGCCTCTGAAGGGTACAGGTGGCAGCCGCTGACCGCTATCCTCCCTGGCCTCTCCACAGTGCCCGTTTATGGATGAGCGGATCATGTGTTTGCACAGTAAGATCAAGAGCCAGGCCCTGGAGTTTCCAGACCAGTGAGTAGAGCCTGTCTGTCCATCACCTCCTTCCAATTCCTTAGTGGTCAGGTTCCCGAGTTGTCTGTGACCTATCCATGATGTGTCTCCACCCTCAGGCCTGACATAGCTGAAGACTTGAAAGATCTGATCACCCGAATGCTAGACAAGAACCCAGAGTCCAGGATTGTGGTGCCCGAGATCAAGGTACGTGACTGCTGCTGGCTAAGAAGGCTTGAACTTGAGGCCTTGTGGCCTGTGCTTGGACATGTTTGGCTCAGCCCCATCCACAGCACCACACCCTCCTGGCATCTCTGCCTTCCCATGTCCTGGAGCCTCTGGGCTGCTGGGTGCCGCTGGGAGCAGGGGCGAGTGTTGATGGTTGTGGGAGCTGTGACCATCAGCGGGGCTGCCTGCGCTTGCTCCCATTGGCTTGCGCTGATGGTGTCCACCCTCAAAGAGTGATTCAAGGTCTCTGTGTGCTCCACATTCTGGCTGCTGAACCTCAAGTCCTTTCTTTGGCCCCAACAAAGGTGTGGGCCAGTCCCATCAAGACACTGCCAAGAGGGTGGGAGGAAGTTAGTGGGCAGTTCAACCTCTGCCTGCTGAATCCTGCCCTAGGAGAAAGTGCTTTCAGCAGAAGCCTTGTCCACCACTTCGCATTCCCCTGTCAGTGCCCAGTACACACTTCTGGCCCTTAAAACAATAAATCCCAATGTGGGCTGGGGATGTCACTCAGTGGGTAGAATGACTGACTGGCGTGCATGAAGCCCCGGGTTCTGTTTCCGGTGCTGTATAAATTGGACGTGGTAGTACATGCCTGTAATCACAGCATGTGTGTGTGTGTGGGGGGGCAGGATCATAGGTTTAAGGTCATTCTGTAGAGGCCAACTTGAGATGTGGCCATGTCGAAAGAAAGAAGGAAGACAGACAGACATTTCGAGATATGGTCTAGGGTTTCTGAGGTGCCTGGCTCACTTGAACTGGAAGGGTGTCTTTAAGAGGGTCCAAAAGTCACAGATAAGGACTTGGACCCCAGAGGGGGGACTTGGGTGCTCTTCGGAGTGTGCCATTCTATCAGGCCCCTCCATAACTCCTTGTTTGCTCTTCTGTGGACGGGAAAATGCACAGAATACAGCCTCTTCGTTCAGGAAGAGTTGGTGGGGACCAGTGGCTGCCCTGGCACAGCGGGGCAAGGCTATGGCCAGGTTCTCCTTGCTCCTGCCATGACCAGGAACCAGAGACCCGCCCCTGCGCATACACAGCTCTGCAGCACTCCCACCCTGTCTCTACCTCTTCTTTCCTCGCTTCTCACTCGCCTGCCCTCCCTGCCGGGATCACTGGCTCTGCCGCATGCCTGACCCCGGCCCTAGCCTCTCCTTCCTGCATGCTCTACCTTGGCACTGCTCGCTGGCAGGGCCTTGTGGGAACCAGCGGCGCCTGTCCCTCACCCCTCCTGTCATTCGTTGAAGCTGCACCCTTGGGTCACGAGGCACGGGGCCGAACCATTGCCATCGGAGGACGAGAACTGCACACTGGTCGAGGTGACCGAAGAGGAGGTCGAGAATTCAGTCAAACACATTCCCAGCCTGGCGACTGTGGTAAGGCGGGAAGGTCCACTGACCAAGAGCAGGAACTGAGAGCACCTGAGGCAGGGCTAGAGAGGACAGGGCTGGACACACGCCAGATGCCTGGGAAGCAAGCAGATGTGGGATCTGAGAATCAGTATCCTGTTGGAGTTACTCCTGACTCATAGCCACTCCTTGGGCCAGATAGCCCTGGGGCTCCCAGATTTCTGTAGAGGTGGGCACACCCCCCCCCCCCCCCGCAGGCATCGTATAGCTCTTCTGGAATTGGTGCTTTCAGAACATGTTAGGGGAGAGGAGTCAGGAAGGTGAGGACAACCAAACCAGAGTCAGCAGTGGGCCTGGAGCCTTACAGTTCAAGGCAGGGTTCTCAGCTGGTGAGGGACTCCAGAGCAGTTAACTTGGCATGTCTCACATCTGCCATGTGGGTAGTTCTCACACTGCAGAAAGTTCTTACCAATCTTGTGACATAGGGTTTCACAAGGGAGACACTGGGCTCCTTTTTGTGACTTTAATTCTGGGTCCTAGCTCTGGAAGAAGGCAGTAGTCTTCAAGCCCCAGTTTGGAGACTGTAGGAGCCACCCCATTGCCAGCCCCCCAGGAGGGTGTCTGACTCCGGGAGGGAGGTGGGAGGCACAGGGGTTCAGGCTCCAAGCATCCACAGCCTTCTCGGGAGCTCAGGTTATGTTTGGCTAGGCCCAGCCCCAGCAGACAAGCAGCCCCAGTCTCAAGGGTCCTTTTGGGAGTCTGGGAGTTGGCCCTGCTCTCTTGCTTGCCTGCTCTCTCTCGCTTACTCTACCATGCTGTCTCTTGCCTCCTTTAGAACTTGAGCTCCGGGGCCGGGCACTCATCCATGTCTCCTCTTTTCCCACCCGGGGCTCTGCATGACCTCCACTCATAGACTCACCCACCACTCCCCTCTCCTAGTCTACCCTTCACCCACTCACCCTGTCCTGTGCCTGTGGTGGGAAAGGAAGCTGGGTCCGACTCCGTGCCACTGTGTGTGGTTCAGTTCCCCCTGAACACCCTGGAGGGAGAGCACCTGGCCCGGGGATCTGGAGTAGGTTACTGTCACTGGAGAAATGCTTGAGCCATTTGTAAGTGGCTCCTTAGGGAGGGGAACAGCTATGAGCACAACACACGTTCTCTGTCTTCAGTGAGAGGCAGATGGTCGTGCCAAGGAGTACATGTCTGGTGTAATAGAGGGGACTGAACGAGGGACAGATCCTGTAATGGGTCACGGGCTGGAGAGAGAGCTTGGTGATTGAGAGTACCTGCTCTACTTCCAGAGGACCCAGGTTTGAGTCCCAGTATTCAGAGCTTACAGCTGTCTGCAGCTCCAGTTCCAGGGGATCTGAAACCTCTTGGGCTCTGTGGGTATCAGGCATGCAAGCGGTGCACAGATATACATGTAGGCAAAACACTCAATCATGTAATATAAAAATTGGAAAAAAGAAATGGATAAACACAGAATGGCAGGGTGTAACCTGAGAGGGCACACAGGGAGTGAGAGGCAATATCAAACAAGAGACTCCCAGAAAGCCCACACTGCTGAAGGATGAAGGGAGAGGTAGCAGATGCTGGGAAGTGTCCGTGTTGGGAGATATGCAGTCTGTTTCTGTCATTACTGAGTGCCTGTCACATGCCAGTCTTGAGATGACAAAGATGAGCTGGTACCAGTTCTCAGGGCTCCAACCTTGTGAGAAAGATGGACCCAGAGAGCAACCTTCCCACGCGATCAGAGGCCAGTGCAGGGTGCAGAAGGGGAGGCTGACAGAAAGCGCAGCCAGGGCACAACACCTACCAAAGCCCAGAGGAAGGGGCCTGTCAGTCACTGTAAGCCTCTCTGGTTGTGACTTCTAGTCTCCATTGGCTTTCCTTGCCTTTAACCATTCCAGAGTGAACCAGTCATTGGCATTTGGGGCATTGACAGTACCGTACAATCCTCACCACCCTGCTGTTCTCATCACATCAGAAGAAACCCCCCGATTCACCGTGTTGTCCCCCCCTCCCCTGTAGATGGTCCACTTTTTGCCTCTGTTGATCTGTGCTGGACATTTGGTGTCTGTGGAATCCTGCACTGTGTGGCCTTTTGTGTCTGGCTTTTACTAGTGTCAGGTTTCCAAGGTTTACTCCTGTGGTAACTGTATGGGTACTTCATTCCTGAGTACTCAACTATACTGATGTGCTGCAGTTTTTACATTTTCCAACTGATGGACATTTGAATATTTCTACCTTTTTCTTTTTACCCTTACATTGAAGATTTTTTTTAATTCTGTGTATTTGTGTGTGCATGGGTGACTGAATATGGATGCACATTCATGCAGACATGGAGGCCAGAAGAGGGCATCAGATCCCTTGGAGCTGGAGTTAGAGGCATGCTTGGGATGCCACACAAGCCCAGCAACCTGAGTGCAGATCCCCAGAACCCATGTAAAATGTCAGACTAATCTCAGCACATCCTGACAAGAAGACGTGAGGCAGACAGGAGAATCTTCTGGAAGCTCTCTTGCCAACTAGCCCGGCACACAACAGCAGTGAACACCTAGAGAGACCCCCAAAAGGTGGAAGGCAAGGCCCAACAGCAGGGATTGTCCTCTACCTCCACACATGTGCACCCTACATCCACACACACCACACATGTGCACCACATCTACACACCACACATGTGCACCTACATCTACACACCACAAATCAAAAGTCTGAAAACCTTAGGGGCTGGAAAGATGGTTTAGCCATCTACACCCACATAGCAGCTCACAACTGTCTTTTCGAGGGGATCCACCACCCTTTTCTGGTCTCTGTACATAGAAAATATTTAAAAACAAAACAGACCGGGCCGTGGTGGCACTTGCCTTTAATCCCAGCACTCTGGAGGCAGAGACAGGCAGATCTTTGTGAGTTCAAAGCCACCCTGGTCTACAAGATCTCGTTCTAGGACAGCTAGGGCTGTTACACAGAAAAACCCTTTCTCGAAAAACAAAACAAAACAACAACAACAACAAAAAGAAACTCTTTTAGGGTCTAGAGAGATGGCTAGGAATACTCACTGCTCTTGCAGAGGGTCCAGCACACATGTGCTGTTTATATCTATCCATAACTTCCATGGGAACTAGCACCTTCTCACCTTCAGGCATGTAGACAGTGCACATACATACATGCAGGAAATCATTCATATACATAAAATAAAAAAATTTAATTTAAAAACAATTAGACACAAAAGGCTAGTAACAGTATGGGTCTGTATATAGGAAATGCCCAGAATTGGTATATATATAAAGAGGCAGGAAGATTCGTAGTTGCTAAGGGCTGTGTGGGGAAGGATTCCGGGAATGACTACTGAGACTGGATTAAGGTGATGTGAATATACTAAAAACCACTCAGTGTATACAGTTCGTTTACACATCTATAAATTCAGCTAACCGCTGATCAAAAATATATGAAAAAAGAAAATTGGGTTAACACCAGACACGTAAACCTGACTTGTTGTCATGCCCTAACTGATTAGCTCTAGCGATCGACAGTGTTTATATTATGTTCTGTGTTCTAAATTAGCTCAAGATGGAGAATATGCAGACATTATTTACAAATACTGAACTTTCTATAAGAGGCTTGAGCATCCATAGGTTTTGGTAGCTCTGGACTCTTAAAATGGTGAGATTATCTTGTGTGAATTCACTCTCAATTTTGAAAACACATCATTTCTTCCCTGAGAATTGTGATATAAAGTAGGTTGTTTCTTGTGGGATGGAGTAGGATGACCTCATGTGACTTTCAGCATTGGCTAAGGGACACATAGCCAGCTCTCTGGGAACACAGGGTCTTGGGCCTGGGTAGGCTGGAACTGGATCACAACAAGCCACTGTCTGAGCCTGGACCTTAGGACAGCCAGGGAGCGGGCTCCAGGAAGTTAGCTGCCCCTTGGCTCAGGATGGCTCTGGCTGGTGGCTCCTGTGTAGGAAGGGCCTGCAAGAGTCATGAGCCCTGGGAGCTGGCAGGGGCCAAAGAGAAGAGGGTGCATGGAACCTCCTGTGGCCCAGCCATCACCGCCCCCTCTTCCTTCTCCCTCCTCAGATCCTAGTGAAGACCATGATTCGGAAACGCTCCTTTGGGAACCCATTTGAGGGCAGCCGGCGGGAGGAACGTTCCTTGTCAGCACCTGGAAACCTGCTCACGTGAGTAACCCCCACCTTCCTTCCAGTCCTGGGGAGGGAGACTAGAAGCTAGGTCTGGGCCACCCCAGGAGAGACACACTGGGGATGTCAGTAGGCCCTGGCTTTGCTCTTACAGCCTCCTTAGCTCATTTAGTATCCATCTGTTGGCAGTGTACACACCCTGAAGCTTCGGCTTCCTCCGAGAACTTGCTCTTTCACTGGGGCATTCTGGGTGGCAGCAATCTGTGGCCCCGGAAACATGAGTATTTTGGGGCATTATGATGGATGAGACACATGGTCTTACTCTGGGACTTTCTGTGTGAACACATGTCCATTCACCTGCTCACACAAACTACCCTGGTATAGGTTTTGTGTATCAGATGCTGGGGTCTACTGTCTCTGGGGTGTGGGGGCATCCCCAGGGTCCCATCTCACTTCCCTTTTCCCTTCCTCTGGCAATTCCAGCAAAAAACCAACAAGGGAATGGGAGCCCTTGTCTGAGCCCAAGGTAATGCCTGTCTGCCTGCCTGTGCCATCGCCTCCCCTTCGCTGGGGCTTGGGGGCGGGCATCTGCAGAGCACGTGGGCATCTCCACCAGGCAGATGTGCCTTCAGCCTGAGCTGCTGTGCCTGGTTAACCCAGGGCCTCTAGGCTTACAATAAGGGACATCTAAGGGCTTGGGTCCCATGGCGTGCCATGCATGTGGGCTGGGCTGCGGTGCATGGCGCTCCACCCGGAATGCCTGTAAACTTACCCAGGTCTTCAGGCCCAACTGGATAGCTGCGTAGCTGTGCACATTAGTGGCATTGAAGGTCTACTGTGGCCCGGGGCTGTGCTCTAAGTGTGCACACAGCAGGCCTGCTGCACTCTGGCTTTTCACTAGGGCTCTCTCTGCAGCTCTGGTGGGTTAAATCCTAGAACTAAATCCATCTGTCTGTGACCTTAGCTGGATTGGAGCTTTCTTCTACCTGCCTGCATATCAGGCAGCGTTAACCTACAACTTCCAGAGCAGATGAACACTTTTGCTGGGTGGACCCATTTGGTAACCCTGTTCCAAGTGCCTCCTTCAGGACACTGACCCTGATGAGGCTGCCTGACTCTATTGGGAGCCCCTGTCAGCCACTTCTCTTGTTAAAAGTAACTTTATAGGAGACAGGGAGATCGTTAAGTTGTTAGAGTGTTTTCCACACAAGCATGAGGACTTGAGTTCAATCCCCCAGAACCCATGTAAAATCCAGGTGAGGTAGCATGAGTTTTCTGGGGAGGTGGAGACAGGCAGATCCCTAGAGCTGACAGTTTAGTCAGCCTAGCTTCAAAAAACAAAGTGGGTGGTACCTGAGGAAATGCCTGAAGTTGACCTCTGGCTTCCGTACATCCGTGAACATGCACATATACACACAATAGCGTTATCAAAGGTGGGGCTGGAGCTCTTCAGTAGAGTACTCAACCTAGCATGCACAATGCCATGCGTTCCATCATCCCCAGCACTGCAAACAAGTGAAAAGCTCAACTTTACTAATAAGATAATTAACACCCCATAGCTCATCATTGTAAAGTGCAGTACAGTCGCTTATGTAGCCATCGGGACAGTTCCAGCCCAAGGAGGAACTTTCCTCCTCTCAGCTATCTCCACTCAAACCTCTCGGTTTCCAGCATCCACTGATGCACGTTCAGTTTTCTACAGATTTGTCCACTCTGTAGAATGTTTTGTGATAACACAGTATGTGGCCTTTCATGCCTGCCTTCTCTCTCTCAGCAGCATGTTTCTAAGGCCGTCCACAGTGCAGCTAGTGTCAGTACTTCCTTTTCATAGCCGAGTAGTATTTACATGGATAGGAAGATTTGGGTCCATTGGTGGAAGGTGTTTCTCTCTTGGCTGTCACAAATGAATGAGCCTGCTGTGAACGTTGTATGCAAGAACTATTTTCTCCTCATTGGGTGTTGGTTTATATGAGGATGTTCATTGGCCACCTGTATCCTAGGAGCCAGGGGCTCGTGTGATGTAGGAGAACACCTGTTGTTTGGGATGAGAGCCAGGGAGGTGTGTCCAGATTAGCATTAGACAGGTGGCTGCCTTGTCCCCACCTTGTTCCCAGATGACCTGTAGTCTCACCCTTGTGTTATGAGAAATGGAGCCTTTCATGGGCCTTGTCTTTTCTCTCTGGTAAGGCCCAAACCAAGGCTGCCTCCCGACTCTGAGCAAAGTTTGTTCTACGTTTCTTTTTTTGTTGGTTTGTTTTTCACTGAGATCAGAATGGCATGGTACCAGCAGACTAAGACTGCTCGGTGCTGTGTTGCTCCTTCATTCCCCAGTCAGCAGACCCAGCATCACCCTAGGGCTACCTGCCAGGGCTAGGCGTTTGTAGAACTTACTTGTGGAAGATCCTGAGCCGAAGTCTGGCTGCAGCGAGACCTGGCCTGCAGCAGTTGGCAGCTTTGAGGGCAGGCATCCTTCCCAGGACCCTCACCTCTGGAATATAAAAATAAAAGAGCAGATAATATAATTCTCAGACGTAAGTGTTTCTTCCTTAAGGACACAGGGACACCACAGTTTACCTTCCCTCTGCAGGGACAGAGGCCTCTGTTTGGGTAGAGCACAGAGACCGTTGTTGAGAGTTGGAGCAGCCCTGAGTGGCAAGGCCAGGGACTTTTCCTACAAGGGGAGATCTGCTAGAAAGAAGCCTGGGGCCGGGTCCCCTCCTTAGAACCCCCTTCCATCTGCTGAAACTCCATCCCTGCTGGCCTCCAGGCAGGTCTAGTGGGCTGTGAGGGTTCTTCTGAGAAGGGAGTGGGCGGTGAGGATGGACTGGGTGTCGCAGGCTTTTCCTAAAGGCTCCGTGTGACAGACCAGTTCATACAGGCCCTGGCACTGCCCCAGCAGCTCACTATGGAGTGACTGAGAAAAAGGGTCACAGTGTCTGTCCTACAGGCACTTCTAGCCTAGAGTGTAAAGATGAGACCTCAGAGAGCACGCCCCCCGTGTAGGACCCTGCAGTGAATGTGGTGTTCATAAGTAGTTTGGTACCAGTTTTACAGTTCTTTGCTCTTTGGGGTAAATCTTGCTCCTCCATTTACAGGGGAGGTAAAGTCGGCTTTGAGATATTTAAGTGAGCCAGTAGAAATGGGGAGCACATCTAAAAGAGCGGATGTGACCCCCTGGGGCAGAGCCCTGCAAAGGTGGGAGACCGGCCAGGGCTCCGCCATCATTTCTCCAAGTCTTAATGCTGATTTTCTGTTCGGTGAGCAGGAAACAAGGCAGCGAAGACAGCCTACGGGGCCCCGAGCCAGCCCCTGTGGGGGAGGAGGAAGTACTCTTGTGAAAGGTGGTCCCTGCGTGGAAAGTTGGGGAGCTCCGGCCCCTGGCTCCCCACCACGCATGCCTCCACTGCAGCCCGAAGAGGCGGCGATGGAGCTGGAGTAACTGCCTGGATCACCCGACCTCGCATGCCTGGCTGTGTGGCCCTGCACGGGTCTGCTGCACCCTGCGTTTCCATAGCAGCATGTCCTACGGAAACCAAGCACGTGTGTAGAGCCTTGACTGTCATCTCTGGTTATCCGGGTTGTTTGTTTGTTTTGGGATTTTTGGGGTGTGTGTGTGTGTGCGTGTGTGTTTGTGTGTGTATGTGGTTTTTCTTTTTCTTTTTTCTTTTTTTCCTTTGTTGTCTAAGGGGACAAAGAAAAAAAAAAAGGACATGACTCCATGACGTCGACTTTGGCTGCTGGCTGGCCGGACCGGCGGGTGAGGAGTTGCAAACCCAGACCAACATGCATTTGGGGACAATTGCTTTTTAAAACATTTTATGCCAAAACAAAAAATATTCATTGTGAATTCAGAACCATTTCGGATGTACCAAGTGAATGTGTGTGGGGTTTGAGCTGCGTGGAGAATCAGGTGGAGAAACTCCTGCTGGCTGGGGCTGCACTTGAGGGAGTGGAAGGTTCAGCATGACCCTTCCGGGACTATGGAAGAACAGGGCTAGCCCTCAGGAGCTGTGGGGAACTTCAGTGTAATTTATTTGTAATGAGGACTTTCTAAGTTGGTTTTTTTTTTGTTTTTTTTTTTTTTTTATGGGTAAAATTCTAGTCAGGAAAGCTAAAAGGGCTTGCAGCTGAAGTGCTCGACGGGTTCTGGACCCTGAAAGAGCATCGGCAGCTGTGGTGGCAAAGGCTTGTCTAGAGAACTGAACATCCCTTCACGTTAGCTGCTCATGGTGGGTTTCTGAGGTCATCAGCTAGCTCATTTTCTTTGTAAATTGGCAAAGACCTCAGGGTGAAAGCCTGCACTTTCATGTACGTTACATGGCTTAGACTCGGCAGATGTTCCCGTGTCTCTAACTAGCCTGGACTCTGGAGACATCCATAAGATACATATTGGAGCTTCCGGGGTACGTCGCCTTCTGCCAAGCCATTGTGTGATGGGGACTGAGCGCCAGCGAAACCTGTGCCTGTATATTAGCGGCTTTGCTTGTTTGTTACCTGTGTGTTCTAGAGACTCTAAGGTTCTTCCCTCTTAAATACTGTCTGGTTGGTACAGTCAAGGAAACATCCCTTTCCTGTGGACAGTACTGTCACTCAGCTTAGGCACAAATGGCTTAAGGATCTGTCCTTAGGATCAGAGCTTTAGTGTGACCCAGTGACCCACACAGTGACATCAGGGTGCCATTGTACAGAAAAGCGTCAAAACCCAGAATGTTCCTCAGGGCAAAGGACCTTCTTATTTTTTCTTTGGTAACCAGATGCCTAGAGAGTAAACATGGACCTTTTTGACTTCCAGCCAATATTGGAAGCTTGATAGAGGTTTGGGTGAGTACCCAGGGCCCTCCAGACTCTGCTTTTCATGTTTTGGAACAATCTGGTAATGACTGCCTTGTCAGTAACCAGGCTCAGAAGACTGCTTTCTGGGAGTCTCTGTCTGGTGAGCATCCGTGCAGGTCTTCCTGCAGAGGCTGGAGTGAGCCCAGGCGTTCCTGACGTCCAGAGGTTTTCTTGAGCTCTTGACTGTAGTTTTGCCAGGCCTTTCTTGCTGTCACGTAAGCAATTAGAATTAGAGCAAAGACTCCAATGTGTGTGCGTGTGTGGGCTGACCCTCTCACCTGCTTGCATTGTCTCTGTGACCAAGGACTTCCTATCAGTTTCCCTCTTTTAAATTTAAGGAGAACCAACCCAGTAGCTTTAACCCTTCTGGCCACAGATGGGGTTCAGCTAGTTTGCAATAAGCACCTTGTGGTAGTTAAAGCTAACAGGCCCTGAGGCTCAGTCCCAGCCTGTCTGCCTGGACTCTGGCTCGGCCTAGTGGCCCGCCTGGGAGGACAGGCGTTGTGTGGAGCTCTGCAGAACTCTTCTTGTGTTTACACAGCCCTGCTGGGCAATGACCTTTCTCCCCGCCAGGAATTTTCCATCCGGAGATGTTGGAAGTGGGTTGCCAGCCGTCAGGCAGCACCGGGGTTGAGAGGTCCACATTGGGTAACTTTTTCTTAAACAATTGAAACACCAAAGAAAGCTGTGGAAAGGAGCGCCCCCTCGCTCCCATCCTGCCTCGCTGCCTGCCGTGGAAAGTGTAAGAAAGAGGTCTGGCCGTGACTGGAGTATTAGAGCACAAACATTGCTTTCAAAAGCATTGTCAGGCTGCCTCGGCAACTTTTGTGTGGGCAGATACGATGCCCGCAGTTCCTTCTGTGCTAGTTCATCCATGATTAATATATAGGCAACCCTGGCCTGCACCTACGCCTTGAAGGAAGCACAAGTCCCCCCCTCTTTTTCTCTGTCTTTTCTGCCTCCCCCATACATCCCACAGGATCCCAGTGGCCCCCAGACACCTTAAAGAGCCCCTCGTCACTTAGGGCTACAGAGGCCAGCTCCCTACTGGTCTGGCCTTTCCAGGGACAGAGCTCTTGTCCCTGAACCTTCCTAGAATGAGAACATCTGTACCAGCTGACACCAGGTTAGGCCCGCGCCCTCGCCCATCTTCCCGAGGGCGTCTTTACATCACCAGTGCAAAGCCAGAGCCTCCATTGCTCCCAAGGTGCTAGGGAAGATTGCTGGTCCCCTCTTCTCCAGCTTCGTGAGGACTTTGAACTTTTCCATTTGGTGACTGACGGCCTCTGCTTCTGTTTGGTTGCCCCGGACCCTCTCTACTATGCATCTTCCTTTTATCAGGTGTACAGAGTTAAATACTGTGTATTTATCACACGCACATGAACTAAGAGGAGAGATGAGCTGCGGTTGTTTGCTCACAGGTGATTAAGCTTCTCTGTAAACTTGAAATAAACAGACAGCAAAATGGTGCAAAGCCGGGCCTCCTGGGTTCTTCTGTCAGTAACTGTCCTTTCGTGGTGTTTCTGCCTATGATGGTGTTCCTTCCCTTAGGCGGACAGTGAGTCAGATGCCCAAGTCACAGTTCACGCAGCTGGCAGATCCCCTGATGTAGGCATGGCCTAAGGTGTCACTAATCAGCGTGATTTGTAGACCAGCTGTACACACAGTTCTTGGAAGCAGGGCAGAATGCGTATTCCTGGGTCCCCTGTAAACTGCTCTGCAGGTCCGAGTGTGGAGGTAAAGGGTAGCATTCTGAGAGGTTGGACAGGTGGGCACATCGCATGAGACGTGTCCTATGGCTGGACATTGTTTTCCTAGCTTTGAACTTCACTTTCAAAAAAGTCCTATACCAAACTACAGAAATGGGCTGTTGTCAGGCGTGGTGCACATGCCTCTAATCCCCGTACTCAGGAGGCTGAGGCTATGCTGCATAGTGTAAGACATAGAGGCTCTTCAGACTCAAGAGAAGGTTCCTGTTCAAAAAATGCCACTGAGAATCTGAGGCTGTAGAAAAGCCATTCCTTGGGGGTTCATCTCTGTGCAGGCTTCAGGGAGTCCTGGAAGCCCACTCGTGCATGTAAGGGTGAAGGATCCTGTCACCAGCTCCCACTGAAGAGGCAGCACCAGGGAGTGCCAATGAGTAGAGACGCAGACAAATGCAAGGTGACCCAGGTGAGTGAACGGTGTCCCAGACATCCACTCTCTCCCTGCCCCAGGAGGAATCGCTCGTAGCCTCTGCAGCAGTGAACAAAGCATCTGTCTTCCTCTGACGGTGTTACTGGAGCAGAGTGCCCCAAACTGGGCATTTGCAAATAGAAATCTCCCAGATTTCTGGTGGCGGGAAGTCCACAATCACCATTCCAGCAGATTCTGGGTCTGGCGAGGGCTGTCGACTTCCTCCAGGATGACCATGAAGAAGAGGTTCCCTCTGTCAAGCCTTCTGATAGGCACTTGAGAAATCCCGTTCATGAAGGAAGAGTGCTCCAAGAGGTCTCCACATCCTGTCCCGTCAGAGATCCAGTTTCTAAAACGTGAATTTTGGGGGACATACTCTAACTGTGGCAGCAGTCCTAAACCTTCCAGGTCCGTGTGATCTGTGTTTAAGTAGCACCCAAGAACTCACTCTTTCTTTCATTCTTTCTTTCATTTTTTTTTTTTTTTTTTTTTGAGACAGGGTTTCGATGTAGCTTTGGAGCCTGTCCTAGAAGTAGCTCTGTAGACCAGGCTGGCCTTGAACTCACAAAGATCTGCCTTAAAGGCACGCACCACCGCCCACAAGAACTCATTCTGATGTGTGGCTGTGTGTGTGTGTGTGTGTACACACGTCATGTGGTTGCCTGTAAAGGCAAGAGGCTGATGTCAGATCCCCTGATCTTCAGTTACAATCCTTCCTTCATGACCCTCTTGATGTGAGTGCTGGGAACTGAACTCAGGTCCTTTGCAAGAGCAGCAAAGGCTCTTAACCTTCCTTCAGCCTTGATGTGAACACTTGGGGGGGGGGGGAAGCCACACAAACCAGACTTTTGCTAATACCATTTCATAAATCTGGTTTCTCCCTCCTCTCCACACACCTACTCAAAGCAAAAACCCAGGCTGGCGATTAACCGGGAAGAAACAACATTCCTAATCTGTTGTACTCCTGAAATGAACTGACTAATGGCAAAGGGGAGGGACGAGCCGCTTTTCACAGTGCGAGGATGTGAAACTTCAGGCCGGCAATGGCACCAGTTTGTACCCATAGCAACAGATGCAGGTGGTCCTGCTTTGAGCTGGAGAAACTACTGAGGGGGAAGGGTTAAGTAAGCCACATCCCTGAAACTGTTACCTGAAGACCAGCAGCCCCTTTTAATAATGGTAGTAGCTGTTTCATATGAAAATAGCAGCTATGGAAAAACATCACGTATGTTCTGTGGGAACACAACCTAGTGAGGATCACAGTTGGTAGGCTTGTAGGTATATTAGGGGGAAAATGCTGGAAGTCCCAGGAGCAAGTCTGGGGCTGCAGCTCAGTGGTAGAGCATGTTGCAAGACCCAGAGTCTAGTTCCTAGCACCACAAAACCAAAACTTCCCACCAGAAGCAAGCGGAGACCCCTCCCGAGCACGGCAGCTGGCCCACAGAAGAATTTACTGTGAAGGTTGTCACAGATATGACTGGAAAGTGGGGTCCCCAAAGAAAGCTGTTTATTCAGAGATGGTGGAAGGGTTCAGTGGCGGCAGTGCTCTGTGGGCCAGGGCAGGATAGAGGTGGTAAATGTGAGCGCCGTTAAGAGTTCTGTGGCCAGGCTGTTACATACCACAGGTTCTTTGGTTTCCCGTGGGAAGTGACCAGAAGGTGAACAGGAACTCTAGCTGCTCCTGAAGTGACCTTCACAGCAAGGTTGTGTGAAGGCATGATCTTACTATCAGGACCACGTGAGGATCTGCTGCCCCAGCCCCTTCTTGTTTGGGGACTCCATTTGGATGTTGATGACTTTCATGGTGGAAGGAGCGCTCCAGCTCCCATGCCAAGAGACCACACAGACAAGGACTTGAACGTCATTTAATGTTTGGTCCTCAGTCGTTTCAACAGAGCCCTTCTGAAAGGGAAAGCTAACTCTGCCTTTGTCACAAGGGGCAGAGTCTAGTTACAGGGAAGAGGAGCCATGCCCCAGGCCTGCCAGCAACACCTGGAGAAGCCCCTCCTTATAAAGTGCTGGACAAAGCTGCTGTGCCTCAGAGGACCGGGACTTCGAAGGGAGCCAGTCCTGGAGACGCTGGAGAAGATGGCAGCCCCACAAGTCACAGCAGTGTGTCTGCTCTCTGACTGTTGTATTTCCTCGGTATGCTCATACTGTATCAACAACACCATACCAGGGGTCGACTGTGCGCAGTAAGCCAATGACCCCCCCCCCCACACACACACAAAAGGCGAGGTGAAAAGGCTGTAGAGGGTGCAGGAATGTCTTGAGTTTGAGGCCAACCTGAGGTACGTACAGTGAAACCATAAAAGATTTTAAAAAGTGCCAAAACCCACAAGGAGAAGGGTACTGTGAAGTACCTCTGTAATCCCAGCACTCTTGGGGGCTGGAGCAGAAAGATCCTGAGTCTGAAACTCAGCTGAGCCACAAAGCAAGACGCGGGCTCAAAACTGACAAAACCAAATGATAAGAGACCCGCTGGGCAACCCTGAGTGTGGAGTGGAGGAGCAGAGTTAAGCTCTGGAACTTTCTCTTGAGTGATGCAGCAGCCGTTCCTTCTCACTGCTTTGATGAGGGCTGTGTGGGGCTGAAGTGTAGGCTCAGGCATCACTGGTCCATCTCGCCCGCGAGACCCTGCAGAGGTGGGGGGTAAACACGTAACTACCCTGCCTGTTGCCACCAGAATTTACCTAACCACCAGGGGCAGGAGGGGCTGGTGCTTTCCCTTGAGGGTTTCTGGAAGGATTTTAACAATGGAGAGGCCTCAAGTTGGTTCTGGAAGGTCTCACAGTATGGTACAAAACCCTCATTCTGCAAGATTAATGTACCATGTTGATATAGATACTGTCCTACCAGCTGTTACCACAACCCAGGTGTGACTAATTAAAATAAAACTGGGTTAGCCAGGTGGTGGTAGCACATGCCTGTAATCCCAGCACTCGGGAGGCAGATGCAGGAGGAGCTCTGTGAGTTTGAGGCCAGCCTGGTCTACAGAGCGAGTTCCAGGACAGCCAGGGCTACACAGAGAAACCCTGTCTTGAAAAACAAAAACAGCTGGGTTTTAAAGAAGGCGTCCATCTAAAGAAAAGCTGGAGATAAATGTTATCACAGGTGGTCAGTGGAAGGTCAATGCCACCCTTTGAGAAGGGCCTTGGCTGGTGTTCTCCACTGGGACAATAGACAGAAACAAGGCGCTCAAAGCTATGGCCTGCCTAGCCTAGCCACCTACCTGCTCGTAGTCTTCCACATACTTATATTTCTTGTCCCGGTAGTAGTATCTTTTCTTCATGCAGTAGAGGACTATGACATCACATAGCACGGTCGCCTGGTTTAGCACAGAATGAACCAGGATGCGTTTAGCTGTTGCTCTGTGTAGACCCCTTCCTTTAAAACCTAGCCTGCTGGAGAGGAAAGACATCTCCATTCCTCTGAATCAAGCTGAACCCCAGCCAAGGGACTTGATCCCAGAGCCGGGATGTCTAGGGCTTCTTTCCTCTCACCCCTAGAAGCATCCAGTCTAGAGACAAGTCTGGGGGTGTAGGGAAGGACAGCACTCGCTATGCTCCTTGCTAGTAAGAAGGGTTCAGTTCCCGAAAGGAACAATTCGCCACTCACCACCCCCAGCAGTGCCAAGCCAGAGCCAACATTGATCATGGTAGGGATGATGTCAAACTTCCCAGCCTGTGTAAGACAGGAAGAGAACCAAAGTGGGGTTAACGGTAGAAAATACGGTGGTGGGAGGCTCCCTCTCCCAGTGGGGCTCAAGGGAGGGCCAACCTTTCCAAACACGATGATGTCAAAGCGGATGCCATATGCCTTGATGAGTGTGCGCTGCTCATTGCCGGTGAGGTCCCTGTAGTACTTGGCAAACCTGAAGAAGAGAGTGGGTTAGGGAGAAAGCTGTCAGGGCGGGACCTGAGTCCCTGGGCACAGCTGGTCCTGGCTAATGAGTTTCTCTGCAGACTTAGCACACACTAAGCACCCCAGGTCAGCCTGCCAGCTAATGTGAGGCCGGTGGCAGAGGGACAGAGTGACTCCTGTCATCGCCATCTCCCACAGGATGGCAGAAGCCTCTTGCTCTGAATGGCCTTCCTGATACAGCCAAGACACCTGCCTCTCTCCAGGGAACCCTGGCTACCAACAGAGAGCTCGCCAGCCAGCAGGGATCTGCAGGACCGCACTGCAAAATGAGGGCCAAGCCGGCCACAGCACTCATTTCGGCCCGCGATCTTGGCTCCAGGTGGATGTGCCATGCCTCAGTGGCTCTTCCTGCCCACCATCTGTTTTTCTGTTGTTTATATGGCTGGGTTGGCGTATACCCATGAGCTGAAATACAATTACACCACTAATCCACCAAACCGCAGAATTCAAGTCAGGGGAGTCTGTAATCCCAGATCTCCAGAAACTTAAAAGATCAGTTAATTGTTCTGAAATATACAGTCAGTCAATTTTAGAATTTCAGCACCTCCAAAAGAAACCTTGTCTTGACTACTGTTCTACCAGACCCCAGCCTTAGCATTCTACCAGGATCTTAAGCCTCAGACTTATCTGATCCACAGCTTCTATGCTGTGGTCCAGGCTTGGGACTCTCAGGTGAGGTTAGTGCTGGCAGAAGCCAGGAGCTGGGTGTCCTGTGGGATCCATCAACTTCTCAGCTCGAGGTCTCTACAACTGTCTCTATTAGAACCATGAAGTAATAGAAATGGAACTAGAGAAATCTGACTCCCAGGGGAGCATTCAAATACCTGCCATAGTCTTGGAGAGCCTTCTTACAACCCCACACAATTCTGATACCACAAATTACCACTAGAGGGAGTCAAAGGGCAACCTTTTTAAAGACCTATTCAGCAAAAGCACATTAAATGTACATAGGATTTTGCTGCTTTAAGAAAATGGCAAAGGTGTCCCCAGGCCTCTCATCAGATTCCCAAGTGTCCTGGATTTAATAGTGCCCCCTTCCCAGGCTCATGTCCACCTAGGGCCTGCAAGTGTGACCTTATTTGGAAAGAAGGCTTTGCAGATGTAATTAGTTAAAATGAGATCATGATAGATTACGGTCCACCCTAAGTCCAATGTTCAAGAAGAGGAGAGACTGGGCCAGGTGTGGTGGTGCATGCCTTTAACCCAGAACTCAAGAGGCTAAGGCAGTTCTGTTTCTGGAGTTTGAGACCACCCTGGTCTACACAGCAAGTTCCTGGTCTGTCTAAAAAAAGGTGGGTGTAGGGGCTGGAGAGATGGCTCAGAGGTTAAGAGCTTTGCCTGCTCTTCCAAAGGTCCTGAGTTCAATTCCCAGCAACCACATGGTGGCTCACAACCATCTGTAATGGGGTCTGGTGCCCTCTTCTGGCCTGCAGTCATACACACAGACAGAATATTGTATACAGAATAAATAAATAAATGAAAAAAAAGGGTGTGGTGGTGCACACCTCTGATCCCAGCACTTGGGGTGATGGCAGGGGGATCAGGAGTTCAAGGTCATCCTCAGCTACGTAGAAAAAAGATGTGCAGACGTAGGAAGATCATGTGACGGCAGAGGTGGTGACACACGTACAAGCTAAAGATTGCTGGTAGCCAACAAATGCTTGAAGAGTCCAAGAAGAATCCAGTAACAGAGCTTGCGGCAGCACAACCCTGCAGACACCTTGATTCTAGACTTCTGATTTCAAACTACCAAAAAATAAAATTCTGTTGTTTTGAACCATTCAGTTTGTTACTAGAGTCAGGGAAGGCTGGTATTTTCAGCAGGCAAATTGAAGTGCAGCCCTTTGTTTTACTGTACTGAGACAGGGCCTCGTGAGGCAGCTCAGGCTCGCCTCAAATGTGCACCCCTGCTTCAGTCCCCCGGGTCCTGGAGTTAAAGATGTGCCACCATGCCTGGCTTGAGCAGACACAGGCCTCTCGACAGGTTACACCTATAGCCCCTGCATGTTGGGGCAGCATCAGTTACTAAGAAACCATTTCTGGACCACTGGCCGTCAACCGAGTTTACAAGCTCATCTTGTTCCTCACAGTAGTGAGCAGGGGTGTGGCAAAAGATGGCCCTCAGAAGCCTAAGATGCTGGCTTCTCTACCCTGCAAATCTCAACACATTAAAAACAAAAAGATTTTATTTTTATCTGATGTGTATGAGTGTTTTGCCTACATATAAATGCATCATGTATATGCTGTGCCCAAGGAAGCCAGAAGAGGGTATTAGATACCCTGGATCAGGAGTTGTGACAATTGTAAGCTGCTGTGTAGGTGCTGGGAACCAAACCCTGGTCCTCTGGAAGAGCAGCAAGTGCTCTTCACTGCTGAGCGCTTGTAGCATGAAAGAGCAAGGAGAACTCTCATGGGCCTGGACATCCCCTGAGCAAGGCCCTTCTGGGAGTATCCTGCCAGGTACCTGGCCTTCCTGCCCTGAACCAGTGATACATAGCCTGTCCCGTGGGTACTGTCTTTTGTGGGGGGTGGTATGAATAACCCCATAGGTATCTACTATCATCTCTCAACCCAACGTGTGTGTGACAAGGCTAGGCTCACGTACCTGAAATTGTAGCCAGGGGATACATTGTGCTCCGGGTCCCGGGTGTCGAGGCGCCGGAAGGAGTACCTGGGCAGGCAGAGGGAGGCAGCTCTGTCCAGGTTGCAGTCCCACTTGACCTGAATGCCCATGATGCCTCCCTGTGGGGGAAGCAAGAGAGACACAGCCAGGCTTTCAGAACTTGGGTCCACACTGGGGCCAAGGAGGTGTGTGAAAAGCCATGCTAGCGCCTACCTCAACTGCCATATCCTGGAAGCTGTGTCCTGCATCCTCCACAATTTTGCCAAGACGGAATATGGGGCAGAAGGGATCCGTTTGAGCGTCATAAATGCACGACTTGAGGTAGGAAGAGGTGACATTGGGGAGAATGTTCCTCCTGATGCCAGGGAGGAAGCAAAAAGTCTGAGCGAGAGGGACCTCAGGAAGAGGCAGAAGCTCTTTAAGAGGCTTATGAACACGCACGCCTGGCCCCCACTTACTTGCTGAAATTAAACTTGGGGTACCAGATGTTGTTCTTTACCAAGAGGGTGAAGTTTTCTGCGGCATTTAAAAAAGCTGGCCTGGAAAAGAATTGTGGTTACTAAATACATGCACACGGCTGCGGCATCCCCTCTGACAGGTCTCTCTGAAGGAGAAACGGCAGCACCTAGCATTTTCTACTCTCTTCTGTGTAGCACTAGGTCAGCAGTCCTGAGCCTTCCTCTGAAAAGGTGGGGCTCCTGGTCCGAGGCATTGGGCCGTGAAGAACCCGAGCATTTGCTGAGGAAGATATTGGCATGGCCGCCATGATTTTGGTTTTTCGAGACAGGGTTTCTCTGTAGCTTTGGAGCATGTCCTGGAACTAGCTCTTGTAGACCAGGCTGGCCTCGAACTCACAGAGATCCACCTGCCTCTGCCTCCCGAGTGCTGGGACTAAAGGTGTGAGCCACCACCACCAAGCTCAACAAGTTTTAATAGCACTGTTTTGGGAATATATTGGGAGCGACACAATTCTTTTTTTTTTTCGTTAAAGACTTATTTATTTATTATATATACAACATTCTGCCTCCATGTATGCCTGCACACCAGAAGAGGGTGACAGATCCCATTATAGATGGTTGTGAGCCACCATGTGGTTGCTGGGAATTGAACTCAGGACCTTTGGAAGAGCAGCCAGCGCTCTTAACCACTGAGCCATCTCTCCAGCCCCCAGCAACACAATTCTTATGAACGCATACAAAAACCAAAACAGGGCTGGAGAGATGGCTCAGAGGTTAAGAACATTGGCTACTCTTCCAGAGGTCCTGAGTTCAATTCCCAGCAACCACATGGTGGCTCACAACCATCTACAATGAGATCTGGTGCCTTCTTCTGGCCTGCAGACATGAACCCTGTAGATATTATAAGTAAAGAAAATCTTAAAAAAAAAAGCATGCAGGTATAAACCCTGTATACATAATAAATAAATAAAATCTTTTTAAAAAGTTAATCTTTAAAAAAAAAAGGAAAAACCAAAACAAAAACTTGTAGTCTTCCCAGGGTGTGTGGTCTGGGGTTTATTCTATGTAAGAAATACAAATCAGCAAGTGATAATCAAGACACCCCGAGTCAGGGCTTCCTCCTCTATGTAAAGGAAGAGACTGAATAAGAATAGAAACATCTGTTTTCAGTGCCTGTGTGTGGTGCAGATGTTATGCCTGTGTGCACACCTGTGTGTGATGCAGATGTTATGCCTGTGTGCACACCTGTGTGTGATGTAGAGTTATTCCTGTGTGCACACCTGTGTGATGCAGATGTTATGCCTGTGTGCACACCTGTGTGGTGCAGATATTATGCCTGTGTGCATATCTGTGTGTGATGCAGAGGTTATTCCTGTGTGCACACCTGTGTGTGATGCAGAAGTTATTCCTGTGCACACCTGTGTGATGCAGATATTATGCCTGTGTGCACACCTGTGTGTGGTGCAGATGTTATGCCTGTGTGCACTCCTGTGTGTGATGTAGAGGTTATTCCTGTTTGCACACCTGTGTGTGGTGCAGATGTTATGCCTGTGTGCACTCCTGTGTGTGATGTAGAGGTTATTCCTGTTTGCACACCTGTGTGATGCAGATGTTATGCCTGTGTACACACCTGTGTGTGATGCAGAGGTTATGCCTGTGTGCACACCCAGTGTCTGTGTGTGGTGCAGATGTTATGCCTGTGTGCACATCTGTGTGTGATGCAGAGGTTACTCCTGTGTGCACACCTACGTGTGATGCAGATGTTATGCCTGTGTGCACACCTGTGTGTGATGCAGATGTTATGCCTGTGTGCACACCTGTGTGATGCTGATGTTATGCCTGTGTGCACACCTGTGTGTGATGTAAAAGTTATGCCTGTGTGCACATCTGTGATGCAGATGTTATGCCTGTGTGCACACCTGCGTGTGATGCAGATGTTATGCCTGTGTGCACACCTGCGTGTGATGCAGAGGTTATTCCTGTGTGCACACCTGCGTGTGATGCAGATGTTATGCCTGTGTGCACACCTGCATGTGATGCAGAGGTTATTCCTGTGTGTACACCTGTGTGATGCAGATGTTATGCCTGGGTGCACACCTGGAGGCTGGAGTACAGCCTTAGGTGGCTTCCTCATGAGCACAGCCCACCTCCTCTGAGACAAGGTCTCCTACTGGTCCGGAGTGAGCCTCAGAGCTCCCAGAGATCCAATCTAAGTTGCCCCACCAGCTTAGTCCTGCAAAGTGCTGCCCAATATAAATTACATTGTCAAATACACCATTGGCCATGCTGTGATTTGTTTTCTCGTTTCTTCAGATACAGTCTCCATATATAACCCAGACTGGTTTGGTTGGCACCCTCCTCCCATCTAAACTTCCTGAGCACTAGGATCACAGGCTTGCAGTACCACCGCTGCTCCACACTGTACCTTTAAGTTTTTACATCAAAAACGTCATTGGTATACACGCATAGAGGCCAGGCAGCCATGGGCAAGCACTGGTAAACACTCATAGAGACCCGACAGTCGTGGGCAAGCACTGGTATACACGCATGGAGGCCAGACAGCCGTGGGCAAGCACTGGTAAACATGCATGGAGGCCAGACAGCCGCGGGCAAGCACTTGTAAACACGCATGGAGGCCAGACAGCCGTGGGCAAGCTGCTTCTCCGCCCACCATGTGGGTTCTAGGGACAGAACTACAAGTACCCTTTTCTGTTGAACCATCTTCCTGGACCAGCAGCCACTTTTGCTTTGTTTTGTTTTGTTTGTTTTTTGAGACAGGGTTTCTCTGTGACCAGGCTAGGCTTGAACTCACCTGTCTCTGCCTCCCGAGTCCTGGGATTAAAGGCAGGCGTGAGACACTACTGCCGGCCCGGCAGCTACATTTACAAGTCAAAGAAGGTTGACACTAAAATGACTGGGCAGGTTGTATTTGTATGTTTGTGCCTGTGTGCGTGTGTGCAGCTGTGTGTAACAGGAACACTAAAATGACTGGGCAGGTTGTATTTGTATGTTTGTGCCTGTGTGCGTGTGTGCAGCTGTGTGTAACAGGAACACTAAAATGACTGGGCAGGTTGTATTTGTATGTTTGTGCCTGTGTGCGTGTGTGCAGCTGTGTGTAACAGGAACACGAAGCCACGAATTTGGGAGAGAGTAGGTATGGGGGTTATATAAACAGAGTTGGATGGAGGAAAGGAGGGAAACACTGTAATTATATTTTATTTTGAAAAACTTTTTTTTATAAGTAAAGGGTGAGAGATGGCTCAGCAGTTAAGGAATCTCTCACCCTATGTCATGTGGGTCACAACCGCCTGTAACTCCGGCTCTAGAGGATCCAGTGCCCTCTGCTGGCCTCGTGGGCACCATAGGCACTTGGCAGAACTTGATGGACATAGACATGTAGTTTTTTAATCTTTAAGAAATTTAATTGATTACTTAGGCTTTAATTTTTTATTTTATATACATTGGGGGTTTTTTTTTGTCTACATCTATGTCTGAGTGAGGGTGTTGAATCCCCTGGAACTGGAGTTACAGACAGCTGTAAGCTGCCATGTGGGTGCTGGGAATTGAACCCTAGTTCTCTGGTAGAGCAGTCAGGGCTTTTAACTCTGAGCCCTCTCTCCAGCCTCTTACTTGGGTTTTTTGAGGCAAGGCTTCTCTATATAGCTCTGGCTGTCCTAGAACTCAATCTGTAGACCAGGCTGGCCTCGAACTCACAGAGATCTATCTGCCTCTGCCTCCCGAGGGCTGGGATCAAAGTGTGTGTGTGTGTGTGTGTGTGTGTTGTGTGTGTGTGTTGTGGGTGGATGTACGTGTGCTTGGTTGGTGCTCTAGACATCAAAAGCCAGTGTGACGGCTGATGCTGGTATTCCCAGTACTTGGAAAACCAAAGCAGGAGGCCAAGCATTCAGGGCTGGGCTGGCCTGGTAACATGGCCTAGTGGGTAAAGGCACTTGCTGCAATGCCTGAGGATTTGAGTTCCATTCCTGGTCCCAAATGGCAGAAGGAGAGAGCTGATCAGCAAGTTATTTTCCAACCTTCATGTGTGCTGTGGCACACTTTACAAACACACACTCTCACACACACACACACACACACACATTAAAAATTACTTAACAACAACCAAAGATTTCAAAGCTATCCCTGGCCACATAGTGAGGCTCTTTCAAAAAAAACCAAGACGAAAAACCAAGAACTGTTTCCTGTTGGTTATTTGCACCCGACAATGCTCAGGCACACATAAGTCACCTGCACCCTTATCACAAGTGACAACCCTTGTGGTCTCCTTGTTCTGTGGTTGACAACCACTCTCCCAGGGAGGAATGGCCCCACTCCGGGCACCCAGGCTCACTGCACCTCTCTGCCACCTCCCTCCAGGCTGAGAACCAAGGTTAGGGAGCCTTGGGGAGGACTCACGTTGGCACGCCAGCGTCGTTCTCCACTGGGCACCAAGCTGCTACCTCACAGGTCCTCACAGACGCGTTGAATGGGACGCATTTTCCAGTCCCAACTCCTGCGAAGACAGAACAGGTCCAGGTCCATAGGGGTCTGGTCGCCAATCTTTTACCTTTGTGTTGTACAATCTGAGATCCCTGAGGACCCTGGGCAGCCAATCTTTAGTACACTATGGGATTTAGATAGTGTCTGGAAGATGGAAATAGAACAAGAAGGCTGCCTCAGGACTGGCCACGTATCTGCCAAAGTGATACCAAGGCACAGAGAGGGGCAGCACCTGAGGTGTCTGCCACAGCATGGGCGAATGAATGCTAAGAGGGCCCCAGTGTTCATGTAGCACTGGGGGCGGGGTCCATCTCTGACGATGGGCTAGAACTGAACCCAGGCTCATCCAAGCCAAGCCTGTGCTCTGCCATCGAGCTGTATGGGGGTGGGGGCGGCAGATGGGCCACAGCAAGTGTGATGTCATCGGAAGCCACTTTCCCCTGGTCCCAGCTGCTCAGTTACCCACTCCTACCATTGCTGTGGGTGCCTGTGGAGCCAAGAGTGCAGTTCGAGTCTGAGTTACAGACGGTGGTCTTATCAGGAACCTGCAAGAGGGGAGAATGAAAACCGGTTCCATGCGGTCTAGCCCCACAGTTTGGCAGGAGCAGATGTAGGTGTGAAGCCCGAGGGTTTTCCCAAAGAGCCACCTACTTCTGGACAGGTGCTCTGTGTCTGGTTCACAGTGATGATCATGTTGGTCATGATGAAGAGCGAGTTTTCCTCCTATAGAGAGGAGAGAACCCTGTTGAGTGCCTCTCAGAAGAAGTGAGTGGGGCGGGGCTGGGGAGAGCCCGCGGGGCTGGAGAGTGGCCCAGCGGTTAAGAGCACTGGCTGCTCTTCAGGAGGAGCTGGGTTTGATTCCCAGCACCCACATGGTGGCTCACAACCATCAGTAGCTCTAGTTCCGGCAGCCCTGACCCCCTTTTCTGGATTTCACCGCATCAGGTACGAAGTGGCGTGCAGACATACATGCAAAGGGAAACACCTATACAATAAAGTTAAATAAAATATACCTAAGAAAGCATTTGAGTATTTAAAAGCCAAAAACTACAGGTCAAGAAAACATAAAAAAAAAAAAAAAAGAAGAAGAGCTGGGCGGTGGTGGTGCATGCCTTTAATCCCAGCACTCAGAAGGTGAGTTCCAGGACAGCCAGGGCTACACAGTGAAACCCTGTTTTGAAACAAAACAAAAACAGAAAGAGAGAGAGAGAGAGAGAGAGAGAGAGAGAGAGAGAGAGAGAGAGAGAGAGAGAGAGAGAGAGAGAGCGAGAGCAAGCCAGATGTCCCCCCTTTTATGTGTGGGAAGAGTAGCTGAAATGGGGGTTCATGTAGCCCAGGCTGGCCTCGAAATGTATACAGCCAAAGCTGCCCTTGAACTCCTGATCCTCCTGCCTCCACCTTCTAAGAGCTGGAATTACAGGTGTGTGCTATTAAGTCTGTCCAGAAATTTCCTTAAGAATACAATTTCAGAGGCTGGAGAGATGGCACAGACGTTAAGAGCCTGACTGCCCTTCCTTCAGCTCCCAGCACCCACATCCATGGTGGCTCACAATCTGCAGCTCCGGTTCCAGGGGATCCAGTGCCCCTTTCTGGACTATCCAGGCAAAACACTCTAACACATAAGATTAATTATTTTTAAGAGCACAATTTACAAAACTCATCTGTGGTTCCCTGTTCATCTGCACGGAGCTAAAACAGCAACTGAAACAGATCACTACACATAAATATTCCTGACGGGCAAAAGGTGGGAACAAGGCAAAGGCCTGCAGTGAATGGAAAATCCGCTGTGGCCAACCCCTGCAGTGGAATTAGCATTTGGTCATCAAATGGATACTGATACATGTTTGTCACACACACCAACCTCAGAAACATGCTACAGAGGGTGGGCTGTAGCTTGGTGGTAGAATATTAGCCTAGCAGTCACAAGGCCCTGCATTCAATTTCCAATTCCACCAATACACAGACACACACACACACACACACACACACACACACACACACACACACACACACACAGATGGGCTAGAGAGATGTCTCAGTAGTTAAGAGCACTTACTGCTTTTCCAGAGAACCTGGGTTCAGTTCCCAGCACCTACAACGGTGGTTCACAACCATCTGCAACACTAGTTCACGGGTTGATGCCCTCTTCTGACTGCTGCTGGTACTGCATGTACATGGTGCACATACAGATGCATTCAGGTGCACACACAGACATATAAAATATATTTTTTAAAAGCATGCTAAAGGCTGGATATGATGGCAGACACCTTTCATTCCAGTACACCGGAAGCAGAAACAGAAGGCTCTTTGTGAGTTCAAGGCCAATCAGCACAGTGAGACTGTCTCAAAAAAAAAAAAAAATCCAGGGGGCTGGAGAGATGGCTCAGAGGTTAAGAGCATTGCCCGCTCTTCCAAAGGTCCTGAGTTCAATTCCCAGCAACCACATGGTGGCTCACAACCATCTGTAATGGGGTCTGGTGCCCTCTTCTGGCCTGCAGGCATACACACAGAATATTGTATACATAATAAATAAATTTTAAAAAAATCCAAACAGATAAATAAATGAATAAATATTCTAGAGAAGAGCCTGTCAGCCAGTAACAGACATTTCTCTCTTTGAAGTGTTTTTGTTTTTTCCTTGTAGATATGAAGGTGCTAAGCCAGAACCTCTAGAAGCAATTCTCTGCAGATAACAGAGAGGAATAGCTAATTCCTCTTACACAAGAATGACAGACAATGACCCCAGGAGATTCTAGTTAGATATCCCCCCAACCTCCACTGGGTGCTTGGAATTTTAAAGAGCTACTAGAAACTTCAGCACTTCATACTCGGCTCTGGGAGCCATTTCGGGGAGCAGGTCTCTTAGGCACCCCATGTACAGCTCATTATCGCCTTTCCGTTCAGTTGCTTATCTCTTTCATTTAGGGAAACTTCAATCTAGAGGCGCATCACAGAGATGTGGTGGTTTTTTTCTGCCCATGGAGACAGCTTAGGAAGAGAGCCCAGGGAAGCCCTCGCCCCCGATTCAGCTGCTTGACAGAGCACAGCTGCTGGCTGGCCCTTCCCATTCAGTCCCAGGAGCGGGGCTTATACCCTTCCTTGGCTGCAGCAGGTACACTGAGTGTGACAGTCCCAGCACTTGTTAGGATAGGGTTGGTAGCCACCACCACTTTGCAGAGACTGGACAACCCAATTGCAACCACTTGCTCCAACTGGTTTTTTAAAAGTTGTTTCCAGACACTTGGGACTCACTAATTCACTGTATAGACTAGGTTGGCCTTGAAAATGACAGAGATCTGCTTGCCCTTGTTTTTTGAGTGCTGGGATTAAAGGTATGCACCGCCATGCCTGACAGTCCATTTTTATTTTTCTGTCTCTTTAGCTCTGGCTTTTCTCCCCTCAGATCCTTCTGAGAAGGCCAGGGAAATGAACACTCTTAGAGGGAATATCTGAAGTCCTTGTTTTCTCTCTCCTAGCTCTAAGTGCTGACAGCTTAACTAGTTTGGCCACCATACACACCAAGCCAGCCCATCAGCCATCTGGAGGAGACGCCCGGCCAGGGTTTGGCCAAGAGGCACACAGCAAAAGAGTCAATGTTTAACTTGCAGCATTGGAGCTGGAGATTTGGCTCCATAGCAGAGCGCTAGCCTAGTATGTGTGAACCCTAGGCTCCATCTCCACATCTAGAAAAAGAAAAACGTCAGCTTGTGTCTGTGCAGATTAACATACAGTTGTAGGTTAGGTCGCCAGTGCAGTATTTCTTCCTCTTTGTTCCTGATGGATCTGATCGCTTCCTTTTAGTTTGGGTGTGTGGTCTTTAACTGCTGGTTTAGTTTGGTTTTTAATATACCCTCTGACAAGCTTTACCTTATGGGTGTAAGACAGGAAAGCAAACACAGAATGCAAACACAGCCTCACTCTGCCCAAGACTAAAGACGTTTGCTTTCTCATCCTCGAGAGCTCAGAGAGATAAAGGTGGGGGAAGACAGTGCTGGGTGGAGCCAGCCACACTCCAGAGCAGTAGGAAAGCTCTCCAGGGTTCTCTGTTAGAAATGACATCCCGGAGATCTGACTGCACTGCTGTCTCAGGCTAAAACACCCTGGCCAACTCCGGCCACTCAGGAAGAGCCTCTAGTCACAGCGAGACATACCTGGGCTGGAATCACATAGTCCGCCACATCCCAGATCCGGAATCCGAGTTCAGAAGTGTTGGTCACAGCCACGCCTTTGGCCTTGGTCGTCACCGAGCTGACCACAGAGTCAGTTTCCTGGTAGCCCTTTTCCCACACAAACACCCACCTAAAAAAACACAGCAGGTCACAGGCATCGGTAAACTCTTGAACTGACGCCAGGGAGTCTCCCACAGCCACGCGGTGCAAGTGTGGCACTCACTAATCATGTGACCGGCAAAAGCTGCTGAACTCCTACAGTGTGAAATGGGCCCAGCCCACTGGTTATTTCCAGCTAGCACGGTCCTCGGCACTCAGGAAAGGCTCGGCAAATGTCGTCTTTATCACTGGATGTCTGAGTGGGCTCAAGACACTGTGGTCTATGGGAATCACTAATAATAGGATATTTTAACAATGGTTTCCATTGGATGTCCATGTAGTAAGTGGTTTTCATAACCACTTCATAAGGCACATATTATTATTAGCTACAATTTAGAGAGACAGGAATAGAGAAATAAAATGGTTAAGTCACTGACCCAAGGTCATACAGCTAGAAAGTGGCAGAGTAGGGATTTGAACTCAAGCCAGAAACCTCTGAGGCCTCTATTGTCTTTAGACAAGAGGATCCCATCTTTTAGGCTGGATTTTGCTAGGTGGCCCTGGCTGGTCTGGTATAGGCTGTGTAGCTCAGGCTGGACTCAAATTCTGAGATGGTAATCCTTCCACCTCAGACTCCCAGATGCTGGGATTTTAGTTGTGAGACACTACACCCACCTGGTGCATGTGTGTGTGTGTGAGTGAGTGTGTGTGTGTGTGTGTGTGTGTGCATGGGCTGGTGTGTTTGAGTGTGTAAATGTGGGCTCACATGTAAAAGCCAGAGGACAACTTTAAAAGTTTAAAATCTCCACCGTAGATTCTGGGGATCAGATTCAAGTTGTCCGTCTTGCATAGCAAGCACTTTTTGTTTTTAAACTTGTGTGGTTGTTTTCTTTGAGACCGTGTTTCTCTTTGTAGCCTTAGCTGTCCTGGAACCCATTCTGTGGACCAGACTAGCCTCGAACTCAGGTATCTGCCTGCCTCTGCCTCCCGAGTGTTGGAATAAAGGTGTGCGCCATTAAGCCCGGCTAGCAAGCACTTTTTGAAACATGGAATTGCTATACAGCTCTGGCTGGTATTCAATACAGAGCCCAGGCTGGCCTTGAACTTAAGATGATGGCCTGCCTCGTTCTCCCAAGCAGTAGAATCACGGGCCTGTGCCATGTTCTGCTCAGGGAATTTATGCTTGTGTTCTTGTGTATGAGTTTGCATGTGTAGGCCAGAGGGCAGCCTTGGGACCCTTCCTCAGAACACATCTATTTTGGTTTTCATACATGGTCTCACCTGTCCTGAAACTTGCTATGCAGATCAGACTGGCTTTGAACTCCAAGAGATCTACCTGCCTTTGCCTCCTGAGTGCTGGGATTAAGGACGTGTGTCACCCCCACAGCTGGCTCCCACCTTGGTTTTCTGAGACAGGATCTCACTGACCTGGGGTTGGATGATTAGGCTGGCCAGTGAGCTCCAGGGACCTACCTGATTCTGCCTTCCCAGTGCTGGGATTACAATTATGTGATACTTGCACTAGTTTTGGATCTCGAACTCTGGTCCTTAAAAGTTGAGTACTTCACCATCCTAGCTGTCCCCTTAGCCCCTCGGGGAAACTTTTACAGTACCATCCTACTTCTTCCTAGGAATTCTGGTCATCACATTGCTACTCTCCTTCGGAAGTAAGGGTGTTAACTGCTGGGCTAGATAATTACAAATCTAAAGTGTGCTGGATACTGGACGCGAACTGGAGTCACTGGGTCTCAGTTTCCATGCAGTCGCTGTTCCTGCCGTGACGCGGAGAAGGCCAGTAGAACACCATAGGATTACATGAGATAAACCCATAGGCGAGAGGAATGTCCTGAGCGCCAGGCAGCAGTCAGAACGCTGCCCCCCAAGAGCAGCTGTGAAACCTCCAGGGTACACCAGCCTGCTGTGGTTTCAGAACCAAGAAATGCTAAGATCCACCTCCTTGGGAGACACCCCTCCCCGGCCAGACTTCCGAAACTGGTATTTTCTGTTACCTTTTCACGGGCTTGTTTGACATGAGCCATCCCCAAATCCTCTGCCCATCCTAAACTTGGGTTTCCCTCCCACCAAGTCCTCTTCTGCAGGGCGTCTAGGCACCCGCTGGCACTAGAGCCCACGTAACCCACTTTGACACAGACCTTAGGGCACAGGCTGTGAGTTTTAAGACCCAGAACGCCGCGTTGCCGACTGGAAAGAGAGATGGCGCCATCATCGTGTGATTAGTTATTTCTTCATCACAGGAATAAGATCCCGGGGGACTTTGAGGTCAGTGTCTTTTGAGGAAGGATTTGCTTTAGGCAGAAAGAGATTATACTTTCACCAAGATTAATGAAATCAGGAAGCTAACAAAGAAGTTTAAAAGCCAGGAGGTGATGGATCGTCTTTATAATCCCGGCACTCAGAAGCCTAAGGCATGAAGATCACTTCAAATCCCTCTGCCAGCCTGGACCACGTCGCACGAGTGCAAGGTTACCATGGCTGCATGGTAAGGCCCTGCCTCAACAAACAACAAAGTTTAAAGTAAGTCCTGAATTTATATCCTGAATCGATTTGATCACAGCGAGATGAGCGGAAGCAAAGCGCTGGTTGTTTTAATAAATGATGGGATGGATATTACTATACAGGAGACGCCATAACTATGCTGCCCCACAGAAACAGAACACCATAGGGGTGGGGAGTGTAGCTCAGTGGTAAGAGTTCATGATTAGAAATACATTGTAAGCCAGGTGTGGTACATGCTTTTCATTTTTATGATTTCAAGACCAGCCTGGGTTCCATATCAAGTTACAGGCCAGATAGTTAGAGATCTTGTCTCAAAGAAAAGACACAGGAAAAATTAATGACATATTTTTATGTGGTCCAATATAGGTAAAATATTTTAACATCATGTCTACAGTATCGGATTGGGAATTGGGCATGGTAGTGTACCCCTGTCATTCCAGCACTTGGGAGGTAGAGGACCATTTGGGAGTCCAATGTCTGGACAGCCTGGGCTCACACAGACCCTGTCTAATCTGAGCCCCCCAACCTCCTCCCCAAATAAAGGCTGGAGATGCTCTCCCAGGTAAAGGAGCCTGCTGTGTGAAGGACCTGAGCATCATCCCCAGACCCCACCCCACCGTGGAAGGAGAGAACTGACTCCCAAAAGCTGTCCTCCGACTTCCGCATGTGCTATGGCATGTGTGTACCCCCACTCATACAGAGATACCCACACACTAAAAAATAAGATCAGCCGCCGGGTGATGGTGGCGCACGCCTTTAATCCCAGCACTCGGGAGGCAGAGGCAGACGGATCTCTGTGAGTTCGAGACCAGCCTGGTCTACAAGAGCTAGTTCCAGGACAGGCTCCAAAGCCACAGAGAAACCCTGTCTCAAAAAAAAACCAAAAAAAAAAAAAAATAAGATCAACATTTAAACAAAGGCTACAGCCCACTAACACAAAGCTTGTCTAGCATGCACAGGCCTTTGGTTTGATCTCTGGGACCTCGGGGGAATGAGTGCATTTTAATTTCGAGACAGCTCGAGCAGTCAGTGTCTGCATTTGGCCCTCTTAAGATAACGACAGCCACAGACCCTTCACAGTCTAGAACATTATCACTGAACACATCATCCCTGGAGAGCAAACCGAGAGCACAAAGCCCCATTGGCCTCCAGATTCCAGGTAATCCTATAATCTAATCTAATGATCTAGCTGGTTATGTTGTCAGCTAGCCGCCCGCCCGTCCACTCCAGCACCTTAACAAGTCCCAACCTGGATAGGGCTAGGTGTTCTTCAGGAACTGGGCTGGGACCCAAGGCCTCGCCATGCTAAACACACTTTTATCTATATAAAGACTTTCAGAGACAGGGTCTCCCGTAGCCCAGACTGGATTTAAACTCAGCATCCTCCTGAGTCAGGCTTCTGAATATTGGGATTGCAGGCACATCCACGACTCCCGCACCAGACTTCGGCAAGTTACCTCTCGTGCCTGCTGCTTCTGCACTGACATATGTTGGAAAGGAAGCAGGCCATCTTGTGAATTCCCTTAGGCAGTCTGAACAGATTCCAAACTTCACACCAAAGCAGGGGACCTGTTACTTTATTATTTATTTCCAAGGTAGGATCTCACTATATATGGTTCTGGCAGTCCAGAAACTCACTTTATACAGCAGGCTGGCCTGGAACTCACAAAGATTCTCCTGCCTCTGCCTCCCTAGTGCTAGGATTAAAAGTGTGCCCCAGGCAGTCTTAACTACTGGGCCAGCTCTCCAACTGCCTGTGTTCACAAAGATTTCTCAGGTACGTATGGACAGGCGCAGAACCTTTGGCAGGCCCTGCTTTACAGCTATCTATGTAACTGAATAAAGGGTCAGCGTGTGAACCGGCAATCAGTATTTTTCTAAGGATTCCTAAAAGGTTCCAAGGTTTAGATAGGGATCCTTGCTTTAGGCCCTTTAGATAGAAGAGAAAGCAGATCCACCCGTCAGACCAGCAGCTGCTGACACTAGAATATGGGAAAGCGGGTCCAAGAGGCAAGGTAACGCCCACCTTCTCTCCTGGGTGCATTAAATTATTACAGTGCATTCAATTAAAATTAAATATTTAATAATACCTATAGTGATGACAGGGTATATACAGACAATAAATGGGGAGCAGAGGTTAGAATCAGAATAAGGCAGGTACCCATATTCTAAACAATCCAACAAAACAAAGTTAGTGACCTCAGGACATTTTTGGGAAGTGTGACATCTCCTGGGTATTGGGTTATCAGGAGGTTCTTAAAGGGCCGGAAACCACAGACCCAGAAAGTACCGAATGAAAATCACAAGGTTTGGTTTTTGTCAGCAGATTTAAAAATGGAAACGAAGAAAGAAGATTGGGAGTAAAGCCCCTCCACCAAGTCAAAGGGTGTCACGGAGCAAGTTGGAAGACAAGTAGGGTGACAGTCTAGCCAAGTTTCGCTCATAGGACATCCAAGTACCCCCAGGGTCCTGTACAAGCCGGTTCCAGGTGGTTAGAGCCCGGGGAGGACGTGTCGCCCCTTGGACTTGGGGTGGAGGTCGCGGGCAGCCCAGCGGGTGCCCCAGGCCCGGGGTGGGGGGAGTGAGCAAGGGGCACTGCCAAGTCCCGGCCGTCTGGGTCCCCCCAGCCGCGGCCCCTCCCCAGGCCCGCTCACCCGATGACGTAAGCCAGGATGAGCAGCTGCACCAGGCGGTTCATGAGCCCCACTTTACGGCTGCGAATGAGCACGATGCGCGGCGTGTCGTACTCGAACAGGAAAGCCCGGAGCACCGAGCAGCAGCCGGCCATGGCTCTGCCGCCCGCTCTGCGGGGTGAGCACCGCGGGGTCGCCTCGTCGCAGCTGGGGCCCGGCCGCAGCCCCGCCCAGCAGCTCGGGCAGGCCCGCCGCGGCGCCCGGAAATAGGCGGCGCGTGGCCTGAGGTGCGCGTCTCCTCCCCCTCGGCCACCCGAGGGCGACACCCCAACTGATGACCCCCTCAAGGGGCTGGAGTTTGGAGAGCAAGAGTAGCTTTGCCCTCGGGGATGAATTACCTCTGTAGCGGGACGGGGGATCACTGTCAACAGAGTAATGACCCCCACCCCCAGGCCTAGGAGAAGCGAGAAGCAGATGGCTTCCTCCCTGTTGCCAAGGACAGTTCAGCGAGTTCCACGCAGGATAATGAGCCACTCCCCTGGGGGAACTTAGTGTCACATTCCTAGAGGACCTGCGTGCTGCGGAGAACAGCTACCCCTGAGGGAGCCAAACTTGCTCTGGCTGTAATGCAGGAAGCTGCGCCATGTGCTTTCTGAACCTGTAGGGTGCGTGGTAAGGGGTGGGTGCAAATATCTGGTGTCCTGGGTTGTCAGCCACAAGTGCCATCATATACCCCTTCTAGAACTGAAGTCAGGCCATGTCCTTGCCCCATAACTGTCTCAGTGGTGTCTGAGAGGAGGAAGCAGCCAGGTTCCCTTAGCCACCCGGCCATTGAGAATGTGTTATCACAACCTTAGGGAGAACGTCCTTGTGGCCTTGTTTGATGCCACATACAGCATTCCCTGCCATGTTTTCACAGGTGTTTCATATTTAGTGGAACAAATGCACCCGAGAAGTACCTTCCGCCAGGTACTGTCCAGTGAGCAGAGCAAGGACAGTCTCTTGCCTTGTGCGGTATAGATGTAGTAGGGAATTTATACGAGGTTTAGGTTCTCTTTGCACCTGCTGGCTCTTCTCATTTCCTCTTCACGTTTCTTTGATTCCATGTATGTTAGTGTTTGGTCACTGAGAGGAAACCAAAGGAAGAGAGATGTATCCGGGCTCATGGTTTCAGAGGTTTCCATTGTAGCCATTTAATTTGTCCTGAGTTGATGGAGCAGATCTTCTCAGCCCCTAGCAGCTGGGAACCAGACATGGGAACAAGATGTGTCTCCCAGGACTAGCTCCCTATGACTTATTCTAATGAAGCTTCACCTTCGACTTTCTACAACCTCCCCATATTGTGATTGGCTATTGATAAGACAGGTCCTTCAGGAACCAGTCACCTCTCAGAGAGCATGCCAACAGTTTGGCTACACCGTGTTACCACGGATTTATCATGGGCACTAAGTCTTAACCTGTGAACTGTTCTAAAAATATGATAGCCTGGCTGGTGGCACATGCCTGGAATGCCAGTCTCGGAAAGCAGAGCTGGAAGGATTGGCACAAGTTTAAAACCAGCCTGGTCTTCATACCTGGTTCTACTCCCACCTGGACTATAGAGTGAGACCCTGCTTCCCTCTCTGGTCAGTGAGCAAGCATACTTGCTGCCAGTCTTGATAGCTGGCATTCAATCCCTGGAAGCTGCGTGGTGGAAGAAAACAGAGTCCCACAATTGTCTGCGGACCCCTGCGTGCGCCATGGCAAATGCATGCACTCCTTCCCATAAGCTGTTAAAATTCTAAAACACAAGAATAAATATAAGCAGTGTGACATGTCCTTAACTCCTCTTGTCTCTTGCCTGTGTCTCCCTGGGGTTTAGCTGAGTTTCTCATATGCGGGACAGATGCTCTACTGCTGAGTTACATTCTGGGCAGTTGTGAGCTACGTGATGTGGGTGCTAGAAACCAAACTTGGAAGAGCAGTACACACCCTTAACCACTAAGCCACCTTCTCCAGCCCATTGTTGTTGTTGTTGTGCATGGTGGGAGTGGGGGAGCTTTGTGTATGTGCATACAGAGGCTGGGCAGATGGATGAGAGCATCAGATCCCATGGAGCTGGGACGTTGGGAGTCGCTGCGGTCCTCTGCAAGAGCAGTATTTGATCAAGCCCCGAACCATCTCATCAGCCCTACAAACAGTCTTCTCCTTAACAGAACATCTTAGTTTGTTTCCTGGCTGTGAGATTGCTAAAATACATGGCCTGGATTTTTCAAACAACAACAACAACAAAAAGTTAGCCAAGTGTGATGGTCCACACCTTTAATCCCAGCAGAGGCAGAGACTAGTCAGCCCAGTCTAAATAGCAAGTTCCAGGTCAGCTAAGGTCTCATTCGACACTGTTAGTTAGAAAATCTGCATCTGCCTCTAGAGATAGGATTAGGTTAGAAGGAGGACCACCCCAGAAAAAGGTGGTGGCAGGTGGCGTCTCCCTCACGTGAGGAATATTTACTCAGGTCCTGCTTGCAGTGTTGCTGATGCTGGGGCTGTAGGGCGAGAGGCGGGCGAGAGGCGGGCTAGCACTCTGCTGCAATGCAGGCATGCTTGGGAGGAAAGGAAGGAAAAGCATAGACCTATTTTGGAGGTAACTTACAAATGCTTTTCCTTGAGAATTAAAGTACAATTCCAGCCCTAGGTAACCCTACCCCACAGTAAGGAGTCGGCCCAGCCTTCGGAAGTCCTGAATGTCAGCAGGCTGCTCATGTTTTCTTGTTTGATTTTGTTCGAGACAAGGGTTTCTCTGGGTAGCCCTGGCTGTGGTGGAACTTTCTCTATAGACCAGGCTGGCCTTGAATTCACGGACATCCTCCCGCCTCTGCTGGGATTAAAGGTGTGTGCCACCACCACCTGGCTTTAGTTGATCTTTCTAAAACCAGCTTTAGGAGCTAGGGATAACCCTGTGGAAGAGAGTTTCCTTTGCATGCACAAAACCCTGAGTTTGACCCCAGCGTCAAAAGAACAGATTTTACTAAGGGTGTGTGTGTGTGTGTGTGTGTGTGTGTGTGTGTGTGTGTGTGTGTGTGTGTGTTGAGACAGTCTCTATGTAGCTGAGGCTGGCCTCAAATATATCCTCTGACTGCCTCAGCAGCTCAAGGGCTCACGCAGACGCAGCACAGACTGCACCGGCTCATAGTGCAGTTCTTAATCGAGTTCAGTTGTTTTTGTTGTTATGTGGTTGGTATTGGGTAACCCTGGAACTTTAGTAAGAGTGTTTTTCAGTGAGGGTGCCAGCCAATCCCATGAGGAAAGAGTAGGCTTCAACAAACGGCACTGGCCCCTCAGTATAACCACATGCAAAAGAATGACGCTGAACTCCAGCCGCTGTCGCACATAAATTTGTCTAACAGCTATAAAAAGCATAAGTATCTAAGCTCAAATTATAAAGCTCTTCAATAAAGATCAAGGTACCTTGAATTAGGCGGCCTTTTAAAAATTTTTTTAGATTTAATAGAGAAACATAAAACAAAAGTAGAAAGTAGTAGTTTTGTCCTTTAAAGAAGCCGGTCACTATAAAGACCCCACAACATAGGGGAAGTACCAGTCATACGATCATAGAATACAGACTGTCTCAAGTACTATTTCTTTTTTTTTTTTTTTTTGGTTTTTTTCGAGACAGGGTTTCCCTGTAGTTTCTAGAGCCTGTCCTGGAACTAGCTCTTGTAGACCAGGCTGGCCTTGAACTCAGAGATCCACCTGCCTCTGCCTCCCGAGTGCTGGGATTAAAGGCGTGCGCCACCACCGCCCGGCTCAAGTACTATTTCTTACAATGACAGCATGCTATAGAAATAGGCAGAAGAAAAACTGAAACAAGCTTTTCTTTACCCAGGTAGTCTGTGCACTCGGAAGGCAGAGGCACAGTGGGTCAGGAGTTCAAGATCATCTGTGGCTACATAACAAGCTCGAGTCCAGCCAGGGGTACATGAGGCCTCGTCTCAAACTAAAATGGCGAGAAGTACATTTTTTTTTCGAGACAGGGTTTCACTGTAGTTTTAGAGCCTGTCCTGGAACTAGCTCTTGTAGACCAGGCTGGCCTCGAACTCAGAGATCCGCCTGCCTCTGCCTCCCGAGTGCTGGGATTAAAGGCGTGCACCACCACCAGGTGAGAATTATATATTTTTTGAAACTATGTAAATGGTTAGTAAGGAGTTGAAAAGATACACAACGTGATTAATTATAAGACAAAAACTTAAACTCAGTGTCACAATGAGATACCATTTCATCCACACTAGCAAGGCTTATGAAAAAAATATTCAGGCTGGACAGTTGGCTCAGCAGATAAAAGCACTGACAAGTTTGATTTCCAAGACCATGTGGCAGCTCATAACTCCAGTCCCACTGTATCTGACTTCCTCTTCTAGCCTCAATGGGCACCAGGCGTGCACATGGTGCACACATATAAAGGCAAAACATACATGCACATAATAAAATTCAGTTAAAAAATGAACAATAAAGTGGAGGCTGTAACTCCAGTCCCAGGTGCTCTGATGCCCTCTTCTGGCCTCCTGCGCACCAGGTAGGTACTTGGTTTATACACATGCATGCAAACACAATGCCTATACACATTAAATAAATAATTTTTAAAACATGGATGACTGAGCCAGGCAGTAGTGGTGCACACCTTTAATGCCAGTACTTGGGAGGCAAAGGTAGGTAGATCTCTGAGTTGGAGGCCAGCCTGCTCTACAGAGTGAGTTCCAGAACAGGCAGGATTCCAAAGAGAAACCGTGTCTTGCAAAAAACAAAAAAAAACAAAAAACAAGCTATACATACACACACACAAACACGCATGCACGCACGCACGCACACGCATGCGCGCGCGGATGTCTGGAAGTGGGTCTCAATGATAGTGGTAAACAGAATTACCATGTGGCCCAACAAGTTCAGTCCTAAGTATGTATTTCAGAGCTACTTTGTTGCTTTGAAATGGGGTCTCACATTGTAGCCCCGACTGGCCCAGGATTTGCAGGGACCTCACATTGTAGCCCTGACTGGCCCAGGATTTGCAGGGATCCGACATTGTAGCCCTGACTAGCCCAGAATTTGCAGAAATCTCACACTGTAGCCCCGACTGGCCCAGGATTGCAGGGGCCTCACATTGTAGCCCCGACTGGCCCAGGATTTGCAATCATCTTCCTCCTGTGGCCTCTTGAGCACTGGGATTGCAGATGCCATACCCTGCACTTCAGAGATTTTAAAGAAAGGAAATCGTTTCTAAAAAACCTTGTATGAATGATCATAGCAGCACTTGTAAAGGCCAGGAAAAAGATAACCTAAATGTCTCCCAAGAAACGAAGAGAGCCTGGCTCCTACAGGAACCCCCCTCACCTGCCCCACTGAGATCTCGCTGCTCTGCGTCCAGCCTCTCCTCCGAGCCAGGCCTCCTCTCCCATCCCTCTCCAGGGTCTAACCCAGTGACTTTGTGGAACCATCAAAGATCACAGTGAGGTAGCCCGGTCCCAGAAAGATTAATGTCAGGTGTTCTCTCTCATCAGGGGCTCCTAGCTCCAGATCTTCAGACGTGAGTGCAGTTCACGTCCCTCATCAAGGAAGGAAACTTCTCTTTGCGATGGATGGGACCATTACAGAAAGCCACAGCCAATCAAAATGCAGAGTTAAAAAAAAAAAGCCCAGTCCTAATGGATAAATCTACAAAACAACTTCTGCACCCAAGACTCAGGGAACTTTGCAGGAGAGGGGGCAGAAGGATTGTAAGAGCCAGAGGATGGGGAGGTCGCTGTGACATTGTGTCTCTTGGGACTGTCAGAAGCTACACCCATAGTCTCACCAACATGGCTGCCCAAACATGAGCTGAAAACTAAAACAATAATAGGCATGTCAAAGTGGACGGGGAAGACCTCACCCTACACAGAGAGCTACAGGCAGCTAAGGAAGGCTGAGGGTGGGAGACATGCTCCTCGGATGCCTGTCAATAACAGATGGTCAGCCCTGAAATCATACATGTGAGTAACACTGTACAGACGGATTAGGTTGTATGTAAGAATATATATGATCATTTATTAATATGTATATATCATATACATTCCTAATATGATAATATATTAAGAATATAAAATATATATAATACATGATATGTGTTAGGAATAAATATACAATATATTAGGAATGTATATGAAATATTTCTCATTGTTATGTGCATATATATGTGTATACACATGTGTGTATATATATATATGTTCATGTAACAATAAGAGATCAAGGAGGAGTATATGGGAAAGTTTAAAGGAAAGAAAGAAAAAGGGGCTATGATATAATTATATTACAACATCAAATAATAAAAAAGAACAGATAAAATGTAGCATGTGCAGCAAACATGGAGGCTCATGCCTTTAATTCCAGTACTTAGGAGACAGAGGCAGGCAGATCTCTGTGAGTTCAAGGTTAGCCTGGTGTACAGTGTGAGTTCCAGGTCAGCCAGTCCTACCCAGTAAGACTGTGTCTGGGGAAAGAAACAAACCCTATCTGTTAGAATCATACTCAGATACAAAAGGGGATGAAGCACACCTACATGGTATGCTGTATGTGGAACTTGCAGACTTTATACTGAAATAATCTACACACAAACTCCAAATCATATGGTTCTGTTTATTAGTCATCCCAGGCTGGGCTAAAGTATAGAAACAGAAAGTAGATTGCCAGTTGCCAGAGGCCAGGGGAAGGAAGCAGGGACAGGGACTATGGCAGAGTGGAGTTTCGCTTTGGAGAGGTGAAGACTCTGGAAATGAACGAGTGACGATGGATCTGAGTTGTTCACTGCTGGCTGTGGCGGTGCAGGCCTATAATCCCAGCTCTTGGGAGGTTGGGAGGCTGGGCCAGAGGGCTGCAAGTTACAGGCCAGTGTGCGTGTGTGTTTAGTACATATTTGTACATGCTACATTTGTGTTTATGCCTGTATTTGTATATGTACTTGGAAACCAGAAGTCGACCTCGGAGCTGTCTTCTGTTTATTTTTTCTTTCTTTTTTTTTTTTAGTTTATTTTTTTTCCTCATGATTTATTTTTTTTATATTTAAAAATTTCCATCTCCTTCCCTCCTCCTCCCCTCTCCCTTTCCCCCTCCCCCCTCCTTTCCTCCCCTCCTTCTCCCCCTTCCCTCCCCTCCCCTCCACCCATACCTCCCCTCCCTCCCTCTCAAGGCCAAGGAGCCATCAGGGTTCCCCACTCTATGCTAAGACCAAGGTCCTTCCAACTCCCCCCAGGTCCAGGAAGGTGATTGACCAAGCTGAGAAGGCTCCCACAGAGCCCGTCCATGAAGAACAATCAGAGCCCAGAGCCATTGTCCTTTGCTTCTCAGTCAGCCCCCGCTGTTGGCCACATTCAGAGAGACGGGTTTGGTCGCATGATCCATCAGTCCCATTCCAACTGGAGTTGGTGATCTCCCATTAGTTCTGTCCCACCGTCTCCATGAGTGAACGCACCCCTCTCGTTCCTGACTTTCTCCCTCATGTTCTCGCTCCTGCTCCTCATCAGGACCTTGGGAGCTCAGTCCGGTGCTCCAATGTGGGGCTCTGTCATTTTCTTCATCTATCGTCAGGTGGAGGTTCTATGGTGATATGCATGAAATTCATCAGTATGGCTATAGGAACTGGCCTTTTCAGGCTCCCTCTCCTCAGCTGCCCAAGGAACTAACTGGGGGCATCTCCCTGGAAACCTGGGAACCCCTCTAGGGTCAAGTCTCTTGACAACCCTCAGGTAGCTCCTTAAATTAAGATATATGCTTCCCTGCTCCCATATCCACCCTTCCTATATCCCAAGCACCCCATTCCTCCGAGCTCCCCCCCCGTTCTCCCCTTCACACTTTTCTCTCCCCATCTTCCCTTGGCCCAGTCTCGCCCAACCCTCAAGTTCCCAATTTTGCCTGGCGATCGTGTCTATTTCCAATATCCAGGAGGATTACTATATCTTTTTTTGGGAGTTCACCTTCTTATTATCTTCTCAAGGATCCCAAATTTATAGGCTCGATGTCCTTTACTTATGGCTAGAAACCAAATATGAGTGAGTACATCCCATGTTCATCTTTATGGGTCTGGGTTACCTCACTCAGAATAGTGTTTTCTATTTCCATCCATTTGCCTGCAAAATTCAAGATGTCATTGTTTTTTACCGCTGAGTAGTATTCTAGCATGTATATATTCCACAGTTTCTTCATCCATTCTTCCACTGAAGGGCATCTAGGTTGTTTCCAGGATCTGGCTATTACAAATAATGCTGCTATGAACATAGATGAGCATATGCTTTTGTTGTATGATTGGGCATCTCTTGCGTAGATTCCCAATAGTGGAATTGCTGGGTCCTGGGGTAGGTTGATCCCGAATTTCCTGAGAAACCGCCACACTGCTTTCCAAAGTGGTTGCACAAGTTTGCATTCCCACCAGCAATGGATGAGTGTACCCCTTACCCCACAACCTCTCCAGCAAAGGTTATTATTGGTGTTTTGGATTTTAGCCAATCTGACAGGTGTAAGATGATATCTCAAAGTTGTTTTGATTTGCATTTCCCTGATAGCTAGGGAGGTTGAGCATGACCTTAAGTGTCTTTTGGCCATTCGAACTTCTTCTGTTGAAAATTCTCTGTTCAGTTCAGCGCCCCATTTTTTAATTGGGTTAATTGGCATTTTACCGTCTAGTCTCTTGAGTTCCTTATATATTTTAGAGATCAGACCTTTGTCAGTTGCAGGGTTGGTGAAGATCTTTTCCCAGTCAGTAGGCTGCCTTTGTGTCTTAGTGACAATGTCCTTTGCTTTACAGAAGCTGCTCAACTTCAGGAGGTCCCATTTATTCAATGTTGCCCTTAATGTCTGTGCAGCTGGGGTTATGCGCAGGAAACGGTTCCCTGTGCCCATTTGTTGTTGAGTACTTCCCACTTTCTCCTCTATCAAGCTCAATGTGTTCAGATTAATATTGAGGTCTTTAATCCATTTGGACTTGAGTTTTGTGCATGGTGATAGATATGGATCTACTTTCATTCTTCTACAGGTTGACATCCAGTTATGCCAGCACCATTTGTTGAAGATGCCCTCTTTCTTCCATTGTGTACTTTTGGCTCCTTTATCAAAAATCAGGTGTTCGTAGGTTTGTGGTTTAAGATCCGGGTCTTCTATACGATTCCATTGGTCAACTTCTCTGTTTTTATGCCAATACCAAGCTGTTTTCAATACTGTAGCTTTGTAATAGAGTTTGAAGTCAGGGATGGTAATGCCTCTAGAAGTACCTTTATTGTATAAGATTTTTTTGGCTATCCTGGGTTTCTTGTTTTTCCATATAAATTTGATTATTGTCCTCTCAATCTCTGTGAAGAATTTTAATGGGACCTTGATTGGGATTGCATTGAATCTATAGATTGCTTTTGGTAGAATTGCCATTTTTACTATGTTGATCCTCCCAATCCACGAGCAGGGGAGATCCTTCCATTTTCTGGTATCCTCTTCAATTTCTTTCTTCAAAGACTTAAAGTTCTTGTCAAATAAATCCTTCACTTCCTTGGTTAGAGATACTCCCAGATATCTTATGCTATTTGTGGCTATTGTGAAAGGTGATACTTCTCTGATTTCCCTCTCTGCTTCCTTATCCTTTGTGTATAGGAGGGCGACTGATTTTTTGGAGTTGATCTTGTAACCTGCCACGTTACTGAAGGAGTTTATCAGCTGTAGGAGTTCTTTGGTGGAGTTTTTGGGGTCGCTTATGTACGCTATCATATCATCTGCAAATAACGAAAGTTTAACTTCTTCCTTTCCAAATTGAATCCCCTTGATTCCCTTATGTTGTCTTATTGCTATTGCTAGAACTTCAAGCACTATATTGAAGAGATAAGGAGAGAGTGGACATCCTTGTCGTGTTCCTGAATTTAGTGGGATAGCCTTGAGTTTCTCTCCGTTTAATTTGATGTTAGCTGTCGGCTTGCTGTAAATAGCTTTTATTATATTTAGGAATGACCCTTGTATCCCTAATCTCTCCAAAACTTTTATCATAAAAGGGTGCTGAATTTTGTCAAATGCTTTTTCAGCATCTAATGAGATGACCATGTGGTTTTTTCCTTCAGTTTATTTATATGATGGATTACATTGATAGATTTTCGTATGTTGAACCAGCCCTGCATCTCTGGGATGAAGCCTACTTGATCGTAGTGGATAATTTTTCTAATGTGTTCTTGGATTCGGTTTGCCAGTATTTTATTGAGAATTTTTGCGTCAATGTTCATGAGTGAGATTGGCCTGTAATTCTCTTTCTTGGTTGAGTCTTTGTGTGGTTTAGGTATCAGGGTAACTGTAGCTTCATAGAAGGAATTTGGCAGTGACTCTTGTGTTTCTATATTATGAAATACCTTAAGGAGTATAGGTATTAGGTCTTCTTGGAAGTTCTGGTAGAATTCCGCATTGAAACCATCTGGTCCTGGGCTCTTTTTGGTAGGGAGGTTTCTGATAACAGTTTCTAATTCTTCGCGACTAACAGGACGATTTAGAGCATTTACCTGGTCCTGGTTTAACTTTGGTATATGGTATTTATCTAAAAAACTGTCCATTTCTTTTACATTTTCCAATTTTGTGGCATACAGGCTTTTGTAGTAAGATCTAATGATTCTCTGAATTTCCTCTGTGTCTGTGGTTATGTCCCCCTTTTCATTTCTGATCTTATTAATTTGCGTGTTCTCCCTCTGCCGTTTGATTAGTTTGGCTAAGGGTTTGTCAATCTTGTTGATTTTCTCCAAGAACCAGCTTCTTGTTTCATTGATTCTTTGGATCGTTTTCTGTGTTTCTATTTTGTTGATTTCTGCCCTCAGTTTGATTATTTCCAGTCTTCTACTTCTCCTAGGTGAGTCTGCTTCTTTTTTTTCCAGAGCTTTCAGGTGTGCTGTTAAGTCACCAATGAGTGCTTTCTCCGTTTTCTTTAAGTGGGCACTTAGTGCTATGAACTTTCCTCTTAGCACTGCTTTCATTGTGTCCCATAGGTTTGAGTATGTTGTGTCTTTGTTTTCATTAAATTCAAGAAAGACTTTAATTTCTTTCTTTATTTCTTCCTTGACCCAGGTGTGGGTCAGTAGTTGACTGCTCAGTTTCCATGAGTTTGTGGACTTTCTGGGGGGTAGCATTGTTGTTGAATTCTAATTTTAATCCATGGTGATCCGATAAGACACAGGTGGTTACTAATATTTTTTTGTAACTGTGGAAGTTTGCTTTGTTACCAAGTATGTGGTCAATTTTCGAAAAGGTTCCATGAGCCGCAGAGAAGAAGGTATATTCTTTCCTATTTGGGTGGAATGTTCTATAGATGTCTGTTAAGTCCATTTGGTTCATTACCTCCATTAAGTCTTTCAATTCTCTGTTAGGTTTCTGTCTGATTGACCTGTCCATTGGTGAGAGAGGAGTGTTGAAGTCTCCAACTATTAGTGTGTGTGGTTTGATGGCTGCCTTGAGTTCTAGAAGTGTTTCTTTTACATAAGTGGGAGCTTTTATATTAGGGGCATAGATATTCAGGATTGAGACTTCATTCTGATGGATTTTTCCTGTTATGAGTATAAAGTGTCCCTTTCCATCTCTTCTGATTGATTTTAGTTTGAAGTCAACTTTGTTGGAAATTAGTATGGCCACACCCGCTTGTTTCTTAGGGCCATTTGCTTGATAAACCTTTTCCCAACCCTTTACTCTGAGTAGGTGTCTGTCTTTGTGGTTGAGGTGTGTTTCTTGTAAACAGCAAAATGTTGGATTCTGTTTTCGTATCCAGTCTCTTAGCCTGTGCCTTTTTATAGGTGAATTGAGTCCATTGATATTAAGTGATATTAATGACCAGTGGTTGTTAACTTCAGTCATTTTTAGTAGTAGAGTTTGTGTGTTTCCCTTCTTCTAGTTGTGCTGGTGAAGGGTCGCTAGATGCCTGAGTTATTGTGGGCGTTGTTGGACTCCTTGGTTTGTGATTTTCCTTCTATTACTTTCTGCAAGGCTGGATTTGTGGCTGCGTATTGTTTAAATCTGTTTTTGTCCTGGAATATCTTGTTTTCTCCATCAATGGTGAATGCAAGCTTTGCTGGGTATAGTAGTCTAGGCTTGCATCCATGTTCCCTTAGTGTCTGTAGCACATCTATCCAAGCTCTTCTGGCTTTCATGGTTTCCATTGAGAAATCAGGTGTAATTCTGATAGGTTTCCCTTTATATGTTACTTGACCTTTTTCCTTTGCAGCTCTTAATATCTGTTCTTTATTCTGTATGTTTTGTGTTTTGATTATTATATGGCGTGGGGATGCTTTCTTTTGATCCAGTCTATTTGGTGTTCTGTAGGCTTCTTGTACCTTCATAGGAACATCCTTCTTTAGGTTGGGGAAGTTTTCTTCTATAATTTTGTTGAATATGTTTTCTGGGCCTTTGAGTTGTAATTCTTCTCCTTCTTCTACCCCAATTATTCTTAGGTTTGGTCTTTTCATGGTGTCCCAGATTTCCTGAATGTTTTGTGTTAAGAATTTGTTAGATTTGTTTAGTTCTTTAATCTGTGAGTTTATTTCCTCTATAGTATCTTCAGAGTCCGAGATTCTTTCTTCCATCTCTTGTATTCGGTTGGAAATACTTGTCTCTGAAGTTTCTGTTCGTTTACTCAGAGTTTCCATTTCCAGTCGTCCCTCAGATTGTGTTTTCTTCAATACCTCCATTTCATTTTTCAGGTCTTGTACTGTTTCCCTTACCTGTTTGATTGCTTTTTCTTGTTTTTCTTGTTTTTCTTGGGTATCTTTGAGAGATTTATTTATTTCGTCTACCTTTTTGTTTGTCATCTCCATTTCTTTATGGCAGTTTTTTACCTCCTGTTTAAGGTCCTCTATTATTTTCATAAAGTACTGTTTAAGGTCGGTTTCTTCTATATCTTCTGGGGTAGGGTGTTCAATTCTTGTTGTTTCGGGATGTCTGGCTTGTGGTGATGTCATGTTGCCTTTCATGTTGTTGGAGGAGCTCCTGCATTGGCGCCTGCCCATCTCTTCCTTCAAAAGGAGCCCGGAGGCGTTTGGTGTCCTAGACCAATCTTTGCTGTAACTGAAACTGGTTGGATCTCCCCAGTGCCAGAGGAGGACCTATTCTTTGCGTCACAATCTGAAGAAGCCCACACTCCCTTGTAGGAATCCTCAGACCTGCCTGGAGGCCAGGGTCTGACTCCTCTGGGTGGATGGCCTTAGAACAGGAGCAGGACACCTGAGAACACTAGGGAAAGCTTGGGAGACACACAGGGAAGGGAGAAACCGACACAAGACTGCAGAGGGAAGTGGGGGTAGGGGGTCTGTGCTGTCTTCCAGGGCAGGTTGCCCCCGGGTCCGCATTCACTCACCAGTTCAGATGGAATGTCAGGGCACAGGATCAGGGATTCCAGGCAGGCCAGGGTCGCAGCCCAGACAAAAGGGCCAAGGTGGGGGCAGGGCGGGATGGAATACCACACAGCGAACCTGGTAGCACAATCTGAAGGAGCCCGCACCCCTCCGCAGGAATCCTCAGACCTGCCTGGAGGCCAGAGTCTGACCCCTGTGGGTGGATGGCCTTAGAACTGGAGCAGGACACCCCAAAGAATGATGGATCCTCTGGCAGACTGTCAGGTCCCCTTGCAGGCCAAGCAGCTCTCAGACAAAGGCCTACCTTGCTCCGGGCAGTCAAATGAAGGAGGGGACCTCCCACCGGCCTGGGTACACTCAATTCCAGGTCCCCAGAGCCCAAACAGGCTGAGCTGTGGGATTTTGTGGCCCCAAAGACGGGAGGATGAGGCAGGGGGAGGGGGGGAGGATTCTGGGTGCAAGCTGGGAAGGGACAGGGAGAGAGAGGCGGTATCTGGGGAGAATAACCCCTGCAGGAAGAGCAGGAAGTGTGCTGGTGGCAGGGGGAGTTGTGGAGAGTCGGTGGTCCCTCTCCGGGCAGCTGCCGCGGTTCGGGCACTCACTTCTCACTCACCCCAAAGAATGATGGATCCTCCTGCAGACTGTCAGGTCCCCTTGCAGGTCAGGCAGCTCTCAGACAAAGGCCTACCTTGCCCCGGGCAGTCAAATGAAGGAGGGGACCTCCCACCGGCCTGGGAGCACTCAATTCCAGGTCCCCAGAGCCCAAACAGGCTGAGCTGTGGGATTTTGTGGCCCCAAAGACGGGAGGATGAGGCAGGGGGAGGGGGGGAGGATTCTGGGTCCTGTTTATTTTTTCAAGTCAGGGTTTCACTGTGAAGTCCTGGCTGTCCTGGAATTCACTATGTAGACCAGGCTAGCCTTAAACTTGCACAGACATGCCTGCCTCTGCCTCTCAAGTACTGGGGTTAAAAACATACACTACTCCTGGCTACTCCACTTTGGTGGGTTTTTTTTGTTTTTTGTTTTTTGTTTTTTTTTTTTTTTTGAGACAAAGTCTCTCACTAGAACTAGAGAATTGCCAGTTTGGCTAAGCTAACTGGTCAGTGAGCCTCAAGAGTTCTGTCTCCACCTCTCAGAGCTAGAATTACAGGTGTATGTTGTTTGTTATGTGTGTTCTGGACCAAACTCAGGGCCTTATTTTTAGCATTCAAGGACCTAGCAGGTCAAGTCGGCTGCAGTCACTAAATAGAGCATTCCCTATGTGCACGCGCTATACCCCCCTCTAAAAGGCAAGCCCTTCCTGCCCCTCACATGAACCCCTTCTCACTCCTGTTACTAAGCCCATCCAGAAGCCCCAACAGGCCCTTGCTTCCAGGCCCGAGCACTACATCTCCCTCCATGTAACAGAAAAAGAGGGATATGCCCTTGGGGTCCCAGGCCCCCAACTGGGACCTTCCTTTTCATACCTGTCAAAAAATAGGCCTTACCACCCAGGGATGGGCACCCTGCATACACGCTTTAGCAGCTGCTAACCTCCTTGTTTGTGAATCAAAAAAACTAAATTTTGGGGCACCCACCACTATTTTCTCCTCTCACAACCTGTCCCATCTCTTAATTTATAAAGACTTACACACTCTGCCTTCTTCCCAGGTTCTTTCTCTCCAGGTGGCACTAGTAGAAGAGGCCACGCTTACTTTCCAATCCTGCCCACCCCTCAAATACCTCAGCTCTTCTTCCCTGACCAAGCACCCATCTAATTCTTCCACTGAAGCCCAGGGAGCTGCTGCCCCATCCCTCACACACACCCGGTACACAGACGGTTGTCAGATACGGAGGTGGCCCAGCACAGGCCCTCCCTGCCCATACCACTAATCACCAGGCTGAACTAGTAACTCTCACCCATGCCTTCCATGGCACAAGGACAATCACTAAACATTTACACAGACTCCAAATAGGCTTTTCAGATTCTCCTGTCCCACGCTGCCACCTGGAAAGAGTGTGGATTGTTTACCACAGGAGGGGTCCATAACCAACTGAGATCAAATCATGGCCATGACGAAAGCCTCCCCACAGCTATGAGGATTGTCCTCTGCCAGTCCCACCAGACCGACAACTCCATGTCTAGGGGAGATAACCGAGCTGACAGGCAGCTAGAGCAGCAGCCTTCCAAGGCCCAGACTCACCTCCCCCACCTCAGGGCATCCTTGCACTAAAACCCATGCCCCAGTGTCACCCCTGACAATTGACAAATTCTGCCCTATCTAAACCAGCTCTTTCACCTAAGAGCCAAGCTTGTCACTTTGTTGAGGCCCACCTGCAGCCCACCCCTGAGGACTTACATTCCTTTTTTTTTTTTTTTCTTTTTTTGAGGCAGGGTTTCTCTGTAGCTTTGGAGCCTGTCCTGGAACTAGCTCTTGTAGATAGGCAGGCCTTGAACTCACAGAGATCTGCCTGCCTCTAGGCCTTATATTTCCTAGGGACTATTACTGCCTCTTATAAAATCTGTCAAATGTCAGACCCCAATTCCAGATACCACAGCCCTCCTTTTCCTACCCACCAGGCTAGAGGCTCTTTCCCAAGAACCAACTTTAGCCACATACCCACAGCCAGTCGAGTTAGGTACCTCCTGGTCTTGGTGGACACGTTCTCAGGGTAGGTGGAGGCTTTCTCCAATTGGGAATCCCTATCTCCCTCCAGCCAAATAAGTCCTGAATTCATATCTTATAATTTCCCAAACCCTATCCAAAGGCCTCAGCATTCCTGGGCATTTCAGTATTCCATAACATCCCCAGTCATCAGGAAAGATAGAATAAACTAACCACTCCAATCAAGCAAGGGCAGTGGCGCACACCTTTAATCCCAGCACTTGGGAGGCAGAGGCAGGAGGACCTCTGTGAGTTCGAGGCCAGCCTGATCTACAGAGCGAGTTCCAGGACAGGCCCCAAAGCTACACAGAAAAACCCTGTCTCGAAAACCAAAAAACAAAACAAGACAAAAAACCCCACTCTTGTGAAACTGTCACAGGAACTTCACCTCGATTGGGTAAAGCTCCTGCCTCTGGCTCTTTTTTTTTTTTTTTTTTTTTTGGTTTTTCGAGACAGGGTTTCTCTGTAGCTTTAGAGCCTGTCCTGGAACTAGCTCTTGTAGACCAGGCTGGTCTCGAACTCACAGAGATCCGCCTGCCTCTGCCTCCCGAGTGCCTCTGGCTCTTTTTAGGCTCCAAGCTCCTTCCACTGGGCTCTCCCCACGCAATCTCTTTCTATCCTGCCTTTTGAGCTCATGTATGGATGGCCGGTTCTAACGGCAAGTCTCTCACCCAAACCCTCATCTCTTCCTGATCACATACCCCCTTACTCTGTCGTCTCTGCTCCCTCTATGGAACTTTACTGACCACTCCCTACCCTGACCACGTGCCGACTCCTGTCCATCCCCAATCAATATCAGGGATCAGGCCCTTCTCTTGTCCGTCCCTACAGCTGCTAAGCTTGAGGGCCTCCCTCGCTGCGCTCACCTATCCCACCTCAAGCCCTGTACTCTCCCTCAACAGGACAGTTTTCCTTTGTAAACATCAACCCCAACAGGCCCCTGCTGCCTTAAGTTTCAGAGGACACGGAGATCAACCGCCTTGTCCCCACATCATCAACAGCAGCCAAGACGTGACACTGGAGCTACCACAGCCACGAAGTGAGTACTTCCTATGTGAGCATGCGCTATATCCCCTTATAGACGGCAAACCCTTCCCGCCCCCTTCTTTCTTCTCTTGCTCAGAGGCCGCCTCTGCACCCCCCCCCCCCCCCCCCCCCCCCCCCGGTAAACCTCACGTGAGCTCTGTTGCACGGTGTGACTTGCCTTCCTCTGTAAACTATGATACTTACTGTTTCCGTGCAGCTGCTTTACAAACTGAACTCTTTACCTCCAAAGTAATCTTTTTAAAGGTTGATATTTTGTTTGAGACAGGAGCTCATGTAGCCCAGGCTGGCTTTAAACTCGCTATATAGCTGAGGATGAATTTGAATTTCTGATCTTTCTGTCTCCACCTTCCAGGTGCCAGGATTACAGGTACACGGCACCACCTGACCCAGCAGGACATTTTAAAAGATCAAATGTCATGGCATCGTGTTACATCTGCCTAAAATAATAAAGGAATCAGGAACAAACAGTCAAGACCTAGGGAAAACAAAAGTAGGTAACACAGAACACTGGCCCCGGAATTGTGTTTGCGCACAGGGAGCACCCCCAAGGCCTCACAAAGACGGTATTTATTTTAGATAAAGCAGTGGAATAGTATGATTACCTGGAGTCTACGTCAGTGGTTTAGCCATTTCTTCCCTCCCTTTTCTAGTCTGTCCCTTTCCCAAGGGTGGCCCAGCAGCCATTCCCTTGCTATTGACTTCATTCCCTAGGTGTAGCTGACTTAACCAAAGATGGCAGCCTGTCTCAAGCCCAAGGAGGCTGAATCTCTCCGCTTGGGTATAGGCGGCTCTTTGTTCTCTGCAGACAATTGGAACCCAGTTGACATAAGCACCACCCACTTAAGGACCTAGACAGGCTGCCTGCAGAGGCCAAAATGAAACAGATTAGCCTCGGAGCAGAAGGCTGAGAACAGGCTTCCCTGGCTTCTGCTGAGGCCCTGCTTCCTGGCTCTGCTCTTTTGGTTTCACTTTTGTCCTAAAAAGAATATTTTTTTCTAAACTTAAACAAGAAACTCTTCTAAAGTTGGAATTGCCAAAACATAGTGCTGGCCTTTGTGGCAGACATGTCTGCTCCCCGACACTTAGGCAGAGGCAGGGGGATCAGGAGTTCAGGGTCAGCCTCAGCTACAGACAAAGTTTGAGGCTATCTCAGGTTAAGTGAAACCTTGTCTCAAAAACAACAAAAGAAAAAGCATGGCTGTGGTGCTAGGATTCCACAGACTGAAAATGTCATCAGTGATGTAGGCGCAAGAACAAAAGTTAGAGAGGAAGTGGGAGGCACAGCCCGAGGCAGCTAATACCGAGCAGCAGTAAATACGTTAGCAGTCCATAAAAAGAAATGAGTGTCTATAAAAAGCGGAGCCAAGAACTCCAAAGAGCTCATCGGTCTGGGACCATTTAGTCAAGAGGCCAGCAGTGGCACATCCAAGTGTGCCTTAGGGTGTCATTTGGTTCTAGAGCATAAGACCAGCAATCACCACAGTGGCTTTCCATCACAGGGGCCTGTCAAATGGGACAATAGCCTGTGTTCAGAAGCAGCTCTCACAACATGATATCTAAATGTCTAGGCATTTAAAGATGTAAGGGTCACACAAAGCAAACACAAATCACAACCCCAGAGAACCTAGACAACAAGAGGACTCTCAGAGCGCTTACATGCATCCAATCTACATGGGAAGTAGAAAAAGACAAGCTCTCCTGAGTAAATTGGGAGCATGGGGACCTTGGGAGAGGGTTGAAGGGGAGGGGTGAGGCAGGGAGGGGAGCAGAGAAAACTGTAGAGCTCAATAAAAACCAATTTAAAAAAGCCGAATAAAATAAAACCTCAAATAACAACAACAACAACAACAAAATGATATAAGGTTCAGTCACTCGGCACAAGATGCTAACATGTCACCACTGTGTGAAACCGCTACCGGTGAGTGATGTAGAGGTGTATCTGTACACACTCAGGACATCCAAACAAAGGGCAAGCGGCTAGCAAAGAGGGGTGCTCTGTAGTTTCACTGCCTCTTCTCCCATGCACAAAACCATGGCTCTTCTGTGACCCTAGTCTTGGGGGCATGAGTTGGAGGATACCCCGGGCTACTTAACAAGGTCCCCATTTCAAAAAGACCGCAAACAAGACAACTCAAATGTCTGTCTCTGGCTATAGATAACTGTGTGTCATTGCCACCCAAGCACTAATATCCCCTTAGCTGCTTTGAAGTAGATGAACATGACATAATCTACCAATACTCAGATATGCATGTGTGCATATGTTTGATTTGCATTTTCATATGATTGATGACATCATAGGACAGACACATGGAGCTTCCTTTCCTGTGCTGACTTGTCATGTGTACATTGTTGCAATGTCTGTTCAGATCCTTTGTTCATTTTTGTGATGTGAGAGTTCCCTGTAGACTTTATGCAGAAGTCCGTCATCAGATTTCTCATCTGCCGGTGTCCTTGCTGTCTGGTGAATGGGGAATTACAGGTGACTGGAATGGAGAAGATGAAGCTCCCAGAGGGAATAGCCTAGGAACAAATGCTTTAGACTCACCTTGAAAACTTAGTGGAATATTTGAGTAAAAAAAAAGGCAAAACAAGACCGTTGGAGGTGTGCCTCTGCTGTGGTTCATCTCCTTAGAAAAACCCTTTTAAAATATAGACTGTGTTATTCTTTCCAGTCCTCTGTCATTGTTATCTGAATAAACAGCCTCTAGCCACCCTGAACTCAACACACTGGGAACCCAGGCCTCTTTGGCTCTGAGCAGCAGTTTCTGTTTGCAAAGCACCATGGGAGTGATACCCTGTGTAGACGGAATTTTCTGTTCCACCAGCCCACTCCCAAATAACCATACAGAGACTTATATTAATTATGAATGTCCGGCCGCTAGCTTAAGCATGTTATTAACTAGCTCTTATAACTTGAGTTAACCCATCTTTCTTATCTATGTTCTGCCATGTGGTGGTAGTGGTACCATTTTTCAACACGGCAAGTTCACCTTGCTTCTCTCCGCATTGCCTCACATCTTCCGGAGACTCCACCCTCTTCTTCCCAGAGTCCTCTTAGTCTGGTTCAACCACCTAACCTTATCCTAGTGGCATATATTCACACAGTGTAAAGGAATATTCCACACCCTGGAATCCTTCTTCACAGCTGAGTAAAAGCCCCTTGGCACTTGAGTTTTTATGTGAGTTCTTAGAATCAGAATTCAGGTCCCCTGCTCATGGCAAGTGCTTTACCAAATGAGATGCCCCTGAGCTTCTTTCTGTTTGTTTTACTGGAGATAAAAATCTCACTCAGTAGCCCACACTGTCTTAAAAAATCACCGTATAAGCCAGGGTTGATGGCATATGCCTGTAATTGCAGTACTCTGGAAACAGAGGCAGGCTGGTCTCTGTGAGTTTGAGGATAGCCTAGTCTACCTACATACAGAGTTCCAGGCCAGCCAGAGCTACATGGTGAGACCTTGTCTCAAAGAATTTTTAAAACAAGACCACTATGTAGGTCATGTTAACCTTGAACTCCAAACAGCCTCCCCCCCCCCCCAGTCTTCTGACTGCTGGGATTTGGGCAAAAGTCAAGATTTTCCCAATTCTTTTCTCCCCATAAGGGTCATCACTGAAAACGCAGAGGTTACTCTGGTTTGTTTGTTTTTGCTGTTGTTGTTGTGGTTGTTTTTCTGAGACCGCATTTCTCTGTGTAACAGTCTTAGCTGTCTTGGAACTCGCTCTGTAGACCAGGCTGGCCTCAACTCACAGAGATCCTCCTGCCTCTGCTTCCCGAGTGCTAGGATTAAAGGTGTGCGCCACCACCGCCCGGGGTTAGAGGTCACTCTACATCTGAGTATTTGCAGACCTCTCAAGTGTGTGGTGTGTGTACGGTGTGAACTGTCTGAGATACATGAAAAGCATGATGTTTAGTTCTGATGGCAGCAACGCCTTAACGTTCTCATTCACAGGTTTTTCCATCCTCTGAGTTCCATTCAGTGGGAAACGGGAAGTGGGTGACACCAGGGGGTAGTGATTCTCTCTGGGTCAGTAGAGGGTGAAAATGCCTCTTTTTCCCCCTTTTTTTCCATCTCCGTAAAAGAAAGTGCCTCTTTTCCTTTTGTTTAAATTGATATTTATTGAGCTCTACATTTTTCTCTGCTCCCCTCCCTGCCTCTTCCCTCCTCCCTTCAATCCTCCCCCAAGGTCTCCATGCTCCCAATTTACTCAGGACATTTTGTCTTTTTCTACTTCCCATGTAGATTAGATCTATGTAAGTCTCTCTTAGTATCCGCATTGTTGTCTAAATTCTCTGAGATTGTGGTTTGTAGGCTGGCTTTCTTTGCTTTATGTTTCAAAACCATCTATGAGTGAGTACATGTGATAATTGTCTTTCTGTGTCTGGGTTACCTCACTCAAATTATGTTTTCTAGCTCCATCCATTTTCCTGCAAAATTCAAGCTGTCGTTATTTTTTTCTGCTGTGTAGTACTCCATTGTGTAAATGTACCACATTTTTCTAATCCATTCTTCGATTGAGAGGCATTTAGGTTGTTTCCAGGTTCTGGCTACGACAAACAATGCTGTTATGAACATAGTTGAGCACATGTCCTTGTGGCATGATTGAGCATCCTTTAGATATATATCCAAAGATGGTATTGCTAGGTCTTGAGGAAGGTTGTATCCTAATTTTCTGAGAAATCGGCTACACTGACATCCAAAGGGGTTGTACCAGCTTGCATTCCCACCAGCGATGCAGAAGTGTTCCCTTTCCCCACAATCTCTCCAGCATAAGTTGTCATCAGTGTTTTTGATCTTGGCCATTCTTACAGGTGTAAGATGGAATCTCAGAGTTGTTTTGATTTGCATTTCTCTGATGACTAAGGAGGTTGAACATTTCCTTAAGTGTCTTTCAGCCATTTTAGATTCCTCTGTTGAGAGTTCTCTGTTTAGGTCTGTACTCCATTTTTTTTAAATTGGATTTTGTGATCTTTTGGTGTTCAATTTTGTGAGTTCTTTGTATATTTTGGAGATCAGACCTCTGTCTAATGTGGGGTTAGTGAAGATCTTTTCCCATTCTGTCATTTTGTCTTGTTGACTGTGTTCTTTGTTTTACAGAAGGTTTTTAGTTTCAGGAGGTCCCATTTATTAATTGTTTCTCTCAGTGTCTGTGCTGCTGGGGTTATAGTTAGGAAGTGATTCCCTGTGCCAGTGCATTCAAGTGTACTTTCCACTTTCTCTTCTATAAGGTTCTCTTCTATAAGTTCTATAAGGAACAGCTGCCTGAAATACTGCAGGTGCCAGGTTTTTTTTATGTCATAAATTGTAGTGTTTTTACAGTATATTAAAAATTCTGCTCTTATAGGAACAAACGGTCTGATAATGGGAAACAAAGACAAGTGTTTTCCTTACCATCCAGTCCTCAGAGTGTAAGTATTAAATTAATCTACCCATTTTTTGAGACAAGGTCTCTCTAGGTGTCTCAGGCTGGCCTTGAACCTAAGGCCCTGGCTTTTGCCTCTTCCTGAGTCCTGAGATGACAAGTGTGTACCAGCATGCTGAGTCTCATTATCCTACGCAGAAACTTCATTCCCGTGAAGCACCCCCATTTTCCTGTCCCCTGGGTTCTGGCAGCTCCCAATCTGTTTTCTCTTTGTTTCTGTGGATTTACCTATTCTGTATTTTTCCTACACACAGACTCATGGTATGTGACTTAATATGTGACATTTCGTGTTTGTTGTTTCTTTCAACACTGTGTTCTGAGATTCAGCCACAGTTCAGCATTAATCAAATCCTCTGCCCTTTCCCTGGCTGTAGCTGCATTGGGTGGGGCTGCATCACACATTTGTCCGTGGATCCGCCGATAGACACTGGCCTGTTTTCCCTGTGGGTCATGCCGCTGTGAACTCGTCAGGCAGGATCCCTTCAGTCTGCTTTCCGTTCATTTCAGTATCTGCCTAGGCATGTATTCACTGAATTATGTGGTAAATCAGTGTTTAAAAATGTTCAGAAACCTCCTATTTCTCTTCTTTCCTTTTTTGACCTGATGTGTGCAGTTGTGGCTCTCTTAGCCAGGCACTCAGAGTTCTTTGAGTGACTCCAAGCAATAACCAGGGTTTGGTGACAAAGAGCCATTGATAGGCCCTGATCCCTTGACCTTTCCCAGGATCCACTGTCTCTTCCAGCTGGGCGGAGCTGCCAGAAACAAACAGAAACATCTCCTTTAGGAACAGCTAGTTGTCTCTGGGACCAAGGAAACAAAAGTCCTTGCCTTAGTGAGCTTTTACTCCAGTGCCAAGATGCAGTGAGCAGACAATGCAGATGAGTCAGATGCGGCCAGGGGAAGCGCTCCGGTTCAGAGCCGTGTTTGTAACAGTCTTGGTACTTTAAAAATCTTCTGTGTGACTTTGCTGTTTTTCCTTAAACACATCTCTATAAGCCTTCCGTCTTAATAATCTTTTTATATGACCAGTTTTGCTTTCTCAAATTATCATTTCACTGATTTCTACCCTAGTATTTCCCTTTTATTTCTTATAATTGGTCCTATTATTCTTCAGTGTGTTAAGTTGAATGTTTAACTTATTTTTTCCCATCTTTCTAGTTCCCTGATGAATTATTTAGAGCTGCGGGCTTCTTTCTGTTTGAAGTACCTCTTTAGCTGTGTCTGCCTGTTTTGACTTGTAGTGTTTTCATTATCTTTGAGTCTATTTTTTTCCAGGAATCATTTAGCAATAACTTATGGGGGCTCCAAGTATTTTTTGAAATATGTCCTTTGAAAATCTATTTTTAGTTTCATTGAAATGTACTTGAAGAACCTGTCCTGTGCTATATGGAACACTGTGATGTACAGGGCCTGATGCGTGACGGCCTATTTTTATAAATGCTCCATGTACGTCCTGGAAGAGAAAGTACATTCCTGGCAGGGTGTTGCATTCTCTGTGTATCTGTTATCTCGGAAGAAGCATGTTTGAGTCATTTATTCTGATAATCTTGCATGTGTGTGTGGGGGGAGGTGACATTTAGGTAAAGAGAACAGCAAGGATGAAGGTCGTGAGCAGGGATGAGCTTGCCGTGTTCCAGGAACAGAGAGAGAATGAACTGAGCACAGTGGGCTAGGTAGGAAGTGGTGGCGCTCAGGCTCTGAGGGGTCATCTGTGGCCAGAGCGGGTGGGGCCTTTGAAGCCATGGTGTGGACTTTGGCCAGCACAGCAGATTCTTGACTGTTTACCAGGTGGCGCGCTAAGCACCTTGTGTATGCTTAATGTCAAGCATGAATCAAGTCCATTTTATACAACGGAGAGAATATTTTGAGATTAAAAGGGCCCAAGAGGTCCCGTTCGGTCCAGTCTTTTCCTTTTGCAAATAAGAAAACTAAGATGAATTCTAGACAGGTTTCTGTAGTTCAGAGCAGAGCTCTGGATGGATAGCCCCCGGTGTTTGGAGTATTATGAGCTCCAGACCAGTCTGGGCTACATAGCAGGTTCTAGTCCAGCCTGGGTTAAGATGGCAAGACCTTGTCTCTAAGGACAAAGAGTGGGTGTTCACAGTTTTCTCCAGATGCTATTGAAAGGAATCCGTTTCGTGAACGCCATTGTAAAACAAAACCCACTTACCCAGCCAGGTATTTATTTTGTAAACGTAAGTTTTTGCAGATCCAAGTTAGTTCAAGTCAGTTTCCCAAAAAGGATTCCCCCTTCTTCTAAAATGTTCTGCTTGCTCTAATTTCACCCTTTCCTGCTTCATTTCTGTGTGTGGCTCTGTTTCTGTGAGAGAGACGCTTCAGCTTCCTGCATTCGCCAAGGGGCCATGTTCATTTCCAGGACAGCCTATCCCAGTCCTTTTTTGATGACAACATTCAGAAGTTGTCACCTGGCAAAACACGGTACTAACCCACTGCGACCACCAGTGCGGCAGTTTCCCCAACCTGCCAAGCAAGCAAGCCAGGCAGGCGCCTTCACGGGCAGCCTCTGGTGTTAACGCACCTTCAAATAGCCTTTCCTTGGTTCCGCCTAAGACTTTCTGGCAGAGCCAGAGGGATGGATCAACGGATACAGGCACTTGTCACCAGGCCGGGAGATCGAGTTCTGCTTCTAGAACCAACATGGTGGAAAGAGAGAGCTGACTCAGAGCATTGTCCTCTGACCTTAACACGTGTGTACACCATGGTACATGTGCACCCAGTCACACACACACACACACACACACACACAAAGTAAAATAAAAGTGTTAGAAAATAAGCAAATCACCAAGGGGTGGAGAGAAGGCTAAATGGTTAAGAGCACTTGCTATTTTTTGCAGCGCACCTGGGTTCGGTTCCCAACACCCACATGGTGGTTTACAACTATCGGTAACTCTAGCTCCAGGGCATCTGACCCCTTCTTCTGACATCTGATGGCACCATGTGCACAATACACACATGCACGCGCACACACACATGCACACGCACACACGCACACACACATGCAGGCAGAGCACTGATACATATAAAATGAAACAAACAACTCCGTGCTACAGAGTGCTCACACATACGCTCAGTCAGAGGCACTTCTGCCCATCACTTTGATCTTTTACATGGGTTCTCCATGACACTGAAGTAAGTGCACCCAAAAGTCCTTCTACTGTCTTTTCTTTTTTAAATTTATGACCTTAAACTGAGCATCTTCAAGAATGGACTCCTTAACTTGGCATGCTCAGGAACAGACTCCTTAAGGGAGCATGCTTAGAAATAGGCCCAGCCCTGTGTGATGTGTATAGACCTCATGTTTTCTTTGTTCCACAAGGTTATTTAATCTCCTTGCCTGCTGCAGGCAATACACCCTCCCATCTTTCATGCTTTGACTGTTATTTTGGCTTTACACTCACCAAGATGTGACTCCATTATGTTCAGTTACAGAGCCACTTGGCTCTTACAGGGATACAGTAGCCAGTCCAGGTGAACCTGATCCAGCAGAACTACTCATGTAACATGCACGAGTCCTGAACTCTGTGGGTGGGTTCCAGGCACATCTGCTCACCTGCCTACCAGCCTGGCTCACGTTCAGGGAGCTGAACTCTGGACTTTGCCCTTAGTGCCCTATCTGAGGAACTGCTACATGAAGACCAAATCAGCACCTCAGGCAAGGTCCAGCCCGCAGTCCCACACCAACAAAGCCAAGAGTAAGGTTGATACCTTCCCCGCCACTGGTCTATCCCACCTCTGTAAGTACCTGCTCTGTCATTCCTACAATGTCTGATTCTCCCCCTTTCCTGGCTTCCTGACCAAGGGATAGTTTCCAGTAGACTATTTTCAAATAAAATATGTTAATATGCAATATGCATAGTATATAAGCAGAGCCAAGGCCAGGATTGAGGCTCAGAAGGAAAGATAACAAGATTCTGAAAAGAAAAGGAAGCCTGGGGGTGTTGCAAGGAGGGGCTGCTTGTTTGTCCCAGCCACCTGGCCAGCTTAGCCCTGAAATAACCACACAGAAACTGTATTAACTAAATCACTACTTAGCCCATTAGCTCTAGTTTCTTTTTTCTTTTTTTTTTTTTTTTTTTTTGTTTGTTTTTCGAGACAGGGTTTCTCTGTGGCTTTGGAGCCTGTCCTGGAACTAGCTCTGTAGACCAGGCTGGCCTCGAACTCACAGAGATCCACCTGCCTCTGCCTCCCGAGTGCTGGGATTAAAGGTGTGCGCCGCCCGGCTTAGCTCTAGTTTCTTATTGGCTAATTCTTACATCTTAATTTAATCCATTTCTATTAATCTATGAATCGCCACATGACAGTGGTTTACCGGGTAAAATTTCCAGCGTCTGACTCTGGCAGGTCCATGGCATCTCTCTCTTACTCTGCTTTTTTCTTCCCAGCATTCAGTTCTGTTTTCCCCGCCTACCTACGTTCTGCCCTATCAAAAGGCCAAGGCAGTTTCTTTATTTATTAAGCAATGAAAGCAACACATAAACAGAAGGACCTCCCACACCATGGGGGAGAGGGTAGGAAGAGAAGGAGGAGGTAGTATCCTGTGAGTTGGAGGCTAGTCTGATCTACATAGTGACTTCCTGTCTCAAAACAGAAAGAAAATCCCCTCACTTTTTCAGGGTTTTTGTTTTGTTTTTCCTTTAAGACAGGTTTTTATCTGTGTAGCCCTGGCTGTCCTGGAACTCACTCTGTAGTCCAGGCTGGCCTCGAACTCACAGAGATCTATCCGCCTGCCTCTACCTCCTGAGTGCTGGGATTAAAGGTGTGCACCACTACAGCCCTGCCAGGTTGTTTTTACTTTAAAATTTTTATTTATTCTTTGAGAACTTTATAGAATATATTAGCTCAGATTCTTTCCCTTCCCCCAAACGCCTCTTGGATCCGGTTTGTTTTTACCAGATTTGCTGCTTCAGCCCGAGGGGGTGTGCCTAGCAGAACTGGTGACTCATAGGGCAATTCTGCTTTCATTTCTTTAGGGAACTATTAAACCCAAGTATTAGATTCCCAGAATTATTTGTCACACAACAGGCCATGATGGCACACATCTGCAATTTCAGCATTCAGGAGATGGAGTCCTAAGGAACTTGAGCTCAAGGCTAGCCTGGGCTACATAGCAACACCTTGACTTAAAAAACTAAGGACTCGGGGCTGGAGAGATGGCTCAGCAGTTAAGAGCACTGGCTGCTGCCCTTGCAGAGGACCTGGGTTTAATTCCCACACACACGGCAGCTCACAACTGTCTGTAACTCCAGTTCCAAAGGATGTGGCATCCTCACACAAACATGTAGGCAAAACATCAATGCACATAAAATAAAAATAAGTAAGTCTTAAAAAAAACCCTAAGGACTGGGGACTGGCGAGATGGCTCAGAAACTTTGGGCTTTTTCTGAACAAGTGTGAAGACCTGAGCTCAAATCCCCAAACCCGTGCAAAAGCCAGGCAAAAATTGCAGGTCAAAAAGTATTAAAAAGAAGAGCTGGGCAATGGTGATGCACACCTCTAATCCCAGCACTCAGGAGGCAGAGGCAGGCGGGTCTCTGTGAGTTCAAGGTCAACGAGGTCTTAGGCTCCCTGAGATACCCTGTCTCAAGGGATTCAGTGGAGAGTGATATCGCAGGATGTTCAGCATCAGTCCTCTGGGCTCCATGAGCACCTGCGTGTGTATGTGTCACATATGTGTACCCATACACATGTGCACACACAGAAAAACAAAAACTAAGGGCTAAGGATGCAGCTCAGGCATAGAATGTTTGTTCAGCACAGTTTCGTTGACCTACCCCAAACAAATCCGTATCGGAAAACTTAAAAGAGAGCCTGTGATAGATTTCTGGATACAGGAATCTGCTAGCCTTTTCTGAAATCTCTGAATGATTGAGTTTGTCCTTATCCATGATACATTCATATTTCAACGAAGAGCTAGGCTGTTCTTTATCTACCCAAATGTGTATTCAGTGTTGTATTGATGGATTCTCTACAGTAACAGAACTTACAGAATGACTCTCTTCTATCTATCTATCTATCTATCTATCTATCTATCTATCTATCTATCTATCTATCTGGCTATCTATCATCTATATATCTCTATCTATATATCTATCTATCGTACATATGAGATCTATCTATCTAATGTACATATGGGATCTATCTATCTGATATACATATGGGATCTATCTGTCTGTCTGTCTATCTATCTACCCATCTATCTATATGTACATGTGGGACTGATTAGAATGACTTACAGACTGCAGTTCAGCTAACCCAACAATGGCTAGCTGAGAATGGAAAGTCCCTGGGGAGGAGACATCACTGAGAACTCTGGTATCACATGGGCTGACTCATAAACCACCTGGTGCCACTGACAGAAAGAAAGAGAAGAATCTGAAAATACTTTCAGAATATTTCTTGCTGGGCATGGCAGTGCACACCTTTAATCCCAGCACTCAGTAGGCAGAAAAGCAGAAGCAAATGGATCTCTTTGAGGTCAGAGTTCCAGGACAGCCAGAGATACCACAGTAAGATCCTTTCTCAAACAAACAAACACCAAAAAAAAAAAAAATCAATCAAATATTTTCTTTTCTAAAGATTATTTATTATGTACAGTGTTCTGCCTGCACACCAGAAGAGGGCACCAGATGTAGATGGTTGTGAGCTACCATGTGATTGCTGGGAATTCAATTCTATGTAGTAATTTTTTTTCTTTCAGTACTAAGTCTTGAACCTGGGGCTCCAAACACATAAGACAAGTTTACCAGTGAAGTTTAGCCTCAGCTTCAGAGTGGCTTTTCATTTTTATTTGTGTGTGTGTGTGTGTGTGTGTGTGTGTGTGTATGTGTTGAGATACGGTCTCATTATATTCCCCTGGCTGCTCTGGAATTTTCTATGCAGACCAGGCTGGCCTCAAACTCAGAAATCTGCCTGTCTCTGTCTCTAAGTACTGGAAGATGTGTGCCACCATGCTCAGAGTGAGCTTTTAAATAGTAAATGTGATCTTACCAGGCTCTTGCTTACAACCCTTCATGCTGATTTTAACAGAACGCTTGCTGTCTGTGAAGAGCGTCGTGGTCCCCGTCCCAGAGCATCATGGTGTCCCCCCCCCCCCCGCCCCGTGCAGGTCACGTGTTGTTCAGCACAACTTGGAATGCTCTCCCTGCTCCATTTAGAGTTCCTCTGCATAGTTTAGCTAAACTGTTCCTTTCTCAGGTAGAACTCCTGATGTCCCCACATAGGTCAGATTCTCCCATTTATGACCTCAGAGCATCACTTGCCTTCTGCAACCACAGGTTGCAAGTTCCCAGTGCTCAAATCATTGACCACTCTCTATATTTATATCTATCTCTATCTATCTATCTGTCTGTCTGTCTATCTATCCTTGGGAGGAGCAGCCCCATCTACTGGGAAAAATAAATGAAATCATTGAGACTCAGGACTCTTCTGGAAAAAAGAAAAGAAATCAAAGAGAAGACTTAAATAAGTGAATTTAAATCAATATTTATTATTAAAACAGTTAAGGAAACTTACATTGCCAACCTGAAATTAGGAAAGGCTTAGAAGATGATTCCCTTTAAAGAGAGAAACAGATCCACCTCAAGTTTTGCATGAAGTCGGCCATCTGTGTCAAGAAGTGTCTCTCCCTTCTGCGGGAGGAAGGCATGACTACTGGGTAATGGGCAGAGCAGAATGCTTCTACCAGCAAGGAACTGGATCCTGCAAAATGGGCCTCAGACCATGGCATTACCTGCGCAGTAAGATACACACATGGGCGCAGCTGCAGAAAGTGTCATTTTATACACAAAGTAGAGAGTCCCCCTCACCAGAGCACCAGCGACCAAAGCAGAAGAAAACACTGGGAAGGCCCAGAGATTAGTGACTATCTGAAGCCTCCACAAGGTGATGTGAGGACACCAGGAAGGAGGCATCGAGACAAAGGGATAACGATTCTGAGGTCACAGAACCGAATGCCTGTAGTATCCTTAGACTAAAAAGTTCAACTCTGAAGTCAAGTACAGCTCACTTCTCAAAAATATCTCCCAAAAGGTAGGAGAGATGAAAATCAAAGCTAGTGCAGCTGGTCCGATCCCTGAGTTTAAAGCCAGATAAAACTCTGGGGTTAAAAAGTAGGTTTAATCCGTGCTGTTTTAAAGCACTACAGGAGAAGTCTCTGTTTTCAAAAGTTACATCGTCTTTTAGGGGGTGGTCACGTGCCAGTGTTCGCATGTGGAAGTCAGAGAACAGCTTGTGGAGTCGGTTCTCTCTGTCCACAGTGTGGCTCAGGCCGGGCCGGCGGCCTTCACCGGTTAGTCTTGGAGTAGACATAAAGGTCTCAGACCATCCTCACAGTCTCTGTTCTGCAGAAGGCAGGACCCCAAACCTGTGACTGTCTTCACATATGCTTAGAAGACAGTGAAGGGGACCGACTTCCTTCAAAAATTAAATTTATTTTATTATTAGTACGTGCATGTGCGGCACGTGTGGAGGTCAGAGAACAGCCTTTAGGAGTTGGTGCTCCACTGCCCCCAGGTTCCAGGGGTTGAACTCCGTGTGGCCATCAAATCGTGTGGCATCAGATCGTGTGGCATCAGATCGTGTGGCCATCATCAGATCGTGTGGACATCAAATCGTGTGGCAAACTCTTCCCCCTCTGAGCCAGCTCTTTATGTGGATGCTGTCCTCTTGTTTGCACAGAAAATAATGCTTTTACCCTCTAGCCCCTCTCCCCCCTCTTTTTAATGATTCCGATTATTTTATGTTTTTAAAGACATAGTGAAGCTGGAGAGTTGGCTCAGGTTAGGAGCCCTGGCCACTATTACAGAGGACTCAAGTTCAGTTCCCAGCACCCACCTGGTGGCTCACATCCACCTGCAATTTTAGTTCCAGGGGATCTGACACCCTCTACTCACCCCAGACATCAGGCATGCACACGGTGCAGGAAAACACTCGAACATAAAAACAAATCTTTAAAATAAAAAAAGGCATGGTCTTGCCATGAGGCCCAGGCTTGCCTGGGACTCCCAGCCTTCCTGCCTCGGCCTTATGGGCACTAAAATCGCTCTGTCCCTGGCTGTCTGGGCTGCCTTTGAAAGGAGTGCTCAGACAGCCTCCACACTCAGTGGCTGTAAAGTCCAGGACGTCAAAGACACAGAGGTGGCTTCTACCAGTCTCTGACAATAGTCACTTGGAACCCTCGGACAGCAATGAGGATCAGACTATACCTTGTATAAGTTAGATTTGATAGCTTCTAAATTGGGTTAATGAATCCTCTTACAGCTGCCCAAGAGAGTAGTGCATTTTGCAGTGACTCCAGGCCTCAATGTCCTCCTCTTGTCCCGGTCACCCATTGCTGTGTGCCAACCCCCCTCCACTCAAACGTAATGACTTAAGACGGGAAGGTGCTCCTCTGGGTTGACTGCGCAGTTGGTGCTTAGCCTGTCCCCTGCAGTTTCAGTCACACATTAGTAGGGTCTGGGATCACCTGAAGGGAGCTTCTCTCCCCGTGTGGTGGCGGGGCTTAGAGGCGGTGAGCTGGCAGAGGGTCAGTACCTTTCCGTGGGGCAGCTACGGGTTCCCTACAGCAGAGGCGCCCCCTACAGCAAGACTCTCTACTTGGGCTGGCTTCCCCTCAGCAAGAGTTCAAGGACAGGAAGTGGAAGACGTCAGCCTCTTAAAACAAGGTCCTAAAATAGATGTGAGGACACACCCACTACTGGGTGTAGACACCAGAGCTGCCTGTAATGGGGAGGGGAAAACAATGTCTTTGGGTCTTGAGGGTTGGGTTGGTTTGCGAGGGTGAGGTGGAGGGGGGAGAGGAGCGGGATGATATGTCTGAGAATTGGTAGCTATCTTTTACCTCTCTGGGCATTCTCAAATCCCAAAGGGTTTGTTTTTAGGGTTAGACCTTTGCATCCACGGAGCTATGTAAAAACTTTTACAAGACATCCACCTACATTGTCTCAATTTGGTCTGAGGCTAGTTCAGGGAAAGCAGGCTGGGAAATGAGGAGCCTATGTAGACTTTAAAGCCCAGGGTCAGACTCCAGGCTCAGATCTGCATCAGGTTCTCATCCATGTGGAATGGGTTTGTGCGCTTGCAGGTTGGTCTAATCGGGGTCTTCAGCACACAAAGAGCTTACGCGGGAGGAAACCTAAGTTCCCTTTGTCTGAAAATGTGGCGCTAGGTCTGCAAAGAGAAGCTCCTCTGAGTCACCATAGTGCGGCAACCATGTCAATAGGGATACTTGAAGCCGCTGTACTGCCCCTCAGTCTTGGGGAACTCCTTCCGGATCTGCCAGCGGCAGCAACTAGGCAGGATGGCAAAGTTGGCCATGTCCTGGGAGCCGAAGCGCCAGATGGCATAGCACCTGTACGCACAGTGTCGTAGGCGGCGTTTGGTGGCCTCTTCCTCCAGCACCAGCAAGGGCTCCTGGTAGAGCAGGAGGAGCCGCAGGGCCTGTCTGGACAGTACGAGCTTCCGGAAGAGCTCTGAGGTGGTGATGCAGGGTCCCGGCTTCCTCCGGCAGCATAACTCCTCCAGGGCCCTGCGATTCTCTGGGAGCCGTGACGGGAGGCAGCTTCCACACTGGCACCAGCCTGGGCTGTCCTTGGACCCGGGGGCCACCTCTCTACACAGCAGCTGCACTTCCTCAGGTTGTCCAGGAATGGGCGGTGAGTCGTGGAGAGAGAGGGACAGCCTAGACAGGTTAACGATATCCGCCTGAGGCCTCTGAAAAAGTCAAGTTTCCAGATCCTTCAACAACAGCAGTCCCTTGGGTTTTAGGTTCAAAAGCTGTATCAACCTATGCAATCACATTTAATATTACAGCGACTGGAGCAGCTAACATTTATTTAACTGTATCAGGACCAGGCAGCTGCTTCTGCCATTAGTATGTTACGAACCTCTAGTAAGACAAACGCTTGTCTCCACTTTATATGTTTGGAAAAGGAAATTCAAAAAAGCCAGGTATCAACGGGGACCTGGCCCTTGCCCTGGCTGCCTTTGGAGGGTGTGTCTCCTCCTGGGTGCTTCTTCCATCACTCCCAGACAGTGGGCAGCCGACCCCTTCTAAACAGATCTCCCTAGTTAATGTTTCTTTGGTGACTGTTGTCTTCCAAACGAAAGTAGGAATGATGTTTACTTGTTACATACCGTGGGGCCTGGGGCAGTGCCCAGTACACAGCAGATGGTATCGGTTGACTCATTCCTACTATTACCATGCCTGCCAGACTCTGGCAAACTCATTTGTTATCTCTTAAAGTTGCCGGAATTGTCATACGTAGTCTATGTGGCATGTGCCTTTATTCTGGGTGAAGACCTGAGTCAAGTCATTCAAACTGCATAGTTCGAATACGTGAATGGTCGCAGAAGCACTATTTATGAAAGGCTGAAACAATCCCCAGGATCCACCAACTAATGGGTAGAAAAACAAAAGGTGACCTATGCAGGCAGTGTGTCTGTCCAGGAATACTATTGAGCCACAACCCGAATGAAACAACAGCAAACAATCTCATGGATGAGCCTGGAAAGCACAGCTAACTGAAAGGAGTGCGGCTCAGGATCTCACAGCACGTGACCCACCTTATGCAAATGTCTAGAGCAGACAGACCAACAGGAAGTAGGCGAGTAGTTATGGGGCAGCTGGAAATGGGACGGGCCTACATGACCGAGTGGGGTTTCTTTCTGAGAAGATGCAAGAGTTCTGGAGTTGGTGGCATTGACCAGGTGGCATTGGAACAAACAGAACATCACTGAATTTATGTGCCATCAAATGGCAAATGTGTAGTGTCTCAAATACTAAATACTTTTTTTTTTTTGACACAGAGTATCTTGTAGCCAGGTTGACCCCAAACACACTATCTAAGGCTGGCCTTGAACTCCTGATATTCCTGCCTGCACCTCACAAACGCTGGGATTACAGTGATTTACCACCACACTCAGCCAAACAGTTCACTTTCTACCCAAATTCCTCAAGGACATTATAAGAAATGAAAATTTTGATCAGTTCCTTCCAAGAAGAGATAAAAATTCTAAATATTAACCAAATCTATGAAGAAATACGAAGAATAGCACATCATATTAAAATGGAAAGTTGTAAGATAAGGAGCTGGCTCGGTGGGTAGAGTGCCTGTCACGCAAGCATAAGGATTGTGTTGGTCCCCAGCACTCATGTAAGAAGCCGCCCTGGTGCACCTCAAGTCCAGTGGCAAGGACACCGAGACAGGAGGCTCCCTGGAGCTCCCTGGCCAACCAGACCACAGAATTAGGGAGCTTCGTGTTCAGTAAGAGACAGTCTCGAAACAATAATGGCAGAGAATTATTGGGGAAAACAAGTAGTTTCAACTTCTGGTGTTCATACACTTGCACACACATGCATTCACACGAACAAACATGCACACATGCCTATACACACTCCTAGCTGTGGGGGAATATTAGCTGAAGAAGTGTTGCGTTTGTTTATGCTGTGGAACACTTGTTTAATGGTGCAAAGATGTGTTGCATTCTTTTATGTTGCATTTGTTTAACTCTGTGAAGCTGTGTTACTTTGCCTGCTTAAAACACCTGATTGGTCTAATAAAGAGCTAGACGGCCAATAGCAAGGCAGGAAAAAGGATAGGCAAGGCTGGCAGGCAGAGAGAATAAATAGGAGGAGAAATCTGGGAAAGGAAATCTAGGCGCAAGAGAAAGAGGAAGAGAGGAAAACTCCAGGCGCCAACCACCAGCTACCAGCTACGCAGCAAGCCACAGAGTAAGAAGTAAAGAAAGGGCTACAGAAATAGAGAAAGATCAAAGTTCAGAGGCAAAGGGTAGTGGGAGAATTTAAGTTAAGAAAAGCTGGCAAGAAACAAGTCAAACTAAAGCCATGCATTCGTAAGAAAGAATAAGCCTCTGTGTGTGTATTTATTTGGGAGCTGGGTGGTTAGCCCCCCAAACGTAAAAAAGTAAAAACAGCAATAATGACGACAACACCTAGCCTTGGTAACCAGTAAGTTCCAGCAGCTTAGAAAGCCGAGGATCCTCCCTGGCAGCTCACCAAGACTTTGTCCCGAAGTCACATGGGGTGTAGTTCTCAGTAGTGCTACATTTGCCCAGATATTCAAGGACTTAGGTGCAAACTCCAGTATCCCCCAACTTAGATCAATCATTGAAATTCACCACATAACAGGAAAAATATGCCTCACAAATTATTTCAAAAGAAAAATATTTTAAAATTCCACATCCATTTATGATAAAAAAAAAAAAAACAAGCTAAGCACAAAAGGGAATTTTCTTGAGTCTAATAACTACATTCTTAAAACATTCACCAAAAACCGGTGGCAGAGAATGAATTAGACAAGCTGGCTGCTGAGACAGGAGATGAGGTAGAAGCCTGTTTCCCGCACTGGTGGCCTAGCCAGGGCTGCTGCTGCTGGCTGGCCCGAGGGTTCTTCCCCGAAGCCTCCAGGGGGAACCAGAGCCCTGCTAACACCTTAACCTCAGCCCGTTAGCTTCCAGATTGCAGTGCAAACGGGCTGCTTAACCACCCGGTTTGTGGTCACTGGTTGTGGCCACAGGAAATCAATACAGCTGGCAAAGATGCCCAGTGACCAGAACCATGGGGAACACAAACGATTGCAGCCTTTTGATTCTTGGTATCTTCTAACACTGAAACATATGCTGGCCGTGATTCAGGCAATCACACAACAGATGTTTGCCATCATGGCATGACTGGCATTTGCCCCCACACTAGAAACTTCCCAAACGACCTTCCACGCTGGAATGGGTAGATAAATGTAATGTTTATGATGCAGAAATTATACAAAAATGAGAATGAACTATCACCATATGCAATGTCAGATAACTCACTAAAAGTTTGAGTGACAGGAGTCAGACTTTCAACAGACTGTGTCCACTCAGAGTCTTTACTATACAACTCAATTTTCTTTAGGGTCTCATTGGGATTCCCAGCCTGGTCTGAACTCCTGTGTCCAAGTGTTTTCCCTGCAGCCTCTTGAGTGCTGGAACTACAGGTGTAGACAGCTGTACCTTGCTTGTACAGTTGGACTTTTATAAGAGTCTAGAATCAATAAAACCAATCCTTAAACTGGGTGTTGTGGCACACCTTTAAACTCAGCCCTGCCCTCAGGATTCAGAAGCAAGTAGATCTCTACGAGTTCCAATCCATTCAAGGCTGCATAGTGAGACTTTGCCTCAAAAGAACAATAACAAAAACCTAAAATCTAATCTTTAGATGTAGGATGAGGGACTGTTTACAAGGGAAAATGGCAATTCAGGAGAGGCATAAAAGGGACTTCTGGAATATTCAGCCTCTCTCTGTCTCTCCTCCTCTGGATAAATATTGCTAAATCCCAGCACTCGGGAGGTGGAGGCAGGCAGATATCTGTGAGTTCGAGGCCAGCCTAGTCTACAGAGTGAGTTCCAGAATAGCCAAGGCTACACAGAGAAACCCTGTCTCAAAAAACCAATAACCAAAACAAAACAAACAAAACACCCCCAAACTCTACTATGACCTAGCTATACCCCTAGTCTAAAACATCTAATTTTAAATCATTTTATTAGATTTATTTTTGTGTGTATGCATGCTTGTGCATGTGTGTGTGTGTGCATGCATGCCTGCGTGTGTGTGCATATGTGTGTATGCCTGTGCACACGTACCACAGGAGATCAGAGACTAACTTGTCTGAATTGGTCCTTTCCTTCCCCATGACTCAGGTCATTAGCCTTGGAAGCAATGGCTTCACCCTCTGAGCCATTTTCCCCTCTCATCAGCTCCCAGACAACTAATTTTTCAATCTGGGTGCTGGTTCCGTGAGTATGTTCACTTTGTTAAAATTCATCAACTATGATTTATATAACTATCTACAAGTGTTTATATTTAAGAGAAAAATCTCCTAAAAAAAGACGAAATGTTTTCACTTACTGGAACTTCTTGGCCTTTGACGACTTGCAGACTCTTCCCGAGCAGTTGCTGGTCCACCATCCGAATGTGGGGCTCATCCACAAAGGACACATACTTTAACGTCTAGGAAAAGAAGGGTAAAAGTCTGCCCTGTGCAGGTTACAGGAATTGCCGGTGCTGATATACGTGATCTCATCTGCTCACCACACCGACCACATGACAAGCAAGCTAACGAGACCTAAAGGGGAGACAGACATGGATCCCCACATGCCCTAACTGGAGAGCTGTCCTGGCCGCAGTCCAGGGAGGCCCCAGCACAGTGTAATGGCCTGTGCTGAGCTCTCCTGAGTTCAGTGTCCGTAGACGCTGGGGGCTGTGGTGTAGTTCTTAAATTGTTTATGTGTTTCTTAAATTTCACTCATATGGGCGGGGCAGTGTAGAGTTTTTAATTACAAAGGTGAACTAAACTCCCCCTTCCTTCCTTGCTTCCTTCCTTCCTTCCTTCCTTCCTTCCTCCCTCCCTCCCTCCCTCCCTTCCTCCCTCCCTCTCTTCCTTCACTCCCCTCCTCTCTCCCCCTCTCCTTTCTTCTCTCCTTATTTTCTTTTTTGAGGCAGTGTCTTTTTCTCTAGTCTGGACTAGCCTCAAACCCGCCATCCTGCTGCCTCAGTCTACCTACTGCTGGGATTGCTGGCCAGCGCCACCACACTGAGCTTGGCTGGATTTTTATTCCCATCGTGAGCACGAGGACAAGGGACAATAAACAATGAACTGTGCTTTCCACTGCTGGAAAAGGATGGCGATGCTCCCGGGGGAAAATAAAGTAACCTTTGTTTTCAAGGAGCCAGCAGTTTCTCGTGGGGAGCAGGCAAGTGAGTGGGCTGGACCCGCCTCACAAAGTCCAAAGTAATAAAAATCAAAACAGGACAGGTGTGGCTTCTCCCCTACCTTAGGCTCTTGGCTAGAAGCCACCAGCGCCCACTGCCACCAGCACTATTGTGTGGGTCCAGGACACACATGTGCATGTATCCATCTATGTGTATGAAATGTACATGTAGAGACTGTACAGGTGGAGATTGCGTGTGCAGTTGTCTTTTTAGCCTATAAACTGTGAATCTTTTATTCGTTTTGTGGACAAAGCATCTTGGATATTTGCTGATGTCATTACCTAAGCTGTTGTGACAAATTCAGAGGCCGGCTGGACTCAGGCGCAATCTCAGCTTGACTCTGTATGACTCCGGACAAAGTAGTGACCAGTCTCAGTCTTTCCCGCCTCCCTCACTCCGTTCATATGAGTGTGTATCTAGTTTTTGTTTTTGTTTTAAATATTTATTTATTTATTATGTATACAATATTCTGTCTACATGTATGCCTGCAGGCCAGAAGAGGGCACCAGACCCCATTACAGATGGTTGTGAGCCACCATGTGGTTGCTGGGAATTGAACTCAGGACCTTTGGAAGAGCAGGCAATGCTCTTAACCTCTAACCTCTGAGCCATCTCTCCAGCCCAGTTTTTGTTTTTTTGTTTTTTTTTTTTTTTTGAGATGAGGTCTTACTCTGTAGCCTAGACTAACCTTGAACTCGTGGCAATCCACCTGCCTTAGCATCTCCTGCGCTAGGACATGAGGCACCACATCTAATTTTCCAGGTGTTTGTTGCTCTTGTCTCCAGGTTGACCTGGAGCCCTTGTTCTTCTTGTCTCAGCCTTCTATGCAATGGAATTAATTACCTCACTGTTTCCAGTGAGTGATGTGTGTGTATTTAAGTAGCCAACGGCTTTATTTTCTTTCTTGCTAATAATACCTAAGTCGAGAATTGTTTACTACGGCGTCTTTCACCATTCACCCAGTGGACATATGGATAGATGTTGTTTCTTCCTGTTAGTTATTCATTTATTTAGCAATACTGGGGATCGAACCCAGGCCTCACACATGCTGAGCAAATGCTCTATTCCTAAACTATTCCTTAATTATTAGTAATTTAACAAGCATTATCAATAATTTAACAAAATTTAGTGACCGTCCTCTAAACACATGTACCATGTGTGTCTTGTATAAAGGTTTCTCTTTATATGGAGAAATGGAAAACCTAGGATATTAAACACTCCCTTTAAATATTATTAGTCACTGCCAAATGATTTGTTCTTTGAAGCCATTGTATTATATGGGGTCAGGAAGGGGCTGTGCCAATTTAATAAATGACAAAAGCTGGAACATAAAAATTCGCCTTCCCTGTATTTCTAACTTCTCCATTTTTGCTTCTTTTCTTTCTCAAAACCAAAAACACTCATCAGAGAGACAGCTGTTTGGGGTTACCAAGAAACCTACCCACTTAGGGATGAATGGTCTATGTTTTTAGCCACCTAGAGGAATCTGTGTGTGTGTGTGGGGGGGTGTCTGACGGGAGCAGCATGCCTTACCGACTTTGGCTCCATGACCAGCTCGTACTTCTTCCTGTAGTAGTACTCATTGACCGCACAGAATTCACAGCACTTACAGCAGGGGTAGACGCCGGACCTGCAGAAGGCGCTCGAGTATGTGTTGATGAGCAAGTCGATGAATACAGTGGCCTGTGGACCGCAAACACCGCGCCAGTGAGACTTCTCCCGCCAAATCAACATTTTCTTTGTTTTTCTTCTTTCTTTCTTTCTTTCTTTCTTTCTTTCTTTCTTTCTTTCTTTCTTTCTTTCTTTCTTTCCTTTCTTTCTTTCCTTCCTCCCTCCCTCCCTCCCCCCTCCCCTCCCTCCCTCTCTCCCTCTCTCTCTCTCTCTCCCTCTCTCCCTCTCTCTCTCTCTCTCTCTCTCTCTCTCTCTCTCTCTCTCTCTCTCTCTCTCTCTCTTTTTGTTGCTATTTCCAAGTGTTTCAAGACTGGGTCTCACCGTATAGACCAGGCTGGCCTCAAGCTCACAGAGATCTGCCTGCCTCTGTCTCCCAAGTGCTGGGGTTAAAGACGTGCACTACCACTGCCCAGCCTGAATCACTTTTATAAAGGATGGGGAAGAGAATCTCTTACCAAGCCAAAGTAGGACAGTGTAGATCCAATGTACACAACCAGCTGGATAATGTCAAATTTTCCTCCCTGAAACAGAGCAGGAAGCGTTACTCAGCTGAACTCAGAGCGGCGCCTGGCGCCTTCTCTTGTTAACTTGCAGTCGGTGCAGAAGACGGTGAAGGCACTGAGGCACACATCCGAGTGTTCAGCTGTCACAGAGACCACAAGACATCGTGCGTCCCCTTTCTGCCATCTAGAATGCTCTAGAGAGATGTGGTCAGTAAGGGGAGAACCTCCATATGAGATGGGGGTTTCAGACAAACTCTCCCATAGTGTGGGCTAACTTGGGGAGTAGATATGCCCACACCCCTATGTGTTCTTATTAGTCTCTGCACGGTCCACTCTCAATGGCCTTTCCATTCGCCCAGTTATATTTTATTAGTTCTTGTCCCTTTCTTCCTCCTTATGTATTTTCAGACAGAGTCTTAGTTATGTAGCCTTTCCTGGCCTGGAATCTGGTGTGATCCTGAGAGGAGATCACGGGCCTCTGCCTTCGGAGTGCTGGGATTAAAAGCCTGCACCGCCACACCCAACTTTGCATTTCACTGATTCTTTTGTTACAGTGTGGCATCAATCACGTGCTGGGGACCAAAGCCAGTCTTCTTCCTAGGCACACGTTCTCCCAGCTGAGCTATACCCCAGCTCAGTATCAGGTGTTGTTTATTTATTTGGTTGGTTTTGTTTGCCTACTTATTTTAGAGTGTGTGTGTGGTGTCTGTGATGTGTGCATGTATATGTACAAGTGTGCATGTCCATGCAAATGTGTAGAAGACCTTGATTTTGGAACATCTTTCCACATTCTGCGTGATTGCTTTTGTGATGAGTGTCTCAGTGGACCTGGTGGCTCTGAGTCCCTGGAATCCTCCTCTCTCTACCTCCAGTATTGAGATTACAGGAATGCACGCACTGCCATGCCCAGTCTTTTCCCTGGGTTCTGGAGGGTCTGCACTGAGTTCCTCATGCTTGCCCTTCACCCTCTGAGCCATCTCCCTAGCTCAGTATTAAAGTATCTGGAATGTTGAATATTAGAGCTAGGTGTGGTGGTGCACACCGAAAATCCCAGCATTTAGAAGGATGAGGCAGGAGGATTGAAAATTCAAGGCCGGCTGGCTTTTAAAGCAAAAGCCTGGCCCGGAAAAAATCAAACAAAGGTTGGATATTTGAATTGTTCCTCAGTCGTGTTCCATGGTTTTCCAGATGGTTTGTTCATCAGGAGAAGCCCAAATACATCTTTTCCTCCTATCATTCCACAAGTGAATTGCACAGAGCCAACTCCTGATTGTGGCGGCTAGCTTTCACGCCTCACTGCATCCACAATTAGACAGTGACAGGAAGGAGAGACTTACAGTGCCAAAAACCAGGATGTCAAAGCGGATCCCAAAGGCTTTAATCAGCGTCCGCTTTTCCACGTTGTTTTCCTTATAGTACTTGGCGTATCTATGGGAGAAAAGTAGCCACATTCACAACACTATCGCTGAACGTGCTGGTATCTTCTGGGGAGAAAGAGCAAACCAGCAGCCAATCTGGTCTTCCTCATCGGCTTTTGATGCCTGCCACAGTTGGCAGAGGAGAGAGTACAGTCCAGCCCTCTAATTACTCTCTGACAATTGGAACCAAAGAGCATCCTCAAATAACCTCACCTGCTCCCACCGCAGAGGAACAAAAATTGGCTTTTAGTTTCCTATGAAAACATCCAACTTTTAAGGCAATATAAGATCAACAATAAGCAAAGAAACATTAAAGAGTAATTTCAGGCAATGTGTTTATTTCTCTTTTCTTATTTTTAGACAAAGTCTCTGTGTGTGTGTGTGTGTGTGTGTGTGTGTGTGTGTGTGTGTGTGTGTGTAGCCCTGGCTTCCTGGAACTCGTTACATAAACCAAGCTGGCCTCAGACTCGGAGATCTGCCTGCCTCCAACTGCTGGTGTTAAAGGTGTGTGCCATCATGGCAGACTTTTATCGCCCTGTCTCCCTCTGTTCTGATTTTTTAAGACTGGGGTTCTCTGTAGCCCTGGCTGTCCTGGAACTCACTCTGCAGACCAGGCTAGGCTTGAACTCAGAGATTCTCCTGCCTCTGCCTCCTGAGTGATAACAGGCATGGCTTCTAGAACAAAGCAGGGAAGGAGAGCGTGAGCCTCAGCCCTCTGTTGCCTACCGGGGAGAGCTCAAGAACCTGTCGTAATTGTGCTGTCTTAGATCTTGCGTTCATCTCTCTGCCAATCATTAGCCACACAGGCAAACCAAAGGTCAGCAGCCTGAAATTCATCTTGTGTGAGCCTATGAAGGCCACATCCAAACCTTCAGGCCACCCTGCTACCACCTTGTCTATCTAATTCTCATAACAGGCCAGAATTTCTCTACCCTCTGGCACACAGAGGCGGGTGGCGCCAGGGCCAGACATATAGTTCACGAAAATTCTTGTCACCCAGTGCCTAATGACAGCGTTCAAATCAGCAGCTCTCAGCCCTCTCCCCAGCCTGCCTTGCCCTTCCTCACAATCTGGGCCTCCCCCTCCCCTTGCTCTGTCTCTGACTAAACCAGCTCTTCTCTTGCAGCCCTAGATGGGGTGTTCTGCTCCCATCTTCTGGGATTGGTGGGCATTAGACTTAAGTCCAGTGACAGTGACCTCTCCATGTCAATCCCCTTGAGCTAACCTGGCACAAATCACACCCACCCCAAACAGGTACAGAAGTTAAATGTGTGTGTGTGTGTGTATGTGTGATATTTTATTTTTCATAAATAATCAGGAAGATTTAAACTACATGTTTAGCAGGGTATGGTGGTAAATACTGAAGAGTCCATGAATAAGAATATAAAAATGTAGATTCCAAAACAAGTAGAAATAAAAAAATATAAAGTTGTAAGCCTAGGAGAAGAGAGCAGGCTGTCAGCAGCTTTCTCAGCAGCTTAAGGATTAACTGTTAACAGTGGGTTACTCCGCTTTACAACCCATAGCTCTATTTGCGAGGCTGAAGCGGCTCTCTGCAATCTTAGGGTCGCTCAGCAAACTGAGGATCAGCTTTTAGATACCCTTTGGGAGCTCATGACCACCAACTGATGTGAGCTGAGTTAACTTTTAAATGATGGGATGTACGTGACTTTCGACTTTTTGGTTGTACATTTTCCCATGCCCTTCCCTGCTATGCGAAACTGGCAGTGTCAGGGGAGGTGCAGAGCCCTGGTAAACACTATCACGGAACACCGGGGAAAACAATGGACCAAATATAAACACTAGTTTAACTGAAAAACTCTGTTAATGGAAATTGCAAAGAAGGAAAATTTGTATCTGAGTTTTACCTTGAGATTTAAAAAATTCCTTTGTTCATGCCTAATGCTTACTATAAAAGGAGGAGTTTGAAAACCAGCCTTTGCCACAGCCTTACAAGTCCATCTCTGGCTGTGGTCTCCGTTAGCTGATAAGCTTTTGGAGCCTTATAGAGATTTTTTTTATGTTTTTCCTGAAATAAAGTTTGCCTCTGGTTTATTAGACCTTTGTGGTCTGTCCCCATCTTTGCATGACCCCCCTGAACCCAACAGTGCCTATTATCTTCACATTTGGAAGACTGAGACAGGAGAATTGCTTTGAATTTAAGGACAGCCTGGGCTACACAAGGAATTCAAGGCTAGCTTGGACTGTATAGTCAAAACCTGCCTCAAAAAAGCAAAAGAAAACAGCAACTAAACAATGCAGTCCAATGCAACACAATAAAACCACAAACTCTTAAGGCTTTGGCCTGATCTCTCCGCCCTTTACAGGTGGTTCTTACGTAAAGACACACATCTTTCTGAGTTGTTCACAGCCTGTTTCCAGGTGTAGTAAGAGAAGAAAACAGAAGACAGATGCTCTGCCAGAACACCTGGAATAGCCCAGATCCTTCCTGTGAAAAGTCCTCAAAACTGGAGACTGAAGCCAGGTGGTGCTGGTGCACTCAGGAGGCAGAGGCAGGAGGATCTCTGTGAGTTTTAGGCCAGCCTGGTTACAGAGCAAGTTCCAGGACAGTCAGGGAAAATCTTGAAAAATCAAACCAAACTAAACCAACCAACCAACAAGCCAACCAACCAACCAACCAACCAAAAACCAGAGACTGAATCAGCCAATCTCAGGCACTTCAGTGTCTGCTTCTAGCCAGAGGGGTTCCCCTTGTCTTGAATCTGATTGTTTCATTCAAGACGGGTCCCTCCTTCCTGCTCTGGGGAATGACTCACTTTCCAACACACAAGCCAGCATGCGTCAGCACTCCGTGCTTGTGGTTGGTCTTTCTGGGAAAATTAATTTTGTAAGTACTTGGATTTCTGCTTCCGGGCTCTTGCCATTGTAAACCGTCATGGAGGCAAGGATTATGTGGGGAGACTATTCAAAAAGGGGGCCTCTGGGCCTGAATGCCAAAGACGGGTTTCAGGGGTCTGAGAAGCTCTAGGAGTCTATGCCAGTACAGCCAGGTGGTGAGTCAGGGAGGAACACTGGACAAGGATGCTTTTCTGCACCTAATGGAGTCAATAGTGGACCCCAGAAGATAGGTCCAAGCCCCTGACCCCAGGCTGTCACCGTGAATTTGACCTTATTTAAAAACATGGTTTTGCAAATTTCAAGAAGAGCTTCCCCGGCTTCTGGGCAATCCTGCATCCCATGGTTAGTGGCATCCTTATAAACTAAAGGGATGGAAACGAGACTTGAAGACCATAGAGAAACCACTCAGGGACGAAAGCAGAGATTGGAGTGGTTCAGCTGTAAGGTGAGCGATTCCTGGAGCTGACAGAGCGGGAGAGGCAACAGAAGACCCCTCCCTAAGCCTTCAGAAAGGGCAAGGCCCTCCGACACCTGGTCTCAGACTTCCCCTCTGGCCTTAAGCTGTTTGTGGCAATCTGTTTCAGTAGCCACAGTAAACTAATCCTTATCCATACATGCTCTGGACCTGAGATTTTTTTGTGTGTGTGATTTTTTGAGACAGGATTTCTTTGTAGCTTTGGAGCCTGTCCTGGAACTAGCTCTTGTAGACCAGGCTGACCTCATACTCCCAGAGATCCTCCTGCCTCTGCCTTCCGAGTGCTGAAATCAAAGGCATTTGCCACCACCGCCTGGCCTGAGAAAGGCATCTTATACCCCAGTATCACACATATAAATCAGCGAGGATTAGGGTTAGGCTCACCAGAAGAGGATCTTCTGTGTGTCCTCTTTATTTAGTGTGTGTGTGTATGTGTGTGTGTGTGTGTGTGTGCATGTGCGTGTGCTTGTGCGTGTGTGTGTGTGTGTGCGTGCATGTGTGTGTGCTTATGCGTGTGTGTGTGTGTGTTTGTGTGTGTGTAGACCAGGGGGCTGCATCAGGAATCTCTCTCCACCACTCCCTATTTTATTTGGTCAGGGATGGTCTCTCCCTGAACCTGCTGCTCACTGGCATGGCTGGACTGCCTATACAGCAAACCAGGGATCCTCCTGTCTCCGCTTGCCCAGCACTGGGATTCGAGGCAAACACCATGAGGCCTGGTTTTTTCATGGATTCCAGTGAGCCCAGCTCACATCCTCTTGCCTGCACAGCAAACTCTTTACTGACTGAGCCATCTCTTCAGCCCCCATAGATCTTTTTCTTGAGGACAAAGTTATATAATGTGAACTTTTTAACTTCCTGTAAAAAAGAAAGCTATATTTTCCCAAATTCCTCATATAGCCTGTAATTTCCTTCCCTTTTGTGATGCTGTTTGAAAATAACTTGTTCTCTTGCCTATCAGAGCTCCGCAATTTATTTTTGGCCAAAGAGTTCTCCTGGTGCTCATTCAACAACAAATTTGCTAACACTCTATTCTAAAAGAATGCTGACGTCATAACCCTTCAGGCCTCTAGAGGATCCCACCAGGAGCGGATGTTCTTAGGTTCGGCTCAGAGAACAGGAGGACTTTGGCCAATGTCTGACTGGTACATTGCCCTGCATGTTTTGGCTGATGGCTAAATAAAAGCACCCAGGACAGTCAGGGGACCATTCATCGTGTCCTTTCTTTCTTGCCAATGGCCACGGCCTCTTCAGAACATCGTCCTCTTCGATGAGGGTGATCGAAAAGCGACCTGCACTGAGAGCCTCTTCCTGAGCCCTGGTGAAACGTCACTGACCCCGAGCAGGCAAAAAGCCTCAGCCAGTTTGATGCTGAATCAAGGCCGGATCTCCACAGGGGCCAGGCATCAAAGATGCAGGTCACGTTGAAGGGCATAAAGAAGTAGCAAGGGCAGTGACACCGTCAAAGCCACATACATGCTCTTTCTATATCCAGCTCCATCCAATGCTGTCACATGCCATATGGGCCCAGTGTTATTTAAAGTTTTTAAACTTTGTGTTAAATGCTTTAGCTTTTCAGGAAAAAGAGGAAGCCAGGTGTTTGTGTAGAACATCACAAGGTTTAAAATATTCTACAGGTACAAAGAAATAAATGGATAATATAATAATAAGTAAATATATATATAGTATGCTATATAATTAATATATAATATTAATATGTTATAATAATTGTCTCCAGGACAATTATAATAAAAGTCTCCAGGGGACCTTGCTCCAGTGTGGGTACTTGCTAAGTTGGGGTGAGGAGGCTCTGTGATGCTCTGCTCCATCGCAAGCACCCAGGCGGGTTCCAGGAGGGAGCTCTGAGGATAGGTGTTTGTGTCAGCAGTGTCTGGATTCGAGTGCGCAGCAGAGCACCACGGAGATTTGTGAAAACGCAGACCACAGGCCACTGCTGTCCAGTCTGAATCGGGAGGTCTAGGCCGGGCCCGGGAATCTGCATTTTGAGTCACTGTGTGACGCTGCTGCTGAGTGCTGCATTTTGAGAATTGCTAGTCTAGACTGCATGGGAAAGGGACTCACAGATGTGAGTTATTTTCCAAGTTTCTTCTCAGAGCCCAGGCTCCTGTCCTCCCTCTTAACTAGAAAGGGAGCCATGCCTGCAGGGTCCCTGCCTCCTGCTTGGAGAGGCTTCCCAGGCCACATCTTCCCATCACAGTAACTTGCTTGTTTTTTTCCAGAGCACTTTACCCCCATTAGAAATACTCTACTTAGATTTACCTGTTTGTTCTATTGAGATATCATTTACGTTTCTCACAATGCATGTTCAATGGTTTGTTTGTTTGGAGGCAAGATTTCTCTAAGTGGCTCTGACTAGCTTGAGACTTGTTGATGCACCAGGCTGTCCTCAAACTCACAGAGATCCACCTGCCTCTGCTTCTGTGTGCTGGGATTAAAGACATGCACCACCATGCCTGGTAATGGGTTTCGACAAATAAATTCCTTATATTTTCATCAAAATTCCTTCAACTCAGAGTGTTCCTTCCCAGCCAGAACTCACTATTCTGTCTTCTCTCATCTTTTAAATTGTGTGTGTGTGTATGCACAAGCCCATGCCCACGCGCATGCTTGTGTGCATGCGTCTGTCTGCCTGTCTGTGCTCATGCAATGGTACTTGTGAAGAATGCCAGGAGATTACTCACAGGAAGTGATTTCCCCTTCCGTCATCTGGATTCTGGGGCTTGAGCTCAGTCACTGGGCACAGCAGCGCACACCCTTCCCACTGAGCCATCCCATGGCATCATGTGATGTGGCACAAACCATTTAGGTCGACCTTTCAACCTAACGTCTGTAGATGATACCTGTAACTCTCCCAGGTATCCCGTGTATCAGTACTTGGTTCCTTTCTTATTCGTAGTGAGTAGCTCTCCACTGTACACATACCCTGCAGGGTGGCCATTCCTCTGTGCTTGACATTTGGCTTCTCAGGGTTTTTTTTGTTGTTGTTGTTTTTGCTGCTAATAAGCAAGACTACTATGAATGTTAATGTACAAAGTTTCTTTTGTTTGTTTTTTAAAAATTTTATTTACTGTTTAAACAGAGCAAATATAGATTCATTAAGGAAAAATGAGAGAATTCCTGAGAGTGGGAGGGGCCCCAGGAGAATTCTTTTGCTTTATGTTTTTTTAAAGGCTCTATCTTTATTTTATGTATAGAATGTTTTAACTATATATAAATACGTGGGTGTGTGCGTGTGCTTGCGTGTGCGTGAGTGCGTGCGTGCGTGTGTGCGTGTGTGTGTGTGTGTGTGTGTGTGTGTGTTTGGTACTGTGTGCACACCTGGTGCCCACAAAGGTCAGAAAAAGCTATTAGATCAATCCCCTAGAGTTGGATATATGGATGGTTGTGAGCCACCATGTTGGGTTCTGGGAATCAAACCTGGGTCTTCTCAAAGAGCAACCAGTGCTCTTAACTGCTGAGCCATCTCTCCATCCCGTCTATTAAAATTTTAGCCATTCTAGTGTATCACAGTTGTATCACTTTTTTTCAGTTTTAACATTTATATATTTATTGTGTGTGTGTGTGCATGTGTACATGCATACACATGGCCTACATGTGTAAGTCAGAAGACAGCTCATGAGAACCAGTTCTGTCTTTCCACTGTGTGTATTCTGAGGATCAAACCCAGGTCTCTGTACTTAGCAGCAAGCACCCTTCCCCACTGAGCCATCTCCTTGGGCCTACAGATTCATCTTTTTGTGGTTTTAATTTGCATTTCCCTAATGACTAGCAATGTTGATGAGCTATACTGTTTTATTTACTTACATTTTTGCCAGTGTGCCATTATTGGTATATAGCAGCTACCTTGTCTTTTCTATTTGCTCATTCTGCCCATTGGTACATTTGGTACTGTTACCTGAAGTTGTAGCCAGGGATCAAGGACTTATTGGTATACTTGTCATCCAGGCGGCGGAAGCTGTATTTGGGACGACAGCGATGGGACCAGCTGTCCAAGTTACAGTCCCAGTAGATCTCAATGCCCATGATTCCTCCCTTGGGGGAAAATCAACAAGAAAAGTCACAAAGCCTGTTAGGGGTTATGTAACCATCAAACACTCTTCCACTCAGGAATATCTTCTCGAGGACGATTTTCGCTCTGTGGGGAAATACTCATTAAAAGGTTTCAGTGCAACCGGGCAGTGGTAGTGCACATCTTTAATCCCAGCACTCGGGAGGCAGAGGCAGGCGCATCTCTAAGTTCGAGGCCAGCCTGGTCTACAGAGCTAGTTCCAGGACAGCCAGGGCCACACAGAGAACCCTACCTCGAAACAAAAAATAAGTGGAGGAAGTGACCATCAACCAATAAGCGAACACAAGAAACACCAGTGGGGAAGGTAGAAATGCAAGCATGCATCCTTTCCTGCACCTGCTGTTGACACCGCCTTCAGCTCTGACGCTGGATACCTGCTCATGGTACAGAGGCAAATGTGTGCTCTTTTAATATGGCACATAGTGGTGATTTGCTCCTGAAGCCAAGGGAGAAACGCACCAAGTAGCTCTTTCAGGACCCTGGGATTCCCTGAAGCACTGGGTATGGTTTACCACATACAAATAAATGAGAGCCATGACTTTAGGAGCCAGAATGTCGGCCTCTACCACCGGACACTGTTATTTGTCATTTGACAACCTTGACCCCTTGACACACGTATAAATGCTTCACCGACCTGAATTGCTACCTCTGAAAAGTTCTCTCCTGCTTCTTGAAAGATGTCCCCTAGTCGGAAAATGGGACACTGAGGGTTCTGAGTCTTATGAAAGGTACAAGGGATCTTCAGATCTGGAAAAATGTTTTTCCTGTGCAGAATGGCAAAGAAACAGATGTTTTAACAACAGATGTTTTAACATCCTCTAAAGGGAAGACCAATGCCTGCTAAGTAGTGCTTGCTGATTACCGTGGTGTAAACGCTTTCATCACTGCTGATGTCAAGCTCCCAATGGGACACTGCTGAACTTGACATCAATCTACTACCAACAGGTCCATTGCTCATCGACGTGAGCTGTGTGGCAGCTCCCCTTCCCCCTGTGGACCCTTGTAGAATGTCCTGAACAATCTTTGTGACCAACAGCATATTGCAGAATTGGTTGGGTATCACTTCCAAAGACTGTGGCTTCCATCTCAGTTACCCTTGCCCATCCACTATGCAGATGACTTGCTCTGGTGATGCAGCCACCATGTCCTAAGGATACTCCCACAGTCCTTGGGTGAGACGAGCATGGTGAGGAACTTAGCCTTGCTGCCTCAGTCACATGGGAAAGGTGGGAAAGGACTCCGCCCTAAGCAAACCTAAAGCCAACAGAAGCTCTGACTGGTAGCTCTGGAAAGACCATGAGCCAGAACCACCCAGCAAAGACACTGCCAGATTGCCGAGCCACAGATGTGAGAGGGATAAAGCTCTTGTAATTCCCAGGCTCCCTAGGTTTGGGATCTTTTGTTCCACAACCTAGACAACTGACGCATACCACCAGGCGTTTGCGATGCTTACGTCGTATAGTTGTGGCCGGGGAAGTCAATATTGTTCTTGATGAGTACAGTGAAGTTTTCAGCGCTCCCCAAGAGTGCAGGCCTGAGAGAGAAGAACGAGGGCCGGTTACCTCAGGGACAAAGAGTCCATGGGATCAGAGGGTATGGTTTTGTGCTTTTGAGTGAAGAGAAATGAATACAGCAAAATTCTCCATAAAACCTGTAGTTTCAGCCGGGCGGTGGTGGCGCACGCCTTTAATCCCAGCACTCGGGAGGCAGAGGCAGGCGGATCTCTGTGAGTTCGAGACCAGCCTGGTCTACAAGAGCTAGCTCCAGGACAGGCTCTAAAGCCGCAGAGAAACCCTGTCTCGAAAAAACAAAAACAAACAAACAAACAAACAAAACCTGTAGTTTCCCCCAGAAGCCTTCACCCTCCTTGAGACCCCCACTACAATGACAGTGTCACGTCCAACACTGACACAATGCATGTCCGCTGGTGTGCGGTGACGTGTTAACATCTGACAAGACACATGCCACTAGCTGATTACCATGCCATAAAAGCTCCCACTGTGGCTGGTGTCAAGCCCTCATCCACCAGTAAACTTGAAACTGAGACCGAGTGAGCACGACTGGCCTTTAGTCAGTGCCAGTCGGCTCTTGCGCAGCCATGTTTGAGGCTTCCTGGATTGGCCTGGAGTCCCTGCAAGGCTGAATGGCAATTTATTTAGGTATGTCCAGTCTTTATCACAGGACCACACACAGAGTTATCTATAGCATTCATTCATTCATTCATCAGAGGCGCTGGGTAGCCTTTAGTTCTACACTGAGTTAGAGGAACCAAAATTCCAGGCGACAGGAAGGCCACCCACCCACCAGCTAGCCAGCCATTCATTAGCAAATAATTATGATACTTGACACGGAGCAGGGCCCTGGGATACAGTGATGAGCAAGACCACCAGCAGTTGGTAATCTATGAAAGATGGAGACAGGCTGAAGGTTAAAAAACAAAAACAAATGCCAAGTGGTGGGGGCACACACCTTCAATCTCAGCACTCGGGAGGCAGAGGCAGGTGGATCTCTGTGAGTTCGAGGTCAGCCTGGTCTACTTAGAGAGTTTGAGGTTAGCCAAAGCTACAAAGTAAAACCCTGTCTACAGAGCAAGTTCCAGGACAATCTGGGCTACACAGAGAACACTGTCTTGAGAAACAAAACAAATAAACAAAAAGATATTTTAAACTTCATACTTTAGGAAGACAGTGCTTCCATTAGAAGACACGAGTTATTAAATAAAAATTTAAATGAACTCCAGGACAGGCTCTAGAAACTACAGGGAAACCCTGTCTCAAAAAACCAAAAAAAAAAAAAAAAAAAAAAAAAAAAAATTAAATGAAAACCTCAGTGCCAGATGTGGGATACTTCCCTATGGGAAAGTGCTGGGGGTGGGGGTGGGAGTCCTCAAAATAAGCTATTACCATTGCTCTTGGTTCTTATCACACAGAGTTGATAAGACTGTATTTCTGAAGTCATAACACACTTGAAGGACATGAGGGAATCAAGCTGGAACTGGGGGTTTCTTCCTTGCCTTCCAGTGCTTGAAAGTGTTAGTCAGGCCACTGGGGGAGAAAAGCCATCAGTGGTAATTTTTAAAAATATCATACTTAATTTTAAAAAAGGGTTTGGGGGACCATGAAGGTTGAAGAAGAAAGTATTTGAGGAAGGGATCCAGGGAGAGTGGGAGGGGAAATCTGAGTTAGATATAATCAAAATACATTATATATACAGTATGTATGAAAGTCAGAGTAAGTTTTAAAAATATATGTGCAGCACTCGGGAGGCAGAGGCAGGCGGATCTCTGTGAGTTCGAGGCCAGCCTGGTCTACAAGAGCTAGGTCCAGGACAGGCTCTAAAAAAAAAAAAAGCTGCAGAGAAACCCTGTCTCGAAAAACAAAATATATATATATATATATGTGCATATATAAAGAATAAGTAAATGGAGTCGAGGAGTCAGAGGCTGCAGGATCCTCTCACTTGACATTGTAGCCTTTTATTTTGAATTACAGCTTTCTCTGCATGGCTCGTCTCTTCTGGCACAGAGCAAGAGGCTGGGGAGCCACTCCCTGTCTGGTCAACTGATATTTTAGATTTTATGTCATATGAAGTGACACACAAGGGAAGTCACTGAAGAGCACCAACTTCTTGGTGGCTGTGTTGGATGAACCGTCTCACCTGGTTCACATACCACGAGAGAAGACGGTTTGTCCAATCATGTCAAAATGTGCTTTATGCCCATACTCCTAGAACTCAGGTGGCTGAGGCAGGAGGATTACAAGATGAAGCCAACTTCAAAATGTAAGAAGAATAAAAGTGACCGCAGATATTGTGGCATACACCTTGAATCCCAGCATGCAGGAAGCAGAGGCATGCGGATCTCTGTGAGCTTGAGGCTAGCCTGGTCTACTTAAGAGAGTTCGAGGCTAGCCAAAGCTATAAAGTAAAACCCTGTCTCAAAGACAATGGCAATAAAAACAGCAGAAGCTCAGGACCAGCATGTGGAGACACACGGTATTCATCTGATGAATGAGTTGGTGGCAGAGCTGAAAGTGACAACCACATACTCCTCTGTGTGAACCCAAGCGGTTCTGTGGTGGAGTCCAGGGTCTCACCCACAGCTGCTCTAACAACTGAAGGCCGAAGGGCGGTACTGCCTCCTGCCTGCACCCTGGCACTGGAAGGCAGGATGGACCTTGGCCTGAGCCGGCTGCGGGTCTATTTGGTCAGCCTTCTTTCTGTCCCACATACAGAGTGCTCCTGAGGCTGTTTGGTCTGGGAAGTCTTAAAGCAAAGTGGATATTGTGATTAAAATTAGGGCCAGTGAAGTGGCTCAGGGCATAAAGGTGCTTGCCGCTAAGCCTGATGGGACCCAAATGGTGGAAAGAAAGAACCAGTTTCTGCAAGTTGTCTTCTGAGGTCCTGATACATGTAATGGCACACAAGCACCCACATATACAGGAAACAAACAAATATGAATGCAAATAAGTATAAAATAGAAACATACATTTATTTATTTATTTTTGGGTTTTTCAACACAGGGTTTCTTTGTGTAGCCCTGGCTGTCCTGAAACTCACTCTGTAGACCAGGCTGGCCTCGAACTCTCTAACTCATAGAAACCCACCTGCCTTTGCCTCTTGAATGCTAGGATTAAAGGAACATGCTTCTGCCTCCACCCAGAAAATATATTTTCTTTTTTTTATTTACTTATTTATTATGTATACAATATTCTGTCTGTGTGTATGACCGCAGGCCAGAAGAGGGCACCAGACCCCATTACAGATGGTTGTGAGCCACCATGTGGTTGACGGGGAATTGAACCTTTAGAAGAGCAGGCAATGCTCTTAACCTCTGAGTTATCTCTCCAGCCCCAGAAAATGTATTTTCAATTAAAATTCCATTTCTTATTTTATGTGTTCAGTCACCACAGGTAGCTGGCAGCTGCCATGTTGGACACCATGGGTCCAAACATTCCCATCACTGAAGAAAGTTCTATTATACAGAGATGTTCTAGAACTACTGACTTCTAGGAGCAGGCTGTCTCTCTCTCCCCGTCTCTTCCCCTCCCCTGCTCTGTTATATGCTTGGGTATATAGGTGCTCAGCCCTCAAACTGCTCACGTGTGGAGGGTAGCAGTTGGTAGCACTCTCCACTTGAAGCAGTCTCTCGCTGAGCCCAGAGCTCACCAATTTGGCTCAACTAGCTGGCCTGCACCCCTGACTCTGCCTTCTCAGCAGGGACTACTGTATCTGTTGCTATACCTGCTATTTGTGTTGGTGCTTGGGATTCAAACTCAGGTCCTCAAGCTTGCCAGACAGACACTTTACGCCCCAAGCCACCTCCCCAGCTCTGCTTCTTCATATTCTTTGTCATTTCCTATGAGCACAGATGGATCAGAGCAAACCCTGCTGTGGCTCTTGGGGAGGGTTCCCAGAGCAGCTGTGATGGCAGAGCAACCTAAGGGTGTTCCAGGTCACAGCTACATGCCAGCTGGCTCAGGCCAATTATAACATATCAAGAGCTAGCATAGCCTTCCCAGAGATGGCCAAGAAGTCTCCAAGCTGGGACTTTGCAGTCAGGGTTCTGCTGATCAGAGAGGCCCAGCAGCCCTGGAAAGACCACACCTGGCACTGCCAAGGCCACTGTTTGTGCCCCCCACCATGGAACTCACCTGGGGGCCTCTTTCCCCTCCTCAGCGGGACACCAGGCAAAGATTTCGCAGGTCTTCCGGTTCTTATCGTACTGTACACATTTGCCAGTCTGGATTCCTACAAGTTTTAAGAGGTTGAAGAACCACAGATGTGAATGACCCGGAAGAGAAATATCTCTAGGGGGTCCCGTGTACTAAGTTCACACAGAGACACTACACTCTGAAGCCCAAGCAGCTCCCTCTTCTGTGCACCCCACCCTCATCACACATGCCCTCCACGTCAAACAGAACACTTGACAATACGTCCTTAGAGAGGCCCAAAGACAGCACAGGGTGCTGCAGTCTGCCTGCTCTTTTGTTTTGAGGGAGAGATGCCTGAGAGTTCTGCATTCAAAGTATACGCTACATGAACTAAAGTATGGCTTTTCATGTGGCATCTGGGTTCCTCCAGGAGTACACAGCTCACCTGGGGATGTGTAAAGCCACATGATGAACTTGGGAGCATCTTTATGAAGTGTCAGAAAGAGTCCTGATCAAGAGCAAGCCACCTTACAATGACCTCCGTGGCAACTCATATACACATGTCATGCAGTGGAACCAGCACTCAGCTGCTTTCCCGCGTGTGGGTGTGGACACTGGGACCAGCACTCAGCTGCTTTCCTGAGTGTGAACGTGGACTCTGTGACCACTGGTGACTCTCCCTTGTTCTGAGACAGGATCTCTCTTTTTAAGCTCTGGCTGACCTGGAACTTGCTATGTAGACAAGGCTGGCCTCAAACTCACAGAGATCCGCCTGCCTCTACCTCTGCCCCATGAGTGCTGGGATTAAAGACCCTCCTTACCAGACCTGAGTCTTATGCCTTTTAAAATTAAAACATGAGGCAATGTCTCTTTGCAAGGTTGGGGCTGTAATTCAATGGTAGAGTGCTTATGCAGCCTGCAAGAAGCCCTGGGTTTGATCTCCAGTATCAAGAAAGAAAAGGAAAAAAAAGCAAAAAGGAGGGAGGGAGGGAGGCAGGGAGAAAAAGAAGGACAAGTAAATGAGAAAGTTAAACTTCCAGGTCCTTGGAAGTTCAAATCCCCTGCCTTTGGGGAAGTTCCAACAATTAGACCCTGAATCCACGTCTCTCACTGGGGTATTCAAGTCACACTTACAGGCTTCTGCTGGTCTGCTGGGACAAAGCGGGGAACAGACACAGCCTGACCTGTGATTTGGTGGTGACCTGTGATTTGCAACTGCAAGAGGCTAAGGACTTGAAACTGGATGTCATGAATGCCAGTCCACCCAACCCCCATAGCAGTCCAGAGTAAGACACAGAAGAGTACCTTTACTTTGCGGGTCCATCCATCCCTTTATACAGTCCCTGTCGGATTTACACTTTGTGCTGGGGCTGGTGGGAAACTGCAGGAGGAAGGGCAGGAGAGCAGAGAATGAGCATTGCATCGCCAAGATACCACAACACCAGGAAGTGAAAACAGTGTGGGACAGGACAAAGAAAGGGTGGTTCGTTTATATGTGAAGTGTGCATGTGTGTGCGTGCGTGTGCGTGTGTGTGCGTGCGTGTGTGTGTGTGTGCGTGTGTGCGTGCGTGTGTGTGTGTGCATGTGCGTGTGTGTGTGTGTACGTGTGTGTGAACCAGAGGTCAGTGTCAGGTGTCTTTTTCTGTCACCTTCCGTTTTGTTTTTTGAGACAAGGCCGCCCACTAAGACTGTAGCTCCCCTATTTGGCTGGGCTGGCAGGTGGAGCATCAAGGTGGATAGGGAATCCATCCATCCGCCTTCCCAGGACTAGGATCACAAGTGCGCACAGCTTCAGTGTGGATGCCGGGGATCAAACTCAGATCCTCATGCATGAATGGCAAGCACTTTGATGACTGACTCGTTTCTCAGGCCATGCTACGTCATGGACCAACTTCAAAACCTGATGCAGTGTGGAAGGCAGCAGACACAAGAGGCCATGTCCGGTATGGTTCTGTGTATAGGGAATGTCCTACATAGACGAATCGCCAGAGAGGGAAGGCAGACTGGTTGTCTATGGCTGTGGGGAGAGAGAGATTAGTCACTAATGGGGACAATTTGTTTTGGGTGTCAGTTTCCTGGAGGGATAGAAAATGTTCTGAATTAGGTGATGATGATGATGGTGGTCTGCATGATGTTGCAAAAAACATCACCAGATTGTGTATTTGGAAGCCTAGGTTTTAGAGTGTATGGATTTTATCTCAAAAACAAGGCTGAATAGAAATGTAAGCAGTAGGCGTCAAGGCAGCCAGGAGGCCCGCTTGGGGACGGCCTTTGGGGTAGAGAGTAGGTGGCCCTGCCACCACAGGACCGAGAAGTTGACAGATAGCAAGGTGTAGCAGGCCATGTGGGAAAAGAGGACATGGCCAGCACACTCCTGCCTGACAAAAATGGGTCAGCTGTGTCTGGGGCTGAAGGACAGAATAAGGGAAGAGAGAAGAGAGGACTGGTTTGGGTGTTTGACTTCATGCAGCAGGTCGAACAGTGAGCCTTAAGACAGAACAAACACAGGCAGGCAGGGCCTCTGCTCCTTGTCACCTGGGCATTTGTTTAGTTTGTTTGTTCGTTTGTTTTTGAGACAGGGTTTCTCTGTGAAGCCCTGGCTGTCCTAGAACTCACTCTATAGACCAGGCTGGTCCCAAATTCACAGAGACCCACCCGCCTCTGCCTCCCAAGTGCTGTCTCGTTCCTGTCTTTTTATATCAAGACGAGGCTCTAGATACTCTTGGGTTCTTTGAGAGCAGCTTTCTGTGTGGGCTGCGTTACCTTGGCTGAGTCATTTCACTTCCTCTAAGCTGTGTTTGTTAGAGGAGGGTAAAGCGCTTTGTCTTACATGGATGTTAAGAAGGTGGAAAGACGGCTTAGCATGTAGTTCTTGCTCAGTGAATAGTTCCCACAGTTTCCAGACTCAGTTTCTCTTTACTGCCTGGATTGCTTTCTTTCTGTGGCCCACCAGGCCCCTGGGTTCTTCTCTTGGTAACCCCTAAATTCAATTATGAACCTTCTAACTGAAAATTCTCAGTCACATCCCTATAGCCTAACTACCAGCCTGACTCATAACAGGTCTTGATCATTGTCGTATGAGTGAATGAATGAATGAATAAATGAATGAATGAATGATGTACTATGGCTCTTGGGTTGTTGTGTAATTTTCATTATCAGCTATAAGGAACTCCCAGGAAAGAAGATACACCAATTCTATTTTTTTTTCTCTAAAAGAATCTCTAACACTAGTTTTTTTGATTGCTGCATGGGTTGGGGAGGTTCTCGATCACTCTCCTGGCCCATAGATAAGTGGTTCCCTGGCTTTGTAGCTGGGCCCATATGTGACCACAGAACTAACAGGATGCCAACTCCGGGCTTACGTCCTCTTCTGCCTTCTTGGCTCTAGGGTCTCTGAATGCAGTTTGGAAAGTTGGCCGCTATTTGGAGGAGACATGTGGGAAGACCCCAAGAAGAGAAAAACTCTTGAGAGTCCCTGGAAGTGAAGAGGTGCCCAGCACTGAGCATCCAAATGATGCTAACATGCTAATGGCAGCTGCTTTGCAGCCGCAGCTCTGAAAAAAACAAGGCAATCAGCCACCCAACTGAGCTGAGCCCAGCACGGAACTGCAAGACTAAACCAAGCTGTGTGAAGTCCCTCGGGTACACGGGGCGTTTAAAGAGCTGGAACAATCCATACATATTCAGGTGTACACTAGGGCTCAGTCGCATTTACTGAGGTGACCAGAGATAGTGGAGGTATTGACATGCAAAGAGGGGAGGCACAAGGCCAGGTGGAATGACCCAGGCCAGATTGCAGTATAGGCTAAACTCCCCTCCCCAGGGTCCTGTGGTGCCCCTCAGGCTGGCAGTACACCATGGAGGCTCCAGTGAAATGTAAAATAAATCACACACAAGCCAGGAATCATATTGTGAGCCGCACAGAAAGCCTGTGAAGGCAAGAGTGGGTATTCACACAGGCCCTTAGACTGGGGCAAGCAAGACTTTTTTCCCAGAATGCATCTCCCACTTGACCACTCTGAGAGGGTCCCCTACTCACCTCTGGACAAAGCTTCTGTTCTTGGCCTTCTGACTTGAGGAAGTTTGTCATCACAAAGAACGAGTTCCCCTGCAGAGAAAAATGGAGGAGCAAAGGCGGGGCCGGGGGAGCAGAACTCCTATGGCTAAGTGCCGGGGGCAAGTCTTTGTACTCTGTGAAGCCTCTAAAAATCAGCCGTGGGCAACACGGATTTTGCCAAGGACTTAACATAAAAGCTGCAGGAGCTGTCTCACCAGGCAAGGGGGAGCAGCGGAGCATTCAAATGTGGGGAGCAGTCATTTTCCAAGCCAACCTCACAAGCAGCTGTACCAGTTTTCCCACAGTACAATCCCATTGAGACTCTGGAGAGCTGGGGAAGTGGAGGTGGGGTGTGGGCTGCACCCTGGGCAAGCTGTTCACATTTCTCAGGGCTTAATGGAAGACCACGGGGCTTCCCACTACCTGGGCAATCAGTGGCTTTTATGGTTTCTAGCTAGAAACAAATAGCAGCTTGGGCCTGATGGTTTTGCCAAGTGCTCTGGCTCCCCAGGGTTGCAAATGGGCTCTTTTGTTCCTCCCACCCCCATATGTTCCTAACTCCTCGGCCCCTCTTTTATTTCTCCTTTTTTGGCTAAGTGCTTCGCAGACTCAGCTAGCCACACAGCTCTCCGAGACCTGCACCTTTTCTCTTTGTCATGTACCCTCTCTTTAGAAAGGCTCAAGAACCATCTCCTGGGGACCTTTTCAATGCTAAAAGGTCACACCAGCCGTGCAGAAGACAAGCGCTTTTGAATCCTGGCTACGCCTGCCGCGTGGTGGCCCTGCCTCTCAAGCCACTTGCGCACCAGTGCCAGTGAATCAGACCGCATTTGGAATGTGCCAGGATGCGCTGCTATTTCGGGCAGCCCGGTAGGACTTGATAAAGCAAAGACGCATCTTCTTTGAGCTGCTGAATGTGACCCAGTTTGGCAATTTTTAGGTTTTCTCAGTTGGGATTTTCGCAGGTTTTAAATAGGACTAATGTTTTTCATTTCTGTTGAGACAGGGTATTATGTATTTCAGGCTGGCCTCAAACTCACTAAGCAGTTGAGGGTGACCTTGAACTCCCAATTCTCCATCCTTGACCTCCTGGGGCTACAGGCTTATACTGACACTGGTTTTATGTGGCACTAAAAATTGAACCCAGGGTTTCATGCATGTTAGTCAAGCATTCTACTGTTTGAGCTAGATCCCTAGTCCCTAACCAACATTTTTTTTTTTTTTTGGTTTTAAAATGAGGCTCTAGACCCCTAAGTATGGGGAGAGGCAGCCGCCAGGGATGAGTCCTGGAGTCAGCTGCCTGGTGCTCACCTGCAAAGGGAAGGTGTAGTCTGCAGTGTCAAAGATGCTGCGCAGTGACTTCATCTCCCCACCCTCCGTGATGTTCTCTGTCACCTCCGCGATCCCTTTGACCTTGGTGTGCACAGAGCTGATAACAGGCTCCTTCCGCTGGTACAGCTTGTCACTCACCAAAGCAAAGCTGAGGACAGATGAGGAACATGAGTGGTTTCCTCACAACCCCTGGCAGTGGTTTGGGCTGCAGCCTCTGAGGTAGGGGTGGTGGGAGCAGCTTTCGTTCTCAGCCTGCTTGCCCAGCGACCTGCGACCTGCTTCCTCGTGCCTCTCCCTCTCTGCAAACCGGGACCAGCAGCTGCAACTCTCCCCACCCCCCTTAGTATTACCCACTGTAGGCCGAATTTCAACTCAGTCCCGTTCTTGGGAGGCCGAATGGCTCTGTCCCGAGGTTCAGTAACACCTCAGCTCTGCTTGCTCTTATTTCAGGTTATTAGATTTTTGTTTTGTTTTGTTTTTAGAGACAGGGTCTCTCTACGTAGTCTTGGTTGTTCTGGTATAGACCAGGATGACCTTTGAACTCACAGAGATCCTCCTGCCTCTGTCGCACAAATGCCGGGATTCAAGGCATGTGCCGCCACACCCAGCAGGTCATTTCATTTATAAGAAATCTACAGGACAGATGGACAGTTGCCGGAGAGAAGAAATGGGGAATGACAGTTAATGAGTACTTTATTTCCTATAAAGATGATAAAAATATGTTGGCAGATAAAGGCATTTCCTATATAACACTGAGCACGTGTTAAATAGCACCTGTCTGTTCACTTACAAATAAACCCTTTATTCCTTTCTCTTTAAGAGGTCAGTTTTATGCTATAGAAACTTTACCTTGATAGGTAAGATAAAAATCACACATACCTTTAATCCCAGCACTCAGGAGGCAGAGGCAGGCGGATCTTTGTGAGTTCGAGGCCAGGCTGGTCTACAGAGTGAGTTCAGGGACAACCAGGGCTACTCACGATGATGTCTACCAGGGGGAGAGAGTGGGATGAAGGATGAGTTTGCAGGGAGTGGAACTGGATTAGTATGCTTCGGTTCATCGGTTGCACGGTAGCACGTAGGTCTTTATGCACTGTACACGTTAGCGTTTCTCCAACAGGGATTAAAGAAGAAAGAAATTGGTCCAGCGAGATGGCCCAGTGAGTTAAGACACTTGCGACAAGACTGGCTGTGTTTTAATAAATAAAGCTTTCCTGGAGATCAGAGAGTAAAACAGTCATACAGGCCAGGCAGTGGTGGCATACACCTTTAATCCCAGTAGCCACACTAGGTAGCCATAGAGGCCGCGCGGTAGTGGTGCACGCCTTTAATTCCAGCACTAGAAAGGAATATAAGACTGGAGGAGAGAGATCTCACACACAGTCTCATTCTGAGATTCCTGGAGCCAGGATTGCCATTTCGGTCTGAGGTACAGGTAAGAGCCAGTGGCTGCCTGCTTTGCTTTTCTGACCTTTAGGCTGAACCCCAATATCTGTCTCTGGGCTTTTATTGCTTGTGCTATAACTGACGGCCTGGGTTTGAGACCCAGAACCCACAGGATGATGAGAGGAGAGAACCAACTTCCAAAAGTTGTTCTCTGACCTTCGCATGCTCGTCATGGCACATGAACATGCACACCCACACAAAATGCAAACAGTTAATTAAAAAAAGGTGCTGGTGCTAGAAATCGAGATTCAGGATCCACTCAGCACGTGTGGTGCAGAGTCGGGTAGAACGCTGCAGGCAGAAACAATTACGAGTGTTCAGCCTCACTCCAGCCTCAAAACACAAGCAAAACACTTGCAATGTTCTTTCATTGCATCAGCCTCCCGGAAGAACATGTGCTTAGTCATTCAGTGGGGAGCTCAGCCTTATGCACCTTATCCTTTCTAGAATATGCAACACAGGATCAGCTTACTAGAATCCAGCCCTGTCAGTTACAAAGGCTTTGCAAACATGATGGACCTTCGTATCATAATGAACATGAAGATTCTTTTTTGTTTTGTTTGTTTTGTTTTTCAAGACAGGGTTTCTCTGCATAGCTTTGGCTGTCCTGGAACTCGCTCTGTAGACCAGGCTGGCCACAAGTTCACAGAGATCCGCCTGCCTCTGCCTCCCGAGTGCTGGGATTAAAGGCGTGTGTCACTGCCACCCTGTGAACATGACAATCCTATTAACACTTCCTAGAGATGCATCAAAAGAGAAAAGAGGCAGAGACTGCAGTATCTTCCCCTTTAGGAAGAGCAGTCTAATTGTCAATCCAGTCACAAACTCTTGACCTTGTGTGATGACTCAAGAGAAGCCAGGCTTCCCCTCTGGGTCATGGGTTCAGTCACAATTCTCTAATATCTAACTCTGATGACTATTAGCTCTAAGAAACTGATGTGCAATGCATCCAGGTGTATTCAAAGCCAGCAGCCTCTGGATCAAGTGCAGTATTAAGGAGCCAGGTATCTAGCTGAGCCTGGTAGAATAGGTAAGATTGAGAAGTGGGGAAGGAAGAGCTGGAGAACATGGCAGGCACAAGAGACCTGCAACAGAAGAAGCTATGGCTATCCAGAGACCCTTGCAGACCAGTCTGGCCAAAGAGGAGGAAATGGAGGAGCCCGAATAGAGCCGAAGTGGAGAGGGAGCTTTGGGGCCATGGAGCACTGAGACTGGCTCTCGCCTAACTCACCAAATGTAGATGCAGATGATCACCAGAAAAGTGCTCTTCAGAGTCCCAATCCATATGCTGCGGATTTGAAGGACTTTCACAGATTTGTAGCTGCATAACTGGACCATTGGCACCAAGATGAGAAAGTTCTCTGAGCTCCCCAGGAAGGAAGTGCTTCTCAGCAAAGTCTACCTGTCTCCTATGAGGAATGCCTAAGTTCTGAGCAAAGGTAACTCTGAAGTGAAAGACAAGCTCTGAGAAGACCTGCCTAACACTTGTTTAATGCACAGCTAGCCGGGGCCTCGCTCCGGCCTCTGCTGCCTGGACATCCTCACTCATGCTGCCAGGAGCATGTGTAGAAGCCTCTTCTCCCAGCAAAGGCACTTGCTCTGCCTGAGGTGAAATGCCAGGTCAAAGGGCAGGCACATTTATGGCTCAGTTCTTTGGGTCAAACTACAGAAGTCTGCATTGTTTCGTGCAAAGCAAATGTGTACCCCCCGCCTTTCACAAAAGTCTTGAGGGACAAAAGGCATGGTCGCATGGCATGGCTGAGACAGGGAGGGGCCTAGGCGGCACCTCGGGCATCGGCACAGAGATGAGGATAGACGCAGTAGTGAGAAGCCCTCTGAAGGAGGGCATCGAATGGAACTGTGACGTGATTACACAAAGAAGGGGGCCAGGCAGGCTTTCCCTGTGGTTACTAGCTGATGCCAGTGCAGATGACTTGACAGTGACGGTGGTGGGTTTTCATTTATGCCACCACTTCCCCCTTTCCCCATCTCTTTTCCATCTGCATCTAAATACAATTTCTCATCTTAAAAATAAACCCTTCCCCATCCCGCATTCTCCCAGCACCGTGCAGGGCCTGGCTCCTCCCGTGGAGCCCAGTCTTTTGAAAGAGTGAGTCACCACATCCATTTCCGCACCTCCATTCACTCCTCCACCCACTCCAGTCTGTCTCCCACCCCACCACTTCTCCAGTGCCAGCCCTGCCAGCTCACTCTCTTCCAAGTCCAGCAGACTCCAGTGACCATGGTCCACTTCCTTCTCGTTCTTCCCTCAGCCTCGAGAAGCCTGCTTTCTCCTGACCTCTCCATCTCAGAATCGCTTGGAAACTTTTGCATCTCCCTGCCCCTTGAATGTTGGTACCACGTAGGGCTCTGTTCCAAGCTTCTTGCTTTCATTTTCCTGCTGATCAGTTGAAGATGTCCGTGGCTTCAATCATCATCTATAGACTGGTGATATGTAATCTATCCTAAATCTCTGAAAGCAAATGTCTACACAATCAGTATGCACAGTTATGAGCCTCACATCATTCAAACTCAAAGCCTTAAGCTCTGAACTTAGCCTTTGACCCCAATTGCTTTTTCTCCTGAACTCACTAACTCCAGAAAGGTATCCACCAACTTCTCATCAGTTGCCCACGTCAGAAGTGAGGCACATTCTTGACCCATTCTCTCCGCAAGGGTCACACATAGTTCATTTATGAAAGCTGCCCAGGCAGCTGATCCCTCTGCTCCATGGAGCCCCAGCAGAGGCTTCTGGGTGGACTGGTGCATACCCACAGCTTCTGGTGTCCATGGGCCGGTGCTAGTGTCTCAGAGGGGAGGCCCAGGGGACTCGTTCATCCATCCTCCTCCTCACACATCGTTAAACCACATGTCCTATTATTTGAGTTGTGCACTGGAGTGCAATCCTCCCACTTGGGTGGTAGCAGGTAGCAGTAGGAGGTCACATGTTCAAGGTCAGGTGAAGCTACATATAGAGTTACTTAAAACCCTGTCTCAGAAAAATGAAATTAAAGAAATTCTACTATTTTTATCTCCTGGTATTACTGATATTGCTAGGTTCCACCTACCCTCCATCACTGTCACACACAGCTGGGTGATCCAATACTGTTTGATCGCCCTCCGGGCCTGGTCCCGTCCCCTCCGCTCTCCAGTCTGAGCATGAACTCAATGATGATGAGATGTCCAAGTTCAATGACAGCTCTGCCTCTGCCTGGCTATATGACTTTGGTCACCAAAGCGATTTGTAAAGGTTGTTAGACAAGTCATATGATCTGTCACATGGCCGAAGACAGGGTTAACTTGGATACTACACAGTCAGGAAGCAGACTGCTCTAGGAAAAAGGTGTCTATGGACCACTGTGAACTCACAAACCCACAGTCCTTCTCGGTGGCAACCAGGCACCAGGACTTCAGCTGCAGCTGTCCCCTAAATGAACTGGATTCCACCAGTTCCCCATCCTGTAGCATGTTCCCAAGGGTTGCCGATCCTGATCTCTGGCAATGGTACCTTATCAGGGAAGAGTCTAGACACATGACCGAGGACTTTGAGATATGAGATTACTAGGTTATTTGAGTGACTTTCAAATGCCCACGTGTCCCTGTCAAAGAGGCAGAGGGCAGCCTGACAACACATGCAGAGAAAAGGAGGCATTCTGAAAACACAGCAGGTAGAGAACAGAAGAGGCTGCCTCCTCTTCATGTTTTCCAGCACCCTCAAGATAAAGCTCAATTCTGTCCACAGGCTGGGCGCTGCTTGTTTCTGCAGTCTCCTGGGCCTCCCTTCTGAGACACAGCAACACCAGCCAGACGCTGTTAAACCACAGCCTAGTGCTGTGTTAACAGCCAGGGAGGCTGGGCTGGAGTGGACACCAGAAGCCATGGGTATGCACCAGTCGGCTCAGAAGTCTCTGCTGTGGCACCATGGAGCAGAGGGGCCGGCTGCCTGGGCAGCTTTCATAAATCTAAAGAGAAGGAGATTGTGTTCATTTTCTTTCTTTCTTTCTTTCTTTCTTTCTTTCTTTCTTTCTTTCTCTTTCTTTCTTTCTTTCTTTCTTTTTTACTTGCTTTCTTTCTTTCTCTCTTTCCTTTTCTTTTTGAGATTGTGTTTCAGATTTTGTGTTTAACATTTTGGGCTAGACACAAATAAAAGGATATCACAACGGAAGTAGACAGAACATTCTAGCTGCTTGCTCAGTATCTCTACCAGTCCTGACCTCTCTTTGCTGTTGCATGGGTCAGACAAAGGTGTCCTTATCCTCAGGACGCCGAGCCATCTCTCACCATAGCAGGTCCATCTCAACTTGGTCCACATCTCTCCAACTCCACCGCCCCATCCTAGCCCATCCAAGTGGCTCCAGCAGTCTCTTAGTGGCGCTTGTACCCCATTCTTGTCATACCACAAGACCCATTCCCCTGCACAGTGGCACTGGAGCCTTTAGATCCAGCAGTCAGATGGTTCCACTTCCCTGCTGTAGACAGGCTCTTCAGAGCATCACAGGGGAGCTCTTACTGCCCTGGCTCCTGCTCCTCCCTCGTGTCTGTGTCTTCGCTGCCCCTCTTGTTTGCTATCTCAATCTTTGCAGCTACTGGCCTTTGGGTCCTATGTGTCACGTGGCCAGCTTCTTCTCCTACAGGGGTCTCCTCCTGAGTAAGCCTTTCTAATCCTCCAGCTGCCTGAACTCTATCAAACCATCCAGGACCAAGGTGATGAACAGCACGGTTCATGTCTCCTGGAGCTGTAGAGACTGCACCTGGCTTGGGTTCAGTGTCTGGTATCTTCTCCACCTCCGTCATCACACCTGGCATCACAGAAGAGGCCAGTCTTCCAGGTGGGAGGCTACCCTTTGGGGAACAGCCAGTCAGCCTGGGATTCCAATTTAAAAGCCATACATAAAGTACAGGCACATCCTCTCCCCAGCAAAGGACAGCCTGGGGCTTCAAAGGCCAACACCTGTGCTGGCGGTGGAGGTGGGCTGGGCCAGGAGGAGAAGCTGCCATATATGAGATCAGCCCTCTCAGCTGAAGTATTTCTAAGATCCATCTCCAGGAAAGAGGAAACAAAATTCACAGTAGAAAGAAAATATCTTTGACCTCTCTGCACCGAAGCGTCCTGTGTCTTCTCAGAACATGGAATAAAATTCAAGATGGTGACATTACAGATGGCTTGGTTCAAACAGTAGCTCCCTGGTCATAGCAAACCAGAAATAATGGCACTAGTGGGAATCAGCGGCTGCTGTAGGCTCCTGCTGGGAGTCACCACAGCTCTTTCGGGGCTGAGCCTATACAGACAAAACAGTACTGCAAACAAGCCCCAGACTCCCCGGATATCTCTGACTTGTTTATTATTTTTATGTATGTGTATATGTCTGCGTGAGTTTATGTGTGCCCTGTGTGTGCAGAAGCCTGCCGAGGCCACAAGGTTTCAGACCCCCTGGAACCGGAGTTACAGGTTATTATAAGCCATTATGTAGATGCCGGGAACTGAACCCAGGTCCTCTGTAAGAGCAGTCAGCATTCTTAATCTCCAAGTCATCTCTCCATCCCCAATCTCTGAAATGACCTTATAATAAATGTTCTGTTTTTTCCTGCCAACCTTCATCCTCTCTCTCTCTCTCCCTCTCCCTCTCTCCCTCTCTCTCCCTCTCCCTCTCTCCCTCTCCCTCTTTCTATTTCTCTTTCTCTCTTCCTCCCTACCCCCTTTCTTTCTTCCATTTATTTTGGTAACTTTTTTCCCTGTGAGATAGGGTTTAACGTAGCCAGACTGGCCTCAAATTCTATTATGTAGCGGAGGCTGGCTTTGTTACTTTAGTGAAACCTTAAATTTTCCAGAAAGCAGAGCCAAAGGCCATCCCACCTTCCAGTGGAGCCACTGGAGCCATTTTTCCTCCAGCTCTGAGATAAACTGCTGTTTTCCCGATTTTCCCGGAGGTAAAGGCAGGTTGACTCTTTTTAGGAGCCCCACTGGGTGGAAGGTTTCTACCTAGATGAGCAGCAGGGACAGTAAGAGACTCATTCTGAGAAGCAGTGAGGCATGAAAGTTGATAGAGGGATCCTTAGAGCTGCTAACCCCTCATGCTTATGCCAGACTCTTAACTGCGGGTAACTACACTATTGAAATCACTCTCTCCTGTGGCATCTGCGCAGCTGCATCTGCGGGCATTTAACACGTGTAAGGCTTGAGTCCACCACATGAAAGGAAAGAGTTAATGTTTTTAAAGATTATTTATTTATTTAACTTTTCGAGACAGGGTCTCACTATGTAGCCCTGACTGACCTGGAACTTGCTCTGTAGATCAAGCTATTCTTGAACTCACAGAGATCCGTCTGCCTCTGCCTCTGCCTCCCCAGTGCTGGGATTAAAGGTGTAGGCCTCCACACCCAGCTGATTTACTTATTTTTCTTTTATTTTTACTTATATTTACTTACATATGTGCAGCAGGTGTATGCAGTGCCCCTGGAGGCATTGGGTCTCCCTGGAACTGGAGTCACGGGTGGTCGGCAGCCACCAGGTGGGTGCTGGGAACTGAACCAAGGTTCTTAACCATTGAGCCATCTCTCCAGGTCTGGAACTAAGTGTTATAAAGTCTTTTCAGAGTTGTCTGTCTGACCTGCTCTGAAGGAATCGTGTGCTGGACAGGGCAGTGGTGGTACATCTTTCATCCCATCACCAGGCAGAGGCAGGCTGGTTCCAGGCAGGCCAGGGCTACACAGTGAGACCCTATTGCTAATAAATAAAACAAGGAACTGTGTACTGGATCTAATAATGCCACAAAGTCACATCGCCGGAAGAACTGTGACACCACCCATGTACTGACACACAATGAGCATTTACTAACCAGTAAGTACTCTCTGCCATATTGGTCCTGCACTAGCTGGCAAAGGAGCACCTAATATTGTAATCTTGGCATATGTTTTGTCAATGACATTTATTGGTTAGTAAATAGACAGAGCAAATATTAACACCCCTAATAATAATAACCAATTATAAACCAAATGAGGACTTGCCAAATGATATATAGTTCCCTAATAGCTTCGTTATTAGCTCACTTAATAGTCTCAATCATGATTGTTCCCATTTTATAGATGAGAAAACTAAGACCCAAAGAGCCAAGGAGGTTGGGGAAATGGCCCAGTTGGTAAAATGCTTGTCACAGAGCATGAAGGCCTGCAATCTCACATGAAGGCCAGGTTTGCTGGCAAGCGCAGTGCTGGCAAATCAGAGAGAATGAAGCCCCTGGAGCTAATTGGCCACCAGCCTAGCCAGATGGGTGAGCTCAGGTTTAGGAAGAGATCCTGTCTCAAACCATAAAATAGAGAGTAGTCCAAGAACAGATCTAAATATCAACTGTAACATCCACACACTTGTGTGTGCACACGCACATACAGATGGACACATTCAAAAACATGCGAGAGAGAGAGAGAGAGAGAGAGAGAGAAGGTTTCTGAATCCACATTTTTACATCTCAAACCCAAGCATGGTTGTGGTTACTATGAGACTCAAAATAGAGGATGGATGTAAAATGCTCCTGCTCACGAAGATGGTTTTTTAGAAATAGCTACCAGATATGGGTCGCTTGCATCACAGTCATGATAAGGAATGCACTTCTTCTCCTCTAGTTGTCCAGAGGTTGAATGAACTAACACAGAAACAGAGGCCGGCTGGTTAAGTGATTTGGCCGGGATGATGTATCCAGGATTATAAAACAGGCCACCTTTGAGCTGGAGAAGACAAGCATAAAGACCCAAATTCAACCTGCTGCAACCTTGTAAAAGTTTTTTTTTCTTTTTTTTCTTTTTTTTTCTTTTTTTTTTTTTTTTTTTTTTTCGAGACAGGGTTTCCCTGTAGTTTCTAGAGCCTGTCCTGGAACTAGCTCTTGTAGACCAGGCTGGCCTCGAACTCAGAGATCCACCTGCCTCTGCCTCCCGAGTGCTGGGATTAAAGGCGTGCGCCACCACCGCCCGGCTACAACCTTGTAAAAGTTGAGCATAGCAGCAGGTGCCTGTAATCCCAGCACCAGGGACCCGGCAGAGGAGGATCCAGGCACTCAGTGGCCAGCCAATCTGAGCTTCAGGTTCTGGGAGGAGAGCTATGAGGAAGTTGACCTCTGGCCTCCACATACACACTTATGGGACCACACTCCCACTCAGTAAACCACAGCACACCACATGCTGTGTCAAAAGCTCTGTCATTACCATAGTTAGAGAAACACAAGTCAGAGCCACATTGAGCAACCACTTCACAGCCACGAGGGTCGTTATGATCAGAAAGCCACAGCATCAAGTGTTGCTGAGGATCTGAGAGCAGAACCCTGACACTCGGTGCTGTGGAAAGGTGAAGCTGCTGTGTGAAACAGTCCGGCAGTGCCTCCCACGGTGACATGCAGTTGCTGCCGTGAGATCCAACAAGGCCTCTTCGAGGTAAACCCAGCAGAAATGAGGGCATAGGTCCAGATGGCAAAATTAGGAAGAATCCAACTTCCATCATCTGATGAATGGATAAGTGGAAGCAGTTTATATACAGGGGACTCATATCCAGCCATCAAGCGCATATAGCAATAACACACGTGATAACAGAAACGGACATGGACCGAATGCTATGTGATTCTGTTTATATGAAATGTGAAAAACAGGTGAATCCATAGGAACTAAGCGACAGTTATGAAGGCAGAGATTCCTTTTGGGTTAATGAAATTTTTTTTTCCCTCGGTTTTTCAAGACAGGGTTTCTCTGTGTAGCCCTGGCTGTCCTAGAACTTGCTTTGCTGGCCTTGAACTCAAAGATCCACCTACCTCTGCCTCCACACCTGGCTGAAAAAGTTCTAAACTTATTTATTTATCTATTTATTTATTTACTGCCATACAGCTCAGTGAACACACTGAAGGCCATGGACATGGACACTGTAAGTCAGTGAAAGTCCACGGTACACACCGTAACTTCAGAAACTGTTTTAAAAGGCCCCCTTGGTGCTCTAAAATGACATTTCCATGCCTGGCTCTATGTTTCCTAAGCACAAGGATGACTCAAACTCACCTGGGGAAATCCCCACCTCCTCTCTGGGAGCCCAGGGTGTTGGCCTGTGTCTCCCAGGTTCCTCAGGCATGCCCTGCCCTGCTCATCCTGGCAGGCCTCTGCCGCAGTTGAAAAAACGGAAGGGAGGCCGAAAGCCTGCTACCCTTTCTTTGTGGCTTCCTCCAGCTGCAGCCAAGGGCAGATTCTTCCTACTGTTTCCTCCCAGGCCCCTTTGAGAGCGTGTTTCAGATTTAACAACCACATGGAATCTAGCAAGTGCACCAGCAGCTGCACCCTGGGGGAGTTGGTGCTGTCCAGTGCTGCCGAGATCTGTCCATCCCATGCCCCACTTACCTAACATAAGAAAAGACGATCACATGCAAGACCCACTTAATGGTGCCATAATTCACACTCTGGATCCGGGTGACTTTGTTTGTCTCATACTGCAAGATGTCATTCCAGCTGCAGCAAGCCGGCATGGTGACAGGCTCCCTCTCTGTTCGGGCTGGACCTTGGCTAGACCCTCCCAGGCTAGACCACAGCAAATACCCAGGTAGGAACAGGCAAAGAAAACGTTTCTTAGCATGAACATTTAACTTCCAGTTCCTCCAGTGACTGCCGTGGGGGCGGGTCCTGGCAACTGCCCCAAATGTGAGTGGAATAAACAAGAAGCAAGTCTTACAGGCCTGGCTGGTAGATGACCCCGCCCTGCCATCCTCCCCCGGACGCCCGCACAAAGATGGTGTTCAGAAGATGGGCATTTTTAAAATTCCCCTCCCCCTTTCCTTTTGTTCTTTTGAACCCATTCCACTTGGGAGAAAGCGGTCTGCCCTTGAGTAAAACAGCAAATCTGAGGCCAGCCTGGATGTTTGAGAGCCTGTTGCAAACAAACAAGAGAAAACAAAATGGATGTGTCTTAATGGGCTAGAGGCAATGGAAGTATCTAGGCCCCTCTCTGAGTCACATAGGGTCTTATGACATCTGAAGGGCAGAGTATTCTTTATTTTGTTTGGCCCCTTGGACTCATTCAGCAGCATGGTTACTTATTTTGTACTTCTAGGAATAATTTCTCCCCTTGATTTCTATGACACCCCTGGTCACATGCTACCCTCTGGAGCTCCTAACATTCCATGACTCTCTTCTCCTCACACATATCAGATCCAGCACTTCTAGTTTTCTGTCAGTCAGCACAGGGCAGACTATACAGCCATTACAAAGCACCCTCTTGGCTTCAAATAATGGTTTCTTTCTCGTCCGTGCTACACATCCAACGCTAAGGGAGCAGCCTTGAACTTTGGAATGAGAACTCTGGAGTTCTTGAAGCTGCAATTAAACACTGGCCTAGAAACAAAGCACTCACTGCTGCTCGTCAGGCATTGGCCAAAGTAATCACTTGGTCCTGCCCATCCGCTAGAGAGCCACGGAGCTCAGTGCTGCCCTGTGTCCCTGGTGGACGCAGAAACAGAAGCCGCAGAACTATTTGTTTAATAGTTTTGATGAACTACGACACTCCATCCGTCCCTCCATCCGTCTGTCCCTCTCTCCCTTCCTCCCTCCCCATATGTTGTTTTAAGAATTACAAAAAAACCGTCCGGCAGTGTTGGCGCACACCTTTAATCCCAGCACTTGGGAGGCAGAGGCAGGCGGATCTCTGTGAGTTTGAGGCCAACTTGGTCTACAGATCGAGTTCCAGGACAGGCTCCAAAGCTACAGAGAAACCCTGTCTCGAAAAACCAAAATAAATAAATAAATAAATAAATAAGAATAAATAAATAAATTACAAAAAGCCAGGGTCTGGAAAGATGATTCTACAGTTAAGAGCACTTGCTGCTTTTTTAGACAACACAATTTCAGTTCCCAAAAACCATGTTGGGTGGATTACCACTGTCTGTAACTCTAACTGCAAGATATCTGACCCTCTTCTGACCTCTGTAGGCACTTGCATTTGTGTACATACAAGCAGACACATGTAAAAATAAACCTTTAATTAAAGAAAACCACCCAAGTTTATACATGGGAATGTGGCTCGGTAGTAGAGAGCTTAAATAGCTTGTGTGAGTCCTTTGCCTCCATCCGGGCTTTCTTATTTCTTTTCTTTCTTTGTAAAAAAATTTATTATTGTTTATTTGTTTGTTTGTCTGTTTGTTTTGATTTTTTGAGACAATTTTCTCTGTGTAGCCCTGGCTGTACTGGAACTCATTCTGTAGACCAGCCCGACCTCGAACTCACAGAGATCCGCCTGCCTCTGCCTCTGGAGTGCTGGGATTAAAGGTGTGCACCACCAGCCAGTTATAGGAATTGATCTTAATGGGAGATATGCAGGCACAGGAAAGCTGCAGAAGGAGGAGTTAAGAGGTTAGCACTGGAGCCTTTCAGAGAATAAGCTAGCTAGAGAGGAACACGGCCATCGGTGATCTGTTTGTGAACTAGAAAGCCAGGTTGTGATGTAAACAGGGGTTGTAGAAGTTGAAGGGTGACTTTCTTAGAAAAGTGTGCGTGTATGTGTGTGTGTGTGTGTGTGTGTGTGCAGTGTGTGTGCGTGCATGTGCACGTGCATGTGTGTGTGTGGTGTACGCACGTGCGGTATGTGTGTGCATGCGCATGCGCGGTGTGTGTGTGTGTGCACGTGCGTGCATGTGTGTGGTGTGCCTGTGTGCAGTGTGTGTGTGTGTGTGTGCGTGCATGTGTGTATGCGTGTGTGCGGTGTGCGTGTGTGTGCGCGCACGTGTGTGCGCGTGTGCGGTGTGCATGTGTGCGGTGTGTGTGGTGTGCATGTGTGTATGCGTGCGTGCGTGTGTGTGTGCGTGCATGTGTGTATGCGTGTGTGCGTGTGTGTGGTGTGCGTGCGCGCGTGTGTGTGCGGGGTATGCATGTGTGTGTGTGGTGTGCATGTGTGTATGCATGCGTGCGTGTGTGTGGTGTGCGTGTGTGCGCGCGTGTGCGGTGTGTGTGTGCATGTGTGTACGTGTGCGTGCGTGCGTGTGTGTGGTGTGTGTGCGTGCGTGTGTGTGGTGTGCGTGTGTACGGTGTGCATGTGTGCAGTGTGTGTGTGGTGTGCATGTGTGTATGCGTGTGTGTGGTGTACATGTGTGTATGCGTGTGTGTGTGTGTGGTGTGTGTGTGCGTGTGTGCGCGTATGTGCATGTGTGTGTGGTGTGTGTGAGCGCGCGTGTGTGTGGTGTGCGTGTGTGCGGTGTGCATGTGTGCGGTGTGTGTGTGTGTGCATGTGTGTATGCGTGCGTGCATGTGTGTGTGTGGTGTGTGTGTGTGTATGTGGTGTGCGTGTGCGTGGTGTGTAGGTGTCTGGTTACAAGTTGCTGAAGGCCCAGTTTCTTTAGGGGAAGCTAGGGGTTTTCTCTGAGAAATAGATTGACTGCTGACTGCTACGATAGCAGGAGTCAGCATCTCCCTGCAGCTATGAGAGTTGGAAACGCAGCCCTATTTCCCGAGAACTATTAGACCAGAAACTAAAATCTCCCTGTGCGGAGGCTGCTCTTTCAGTTCCACTCCTCTGGGCTGTGTGGCTCTGTTTCTCTGGCACCCACTGGGTGTCTATGACATGTGATTTCTCTGCTTCTCAGAAATCATCACACACACACACACACACACACACACACACACACGGTTCTTATTCAAGTGCAAGTTCAAATCCACTGGATTCCAGGATTCCAGAAGAGTAAATCTGATTGGTTCTGCCACCTCTCGGTCCATCAGCTATGCCTGTGGGCGGGGCTACAGGACCTTCCAAAAGAGGGAAATGAAAGATAGTTGTGCTCGGTGGTGGTGGTGCATGCCTTTAATCCCTATGAGTTTGAGGCCAGCCTGGTCTACAAGAGCTAGTGCCAGGACAAACTCCAAAGCCACAGAGAAACTCCGTCTCAAAAAACAAAAAAAGAAAGAAAGAAAGAAAGAAACAAAGAAAGAAAGAAAGAAAGAAAGAAAGAAAGAAAGAAAGAAAGAAAGAAAGAAAGAAAGTTGCATAGGGGTGGGGCAAGGAGGCCAGGACACCCCAGGTCCCCTCTTGATTAGAACAGCTCTGTGGCCTGTCTAAGCCACCTCCCAGGGCGGTAAGGCTGCATGCCCACCAGCAGGGACTGGCCCTCGACTGCTTCTGCTTTCCCTCCCCCCAACCTCTGCCCCACTTCTCCATTATCTTTCCTGTTGTCCCTTCCCAAGCAAACTACTGACTCTAAAACCCTTGCTGGTGTGTGTATGTCTTATGTGACTTAAGAGTCTGGGAACCTCGGTGCAGCAACTAGTAAGGCCAACAAGGGAGACCTGAAGCAGCCTGGGGGCACCAGACCAGGAGAAGAGGCAAGTGGGAAGGGAGGAGGAGGAGGAGGCACTGCGCTCCCAGAAGCCATAGGAAGAACTCGGCTCCAATGAGCCAGCGGTTATAGACCGTAAGAGCAGGGACAGAGCTTGGTTATTAAGCAGCACTAGATAAACTGTGTAACAGAACAGGGCCACGGCCTGAGCAGGGTGGGGGTGGGAGCTATGTGTAGGACCCAAGCACCCAGCATCTGGGGAGAAAGAACTTGCTTCAAGCAGAGTCCGGGGAGGGCTGACTAGCCGAGTGGTGTGGAGGTGGCTGGAGATAGGGACTGTCGTCCTTGAACTCACCAGGTTCGAGATGTTTGGCTGAAGGAAGTGAGGTGGGACCACCAGAAGCGAACTGGATCAGCTACACAAGATGGGTTTCTTTCTCTTTAGATGCTTGCGTTTGGCATCGAGGAGAAAACATAACTGGTCACGCTTTGCAGTAGCTCAGCCGATGACGTCATCAATGATGCCTCCTTCTCCTTGACTAGTGCTGGATTCTCCTTCCTTAGTTCAGGTTCTTTGTTCCTGTCAACACTGACGTGGCTTTGCATCGATGACGAGAGTCTCTCCCTGTCCCTCAGCTATGTCCCTCAGCAGAGTTCACTGTGGCTGCTGAAAATGGTGCCAAGTGGTACCTTCCCCTCTCTGTGGCTCCACGGCACCTGTGATAAATGTGCCCTCTTGGCTTTCGCTCCTTCTCATCCCCAAATTCAGATGAATTAGAGCCTGCTACTCTGATGGCAGAGGCTAGGAGGAAACTCTGGATTTAAACATGCTTTTCCTTAAATAAATAAATATGCTTTTGACTGAGTTCCATGCCTCTCCCACATGCACCTGTTTTTAAAAATAAAATAAAAACTTGAAACATTCAGTTACACTAGCCACATGTGCCTAGTGGATTCCCTTTTAGAGAGTGAAGAGGCAGAAGGTTCTATGGGGCAGAGCAACCGCCTATGTCAGTCGGGAGGAAGAGGAGAGGTCAGTGATAAAGGGGAAGGCGGTCCCAGGTCAGGGAGCCTAGGGGTCAGGGAGGCAGAGTAGCCTGGGGGGGGGGGAAGACACAGGACTGGGTGGTGGGATGGGAGAGCAGAGGATTCCGTTGTTGCTATGGTGAACAAGGGGAGAGAGCCAACAAGAACAAGAATTCAAGGGTGGTGTTGAAAACTGGAGCTCATGAATTTGTTTTGCAACAGTCTGGGTGGCTGCACAAGTGACAGGGGTTGGGCCTTTCCCCCAGTACCACTCAGCCACCCCTCAGTGCTTGCCAAGGGGTCAAGCGACCCTTAGGACTTGTAGCTGTTGGTACCATCTGGGTGTTATGGGCATCTACGGTGGTTCCTGAAGCTGCGAGCACAGCCCCAGGAGCAGATCTGCTGTTCTGGAACCCCTGTGTAGACCAGGCTGGTCTTGAACTCACAGAGATCCACCTGCCTCTGCCTCCTGAGTTGCTGGGATTAAAGGTGCGTGCTACCATGCCTGTTTTTTCATTTTATTTTGTGTTTGAGACAGGGTTTCAAGTACCTCAGCCTACTCTCAAACTCCCTATGAAACTGGGGATAACCGCAATTTTTTGACACTCCCAAGCACTAGAATTCTAGGCATGTGCCACCACATTAAGCTTGACTTTATTTTTATTGGCACGTGTCGATGTAGGCCAGTGCGCATGTGTGGCGATCATAGGACAGCCTGTGGGACTTGATTGTTTCTTTCTAGCATGTGGGTCTGGGGAACCAACGCAGGTCATCAGACTTGGTAGCAAACCTCTTTACCCACTGAGGATCTTTTTTTTTTTTTAATTCTTATTTTTTTGGTTTTTCGAGACAGGGTTTCTCTGCAGCTTTTAGAGCCTGTCCTGGAGCTAGCTCTTGTAGACCAGGCTGGTCTCGAACTCACAGAGATCCACCTGCCTCTGCCTCCCGAGTGCTGGGATTAAAGGCGTGCGCCACCACCGCCTGGCTCCCACTGAGGATCTTGCCCCATCAAGCCATCTTGCCCTGAATTATGTTCAGGTACACAGTTCAGTCACATTAAGTACACACTCTTTGTTATCAACCATTACCAACATCTGTTTTAGTCGATTACTGTTGTAATAGCAAAATACCTGGGATTAGCAATTTATAAAGTCCAGGTCATGGTTCTGACATCTGCTTGACATCTCCGGAGGGCCTTCGGCTGCATCAAATCGTAGTATAGGGCATCACGTGGTCAAAAAGCAATTGTATGTCTTTGCTCTCTCCCTGACTCTTGTTTTCAGCATCTTTCTAAGTCAGCAAACTGACTTCGACTCCTGACCCTCCTGGTAATTGCTGATATTACAAGTAGGAGCCTCCATACCTAACTGTTTTGTTTTATGAAGACAAGATCTCTCTCTGCAGTTTGCCTTGGCCTCACTGTGTAGTCCAGGCTGGCTTTGAACTTGGGACAGTCCTGTCTTAGTCTCCTGAGTGCTGAGGTGACAGGTGTGAGCCAACACACCCAGCTCTGACCTTTAATTCCTTGGGGTATACATAGCTCCTAGAGGAATTGCTGGACCATATGGTAATTCTATATTTAAGCTTCTGTGGACTGGTAGTGCTGTTTTTTGTTTAATCTACCAGAATATCCACACATGCCTGACAGCACCTCCTTTTTAACCCCAAAGCTGCACTCTCAGGGAAGGAAACACCCTTGTATTAGTGAGCATCATTAAAACTGAGCTGAAAGACATTGGTTTGATTCCAGGCGGGCATTCCACCTCATAGAACATAGGGGAAGACAGCATGAAGTTATACTGGATAGATGACAGTTCAAGGTGGGAGGGGAGGGAGAGAATGACAGAAAGAGGGAAGAAGAGGGAGGAGAGAGGGAGAGGCTGTGATGTAAGGAACCACCAGCTTCCAGCTTCCTAGAATAACCCCGACAGAGACTTGTGCCCAAGCAAGCCTGATCTAATTGCGACTTCCCACCCACCAAGTCCCATCTCCCACCATTCTTCCTTAGCATAATAATAAATCCTTATTGTGAGACAGGCTTACTGTCAATTACTTACAATCAAACCACACCAACTCATTCTGTGTAGAAAGAGGGCACCTTTCTACCAGTGGCTTGACTGTTTTGGGCCTGTGCTGTGGGCCTTCATCAGAGAAGTCTCAAGACCAAAGGGAACGGGCTGCAGCTAGGGTACTATAGGAAAAGGCAGGGTCAGCAGACAGGAAGCAAGATTAGAGCCAAGGAACAGGTCAGGGAGCCAAGTTCAGGATTTTTTCAGTGGGGGGGCTGGAGTAAGAAGGGGAGAGAACCCCTTGTTTCTGTCCCATGCTGAAGAGGGGAAGGCGTGGCTGCAGAGCCCAGGATTCAGGCTCTCCTGTCCAACTCATTGCTCTCATTAAAACTTGTCTTCTCACTGCCATCTTATCCAAGCAAGTCGTTCCCTTGGTGCTTACACTCCCCGGTAACAGTCCCCCACCTAGAATCTACGTGCCCCTGCACCTTGCCTTCCCTTAAGCTCCACCCACCATGTCTCTGGTTAAGTGCAAACTGAATATCGGTACTTGTTCCCCTGAAATGCGCATTTCCCATCACAAATGTCCCTGGGGCTGCCATTCAGGAAGAAAGAGCTCTGATTGCCTGAATCTCATTAAGGGAATTGTGAGCTTGTTAAGAATAAGCACCATGCTTGAAGTCCAATGAACCACAACTGTTAACACGATGATGATGGTGGTGGGGATGATGGGGATGATGGGGAAGATGGGGAAGATGGGGATGATGGTGGGAATGGTGATGATGTTGGTGATGATGGTGATGATGATGATGGTGACAGACTGTAAGTTCTTAGACGACAAGAATAGTGGCCGCTCCATATCCAGGTTCAGAGCCACAATATTTAACTGTTTAATTGTTGTAAAGATTATTTTTTTCACGATGAATGCCTATGGGGGTTTGAATAAGGATGACCCCTTATAGGCTCATATATTTGAATGCTTAGTCACCAAGGAGTAGAACTCTTTGATAGTATTAGAAGGATTAGGTGTGGCCTTGTTGGAGGAAGTGTGCCAACAAGTGCTGGAGTGGGTTTTGAGGTTTCAGGAGCCCATGCCGGGTCCAGTCTCGTTCCCCCATCTCTGCTTCAGGATCAGGATGTAGCTCTCAGCTACTTCTCCAGCACCACACCTGCCTGCCACCATGCTCTCTGCCATGATGATAATGATCTAAGCCTCTGAAACTCTAAGTGTGCCTCTAATTAAATGCTTTCTTCTTTCTTTCTTTCTTTCCTTCTTTCTTTCTTTCTCTTTCCTCTTTCTTTCTTTCTTTCTTTCTTTCTTCCTTTCTTTTCTTTTTCAAGACAAGGTTTCAATGTAGCTTTAGAGCCTCTCCTGGAACTAGCTCTTGTAGATCAGGCTAACCTCGAACTCACAGAGATCCACCTGCCTCTGCCTCCCAAGTGCTGGAATTAAAGGCATGCGCCACCACCGCCTGGCTTATTTATTCATTTTTGAGACAGGATCTCCCCATGTGGCTCTGGCTGTCCTGGAACTTGCTGTATAGACCAGGCTGATTTTTCTTCATCTAAGAAGAATTACCACATTTATTCACGTGAGTGCTTGTGGCTTGTGCATGTGTGCTGTGATGTGCAGGTGAAGGTCAGAGAATCATGTGTGGGGACCTGGGGATTGAACTCAGGTCTTCAGGTTTTGTTAGCATATGCCTTTCATCATTGAGCTATCTCAACCAGTTCTTGTATATTTTCAAGACAAGTCACCATAATGATGTGCTTTGGTAGTGCAATGTTTACTCCAGGGTTGAACCCAAGTCTGGCATCTGCGTTTGTTGGCTGTTGGATCCCAGACACACGTTTTGACCTCTCTGAGCTTTGGTTTCTTACCCTACCTTACAAAAGATGCCAAATAAATAGGCACCCAAAACTCAACAGACCTTAGGGCTGCCCTCCGGTCCATGGGCTGCTACTATGTGAGTCAAATGAGAAGAATGTCAGTTGGTCTGGGGGCTTCTCTTTCTCTAAGAAAAGCAGCTCCGGGGAGAAAGGGTTTATTTGGGATCACAACTCAAAGTCCACCACGGCAGAGGAAGTCAAGGCATCCACACTTGGGAAGCAGAGTGAGAAGAATGAATGTGCCCAGCTCCCTTTCTTTTTACATGGACTATGAGCCCAGCCCTGGGAATAGGTGCCACACACAGCGGGAGAGTGTTCCCACGTCAGGGAGCCCAATCAAGAGAATCCCTCCCACAGCCCCCGGGGATGTGCGCAAATACATCTCTTCCAGGTGATTCTAGATTGTCAAATTGACAGTTAACACATTAACACAGGTGGCAAAGGAGAGAGAGATCCCAGGCTGTTTGGAAAGCCCTGAGAGCCTGAGAGGCCTATAATGTATAGGTTTCCGGTCCTTTACTCTCTCTTTACTCAGATCAGAGGAGTCAGTAGTCCCCAGTCCACCCTCTGTCCAAGGACAGCTCTGTGACCTCAAACAAGTCCCTTCCCTTTTGATGTGCCTGTTGGCCTGGGGCCAGGAACATGACCAGCAGAGGGCAGCAGTGCACCAACATTCACTATGGAGTCTGCGCTGCTTTTGTCTGACCCTGGCCCGGAAAACTGCTGAAATGCAATACGTCACTCTTTTCGGAGAAGGTTATTTTGCTTTCAGTGCACAGTTAGAACAAGGTCTTCCCACTGTGTACAGATGAAAATGGTGAGTCTCCAACGTGTAAGAAATGTAACAAGGCTACGTATTAACAGTGGACTAACAGTCGGGTCACAAGTGTCCTACATTTAGACGGTTGGAAGGTGAGACTGCTGTATCTGGGCCACTGAGCACTGATGACCTTTCACCTGCTTTATGTTTCACGAAGGTCTTTCTGAGCCTCGATATGAGAGAATTCTCATCTTAACCCCCCCAGTTTACAGCTGAGCAAACTGAGGCCTCTAAAACTCATTTGGTTTGGCACTTGGCTTAATCTTATAGGTTATTGTAGAATCTCAGGAATAGCAGTAACAACACAGTCTAGGCATTCCGCAGTGTTGCTGTTTTTAACTTTAACTTTGCAGGTGTGCATACCTGTGCACACAAACTTACCATGTCTGAGCACGTGCCTGGGAATCCAGAGAGCATACGATCCCCTGGAACTGAAGTTGTAGACGGTTGTGGATTGCCTGATGTGGGTGTTGGATATTGAACTTAGGTTGTCTGCAAGTACAGTAAGAGCTTTTAACTACTCCCCAGACTGTTTGTTTTTAGTCGTACGTGTGTGTGTGTGTGTGTGTGTGTGTGTATGAGTGTGTGTGTCCATTTATGCATGTGTGAGTACAGGTATCCTTAGAGGCCAGAAGAAGGCGTGGGATCCCCTAGAGCTGGAGTTACAGGCAGCAGCCACCCAGTGTGGGTACTGGGAACTGCTCTCAGGTCCCCTGTAAGAGCAGTAAACGTTTTTACCCACTGAGTGGTCTCAGCCCCCTCTGCAGTTTTGATGCGACGATGCAGGATGACTTCTAGCCCACGTTCTCAGTCCCGACTTCAGACAGTAAGGCGAGCTGCTGCTTTGGCTTAGCACCTGCACCAGGGGTTAGCCAGCCTTCTAGAATTGGAATGGCTTTTGATCAACAACAATCCTCAAAGGACTATCAGAGGAACCCCGCACCAGGTGCCGCTACCCACCCTCTGCTGCCCACTCGCTCTTGCTGATGGCTGTTTAGCCAGTTTGCATGTGCAATGTCTTCAACAGACGCTTGGGCTGAATAAGATGATGTAATAGGAAAGCACGACTCAAATTAGCTTCAACATAAGGAACATGTAACTTGGATTTAACAAGCAAATTGCAAGATGGTGCGGGCAGACGTTCAGCAATCTTCAAGGGTCTCTAATTTCTTACTACCGTCCCTTGCCTTCGTCTGAGCGTCCTTCCTTGCCAGGTCCTGGGAACACAGGACTGCAAGACCCTGAGAACAGTGACTCTGGGCCACCATTTGTCCCCTTTGAAAAGAAACCACCCTCCACCCATTTGCTCTCATTTCATTGGCTAGAAGTGGGTCACATGGCCTCACCTAACCCAATCCCAAGGTGGAGCAGTGAGATTGTCATAAAGGCTTAGACCAGGTTACCAATTTGAGGCTTGGCTTTATGGGAAGGTAATTTGCAGTGTCTGTGGTAATCCCCGGTGTAGTTATTCTAGCTCGCAGGGAACAATATCCAGCTCTGACACTGTGGTGCCTGCCTTTAGGAGTGAGGAACTGCGAGGGAACCACGTCCGGGTCCTGGTCTCCCATGGCCCAGCCCAGGGTATTTATACCACTTCCTTCATGTTGTGGCCACTTCTGTCTCCTACTCATGGTGGAAAATATGACAAGGGAGAAAAATAAGCACAATCCCGATTGCCCACGACCCCACCCCTCAGATCGCGGCTACCTCTGGTTTTCCTCCCAACCCCGGACTAAAGTCTTAAAGACTGAAGTTCAAGTGCAGTGTCTCCCCAGACTTCCTTTCAGCTCCAGTGCTGCGGTGTACGGCTCGGGTTCTCTACGTCCCGGGACTTCTCAAACAGTTTCGATGAGCCCAGGGAGGTTGGATCCAGGAGGTTCAACTTGGACACCAAAATCTAGTTAAATGGAGGAAGGATAAAGGTTTAAAAAGGGCGACCTTGCCCAAAAAGAGGGCGGGCAAGCTTCAGGAACACTGCAGGTGGGGCAAACATCTTTTTTGCATGGGAGGAGGGGTCACCAAGCACTCAGTCCCATTTTCTGCTAACAGCACCCAACTCTCCTTGAGAGGAGTCACTGTTAATCCTTTGTCCTTTTCCCCAGGTTCCACTCTATTCCCTGAATCGCAGTGATTGGTTCTCGAAAAGGTTGGCACATGACTAGATCTGGCCAATGAGGTTCAATTCCTGTTGTTAGGACAGCCACGTTGGATTCGACAGCTGAATTTACCTTGCCCTTACGAATTTAGAGGTGGCTTAAAAATAGAGCCAAGGGCATGGAGGTGTGGCTCAGTTAGTAGAGTGCTTGCCTAGTGTGCACAAGGCCTGGATTTGTCCCCTAGCATGCAATAAACCCGGTGTGGTGGTACATGCCTGTAATTCAGGCGCTTGGGAAGTACAGAAAGGGGTACCGGAAGTTCAAGGTTGTACTCAGCTACATAGCAAATTCAACACCTGCCCATATGAGGTCCTGCCTTAGAATGAAATAAAGCCTATATGGTAAAGAGTAGACGTAAGAGACAGAGAGGAGACTGCAACCAAGGGCAACATTGCAGCTCCTCCATTTGTGTTGAAATCCATGACCTCTATGGATTTTAAATTACATAAAGTCAATTGCCGTTTATTCTATATATGTGTGGATTTTTTAAATAGGTGCTTGCTATGTAGCTCATATGTCATTGAGCTCATGAGCCTCTTGCCTCAGCCTGCTGAGTGCTGGGATTCTATATGAGCCCTGATGACTAGTCAATTGCCTACCTTTGCATAAGCAAGTTTTAGTGAATTTCTGTCATGCAGGTTGCAAGGTGCTCCGTAGATAAAAGTGCTTGTTGCACAGTCCCCTTAGCTCCATCCCCCCAAACCCACAGCGGGAGGACAGATCCAACTCCCAAAAGCTAGGCTCTGCCCCCCACACATGTTGTAGCATGCGTGCTCCTGCACACAAACACACCACACACACGGTGATTATAAGTGAACTAAACATTTCTGCCCTGTGCAACAAAAGCTCAAATCCATTTTGTTGCTAAAAGGAAAGGAGAAAATGTCAGGACTGAGGGTCGGGGGGCTTCTCTGTGCCACACTGCCATCCAGCTTGTGATGTGGGTTAATTCAGCTCACCTCTCACGCAAGGTTTGAAGTAGAGATGATCTGTCCCTTTTGGGGGAGGGGTGGGAGAAGTGATTGACTCTGTAGCTGACAGTGTTTCATGGAAGCCATGAGGAGTGAGAATGCAAAGGGCTCTTCTGAAATGTCAGGATAATTTTAGCGATCCCAGAAGGGCTTAGACGGGTGGCGAATTGAGAAGTAAACACATATGCTGCAGGAGCTAAATGGCCTCAGGAAGGGATGAGGTGACGATAGGGGTAAGAGAGCTGGAGCTGGGCACACTGCTGGCACATGCCTGGCACACGCCTGTAACCCCAGCACAGAGGCAGAGGCAGGTGGATCTGAGAGTTCAAGGCCAGCCTGGTCTACAGAGGGAGTTCCAGGCTAGTGAGAGAAGCCCTGTCTCAAAAACAAAGAGGAAGGAAAGATCCTGGGCTTTCTGGTCTACCCTTTCCTTCCCTTTTTTGATAGACAGGAGAGACAAAGGACTATTACCTTAAGAAAATGGCAACAAACTGTAGATGTGGCTCAGTTGAAAGAGTACTTGTATAGCATACAGGAGACCCTGGGTTCAATCCCTAGCGCCGTATAAACCAGATGTGGTGGTGCATGCCTCTAAGCTCATTGCTTGAGAGGCAGAGGCAGGGAGATTAGAAGTTCAAGGCTATCCTCAGCTGCATATGGAGTTTGCTGGCAAGTGGAATGTATGAAGCCCTGTCTAAAAAAGGGTAGGAGGAAGCAGGGCAGACGGCTCAGTCGGGAAATTGCCTGTATGGATGGGGACCTGTATTCTTATCTTCGGGACCCATGTGAGAGCCTCCCCTGTAACCTCAGTGCTGGTGCTGGGGTGAGTGGGGCAGAGACAAGTGATCTCTGGCACTCACTGGCCAGCAGCCTAGACAAATCAAATCGTTGCGCTCCAGGCTCAGTGTGAGGTATAGCCCAGATGGTAGAGCGCTTGCCTAGCATGTGGGATGCCCCGGGTTCAAGTCTCAGTACCACAAAAAAACAAACCTTTGAGAGCCAATTAGAATCTGCCATACCCTTCAGAAAGGACTTCACAGAAGTTAGCGTGGGCTTCTCCATTCCTCTGCCCTCCTAACCATTTCACCTACTGCGTTGCTGATATCTTGGTGCTGGGGACCAAACCCAGGGCTGCCTGCACACACTCTGCTTGCCCATGCCCCTGCCTCCTTATGGTACCTTTTTGTTTGCTTTCCCTTACAGTGACTATAACCACTGGGCAATGCTAAATGACACATTGGTTGTGCTTCCTCCTGAAATTCTGTTTCCGAGAGTACCGCTGCCTCTAAGTTCATAGTAAGGCCAACCATCCTCCCCCTTGGGAACCAACCATAGTGGCGTCCCTGTGCCAGCTCTTCTGCTGACAGACAGTTGATACTTTTCCCCAGTGCCTTATACAGGCACCCCTAGCAAGGAGGCCCATGACTGAGGCTCCTTGCATTGCCCACAGCCCCATTCTTCTTGGTTTCCTGTGTTTGAGCACTTGGTCCCCAAGCTTGAACATCTCAGAGGTGGAGCATGACTTGAGGAAGTGTGTCAATGGAGGCAGGCCTTGAGATTTGACAGGCAGGCTCCCCTTCTAGCCTCGCTCTTCCTGACTGCAGGTGCAATGTGACCAGCTGCCTCCGCTAAGTGGCTTCTCGTCAGGTATTTTGGTCACGGTGACAAGAAAAAGAAAGACTACAGCGTCCATCCCGTCACCGCTCACTTTCAAGTTTGCTCCTTCCTTGGGGTTTGCTTCTTAGAGGCTCGAAATGTCCAAAGCTCTTCGGGAAGTGAACTCATGGGGGTTTCACCCAAATTCATGACCATCTATTGCCAAGGAGACAGGGTTCCACTCCGTAGTGGTTAGGACCACAGGCTTAGGATCGGGCAAGCCGACTGTTTTTTATGACTGTTCAGAAAAAGAGGTAGTTGCTACTGGTGTCTAGTAGAGGTCTGAGATACTGCTGGATGTCCAACAGTAAAGACACAGACACAGACCTCCACAACAGACTTCCAGCCCCGATGTCTAAAGACACAGGCCTCCACAACAGACTTCCAGCCCTGATGTCGACCATGGCAAGGTTGGAAGGTCCTGTGTTAAGCAGAGATACTCGTGGGACCACTCAAAGAGCCTTCTTTAGAACCTGGGGGTCAACAGTATGTCATTTCTGCTGGCATTCAGCCTCCTGAGTCCACAATGATGAAGCCCAGATGACTCCCAACCAGTGTTCTGTGTCATCAGGGATGAAATGAACACAGTGAAGGGAACAGTTATTAATTGTTGAAACATTAGTCAAGTCTTTCCAGCCCCTGGTACAATGCCTGCAGCATAAATGAATCCCGGTGTTTGTTGAATGGCTGACTGATCAATGCAAGGCTTTTTAAACTCATTATCCACTAATTTATGTGCAGTGAGGGAGTCACTGGATACTCTTAAGGGACAGGCCTGGTCTTCTCCTGTGCTCTGAGACAAGGACTATGGTTCGTCAAAGAAATGACTTCAAAAGATTGGGACCTCTGTCGCCAACCACGGAGCAGGGAGCCAGAACCAAAGTCATGGGGAGTTTTGGATGAAAGTCACGCTCCATTTAGGCAAGGAAAAAAAAAAAAGAAAGAAAGAAACTCAGCCAGGCTTTGTGCTGCCTCGCTGTGGAACAAGAGCTGTTTTCTGGGCCCAGAACCTGCTCTGTCCCATGTTTAATTTCTTCCATCTGTCTGGTATCTGACCTCTGCTGCCCTCCAAACCATTGCCACATATTGTCTGCCTATGTTCCCATATAAGGCGATCTCTCTCTCTCCCTCCCCCTAGTCCTCTCCCTCTTTCCCTCTCTTTCTCAGGGTTGGTTAACAACACAGCTCGCTTCCTCCACCCTGCTCTCCCCCCTCCCCCGCCTTCCCTGGCATCCTGTGCTGCCAGGGTGGACGGCTGAGCGGGAAGGGGCAGGGGGCTGCCAAGGAATGCAGCAGGTTTATTTTTACTCAAGCTGCATTCTTTGCCTGCCCTGCAGGCCTCAGCCACTTGGGGATGTCACATGCCGATAAGCTGGGGGGGGGGGGGAGTGAGTGAGATCTGTGGCTCAAATCTACAACACCCAGGTGTGAGCCATCCTCATGGAGTTGGGGTGGAGGGGAGGGGCAGGCAGGGACACCGAGGTCATGGGATTCGCCTGTTCCAACTGCTCTGGCACCAGTTCCCAGAAGTTTGGTCTTTTTGAGAAGCAACAGAAGGGACTGAGATCTGTCACCACTGAGGCCCCCCTCTGGTACAAACTCAGCACCTGCTAGGACATGGGGTGGATTTAGGAATCTGAGTGAACTGAGTAGCCTTGTGACCCTTTGTGACCTCGCTGTCACTTCCTTTCTCTATCAGAATAGTAACATCTGTTGGATACTATTCCATTGTCCTAGAGAAAACACACTCTACCAGGCAGGGTTCTCAGTCTGTCTCGTTCCCTTAGTGCCCGGCACACAGGAGGTGGTCAAACATGTGTAGAGCAACTCGGTGAAATAATACTTTTCAGTTTGAATCAGCCACGAAATGATAGCAGATTTGACCGTAGCCTATTGCGTGCCCACAGGCATCTGAGAGACACTAGTTAGGAGCCAGGTCAAAATATGATAGTGAACAAGGCAGAGAGGACTGGGGGGAGGGTCGCTTGTTAGAATGCTTGCCTGTTCAGGATGTGTTCTTTGGGATGGATTCTGCTTTCTGCACCATGTCCTCCAGGCTCATCCACAGTGCAGTGTGTATCAGTGCTACATTTCTGTGCATGTGCGTGTGTGTGTGTGTACAGATTGTGCAGGTTCATCCATGGTGCAGCACTATTTTATTTCTCTCTTTCTCTCTCTCTCTCTCCCTCTCTCTCTCTCTCTCTCTCTGTGTGTGTGTGTGTACACAAATGTGTGCAGGTTCATATGTGTGCCCATGCTAATGGAAGCCAGAGGTCAATGTTCGGTGTCTTTCTCAATGACTTTCCACATTATTATTATTATTATTATTATTATTATTATTATTAATAGCCGGGCGGTGGTGGCGCACGCCTTTAATTCCAGCACTCGGGAGGCAGAGGCAGGCAGATCTCTGTGAGTTCGAGACCAGTCTGGTCTACAAGAGCTAACTCCAGGACAGGCTCTAAAGCTGCAGAGAAACCCTGTCTCGAAAAACCAAAAAAAAAAAAAAATAATAATATGGTCTCTCACTGAACCTGGTGCTCACTATTCTGACCTGGACTGACTAACCAATGAGCTCCAAGTGTCCTCCTGACTCTGGATCCTGATGCTCCCTTGCGTGCCTGGCATTTTCACATGGATTCTGAGGATCTAAATCGGGTCCTCATGGCTGTACAACCAGCACTTTATTGACCGAGCCATCCCTCCAGCCCCTAAATGCTTCATTTCTTTTTAAGACAGACTCACATTTTACTGCACACAGACACCATGGCTTCTTTGTCCGTTTGTCAGCTAACCCATCGTTTGGTTCCATCATTCCATCTGTGACTCTATCAAAGACCTTGACTTGACATCATCACTTCATGGGGCTAAGAAGGTCTCAGGCACGTGTGCTCTTGGCCGTCTCTCACCCACTCCCACCCTCCCTCCAACCTTATCCTGCATGGTTCTGTGCTTTCTGATGGCCCCAAATACAGCTCTATTGCTGGCTACCCTTAAATACTCCCCCTGAATTCTATAAATACACCAAATATTCAGCTCAGGAAAAGAAGATGAGGAGAAAAAAAATCATCCAAAACAAAAATACACTTTTCTCTTTTCCATCAATGGCCAAGGGTTTCTGATTCACATTCTCTGCTTTGACTCTGAGGTATGTGCTTGGATTATTTTTCAACCATTAGCTCCATATGGGTAGGAGACTAGGCCGCTTGGCTGGGCCTAGCAACACATGCCTGTACTCAACTACTCGAGAAGATCATGAGTTCAAGGTCAGCCTGGATTCTGGGGTTCTATCTCTGAAAAGGAGGGGAAGCTTGGCAGGTAAAAGTGCTTGTCACACAGGCCTGATGACCTGGGTTCAATTCTTAGAACCTACAAAAAGTTGGATGTGGTGGCTCTTATCTGTAGTCCCAGGACTCCTGCTCTGTGGATGGGAGGGGGAGACAAGAGAGTTGCCCCAAAGTCCACAGGTCAAATAGCCTGGGGTGTGAAAAATAAGAGACACTGCCTCACAAGGTGGAAGGGAGGAACGGACTTCTCAGCGCTGGTGTCTGACCTCCACATGATGCACATATGTGTATACACATGAAATAATATCAATAAAAGTTAGACTAAAAGAAAGAGTGAGAGATTGCTGCTTAGGGAGCCCCCAGAGCCAAAGAAAGCCCCATAATGTGTTAATGTAAACTCTTGTAGAGACCTTTGAACACCTACCTTAGTAGTCTGATTGTGGCCCTTTCCTCTGTCTACTCTAGGCCAGTGTGAGGCAGTTTAGTGGACCAGTGAATACGGCTTTGGGATCGGGTAGATTGGCGTCTGAATTTTGGCTCCATCAGCCATTAGCGACATGGTTGTGGGCTCTCTGTTAGCTCAGCAGGCCTCAATATCCTTCATCATAGAATGGCATGAGGGTGAATGACTGGCCTCGAAAAGCCTCTTTGCTCATCATTTAGTTTCAGAATTCAATTCACAGAGAACCAGTCTGCCTGTCCAGGTTCCCCTCTACAATCCGTGGAGGATGATTTACATGGATATGAGAACCTTTACCCGTTGGCTACCTGTTGGGGTCAGCCTGCTGGGAGATCAGGCAGGAGATGAGGGGCTGGGAGAAGATGGAGCTGGGACGTCTCCCTACAGACATTGCTGGATTAGCAGCTCCCACTAGTCGCCCTCTGATCCTTTCTTGAACTTCCTGCTTTTGACTCAAGGACTCTGCGACACCTTTGTTGCTGGTCCCCTGTAGGGCCGCTGCTTAAATCCTGCTCAGACTTTTATGTACAGCCCGTGTTGTACTCTAGTTACTCAGGGGGAGCTGTGTCTGTATTGATGGGATTGCCGACTGGCAGAAGTCCTTAGTCTGTGACTCAGGTCTGCCAGAATTATTTTATTTTGTATCTGCTGAAGTCTGACCTTGAGCCCCTCTCTGTTAGGTTGGAAGGCAAGGCAATCTCATGGTTGAGTGTCCTCCCATTGGCACACACTCCGAGGGGTACCAGCTCCCGGGGCTTTTCTGAGGAAATGAGGCTTTGGGCATCACATGACTGCTCACTCACTCACCCCACCCTGCAGCTCTGTTCTCATACAATGGTGCGGCTGCCTCTGTGTGACCAACTCCTTGGAAAGCCCAGGACAAGGAAAATGTCATTGACTGTTGGTGTGTCCTCCATAGAGTGCGATCACCTCCTCTTGGGCTCTACAGCCGGCCTGGGTACCTCAGAGCACCTCTTGTGCCTGCTGATCCCCCTGAAGGAGGTGTCATCCTCGTCCCTGTCCTCCCCCGCCACTCCCCCCCCCCAAAGACTTCACAGCTTATGTAGCAAATGGAGGTCTGCTTTGGAAGCTCCGCCTGCTAATGACACTTGGGATTGCTTCTGGAGGAGGGGAAACAGACCACATCACACATGTTAATATCGGGGTCAGTTCTGACCCATTTGTGTTTCTTGAGGCTGCTGATAAGTAGTAAGCTCTCAGCAGGGGTGACTTGATGATAGGCTTGAGCTGCTAGGAGAATGTCAGGCGGGCGAGGACTATATTTCAATCCAAGTGGATTACCAAGGAGTCTATATAAATTGTAATAGAAATTTGGCTACTTTATATAGCCCATTAATCTCATTGGTAATTTTCAGAGTTTGAAAACTGTAGTCCATTTGGAAACACAAAATCCATTACCAGGAAAGCCTGAGAAAAATGTAGTACCAGGCATGCATTTAATTAGGCCTCTGGAATCTCATCCATTTAGCTGAATGTTTCACAGGATATTTATCTTTCTGCCTTTTAAGAAAGCACATCCTGCTACCAAATGTGCCCACAAGATCCAACTGCCAGATCAGAGAGAGCTTGGGGTATCTCCAAACCTCAATTCAGGTTTCCATTTAAACCTAATGGCTCTCATCTTGACATAACCTAAATGGCAAGGGGGTTAAATGACAATGAATGGGTAATGAAATGACCCACTTGTGAGCACATTCCGGTGTCTGGGCCATTTTCCCCGTTTTCAAAGGATGAAATAATGTGGGCAGCGTGCAGAGCTACCCCAGATGGGATGGCATCTTGGAAACTGGCGTTCACTGAATGCTCGCTCAGGATCCAGAAATATCTCCTGGTCAGGATGATAGGTCTAAATTTAATACCCCAAACAGAAACTTAGCTTGGATTCCATGGGTTCTGCACAGGAAAGTTTCTGTTTGGAAGTTCTGAACTGAAAGGGGCTGGGGACGTTGTGTTCGTGGCGTCCCATGGATGGCTGTGAGGAGCTCTCCTGGCCCATAGCAGGAACCTGCACTAGAGACAGATGATTTGTTGGGAAGAAGCAAAGGAGCAAGTTCGCATCGATACAGACACACCACAAAACGAATACCCGTCCGTTTCTTTTTTTTTTTAATTATTTTACATTTATTTGTGGATTTATGTGTGTATGTATGCATGTGCACTCATGTGTCCATGTGTGAAGGTCAGAGGACAAGTTTCACCCCCCTTCTACTCTGAGGATTCTGGGATCCAAGCTCAGGTCACCAGGCTTGGCAGTGCCTTTACTACCGAGTCATCTTGCCCTACCCCCATTTTTTTTAAGATAATGTTACACCTGGCACAGGTTGACCTCAAACTTACTATGTAGCTAACAATGACCTAGAACTTCTGGTCCTCTTGTGTCTGCTTCCCCGTGCTGAGATAACAGGCCCGTACTACCAGGTAAACATGTACCACATGAGTTTTGTGCGGTACTGGGGATCAAACCCAGTGTTTTGTGTGCGCTAGGCAAGCCCTCGACTAACGGAACCACATGCACAGCTTTTTTTTTTTTTTAAAGATTTATTTATTTATTATGTATACAACATTCCTTCCCTGTAAGCTTGCATGCCAGAAGAGGGCACCAGATCTCATTATAGATGGTTGTGAGCCACCATGAGGTTGCTGGGAATTGAACTCAGGACCTCTGGAAGAGTAGTCAGTGCTCTTAACCTCTGAGCCATCTCCACAGCTTTTAAGATGTAGCAGTCTTTCCGGCCACCACTACCCTGTGTGGCTCCCGTTGGCACAGCAGCTCCCCGCTGCCGACAGGCCCGGCCCTTCCTTCTGGAGCCACCCTTGCCCACTATTACTGCCGCTAGAAGAGAAGAATGATTCAAAAGTGGTTTGAGGTGGGTGTGGCGCACATATGTAAGGTGGCGGCAAGGCAGAGTTTGAGGCCAGCCTGGGCCACACAGTGAGTTCCAGACCGGTCTGGCCTATATACTAAATACCCTGTTTCAAAAAAACACACAGGATGGAGTGTGGCATGGTGGTGCACACCTGTAATCCCAGCTACTCAGCATGCCGAGACAGGAGGACTGAAAATGCAAGGCTAGCACAGGTGATTTAGCAAAATAAAATATGGCCAAAGAATTTTTTAAAAAATTTAAAAAGGAAATTGTCTAGGAGCTGGAGAGATGGCTCAGCAGTTAAGAACACTTGCTGCTCTTCCAGAGAACCCAAGTTTGATTCCCATCACACAGTCTCACATGCACACACACACACCCCACACCACATGTTACAGCCATCTGTAACTCCATTTCCACGAGTCTGATGCCCCTTATGGCCTCCATGGGCACTGCATGCACGTGGCGTACACATGCAGTAGAAAACACCTGTACACATAAACCAAACATGAAAGCGAGAGCATGCAGCTCGTCTGATGGACTTTGTGCCGACAAGAGTCTGCTCTGGGACCATTCTGAAACACGAGGCTGGCAGGGTATAAGTCTGTCACTGCTAGCAGCCCATTCAGAGCAAAGTGGAGAGGAGCCAGAGAGGTGGAGGGAGAAAGTCAAGCTGACAGGGAGCACTTACGTTAAGTCACAAGGGAAGGTAGTGTTATCCTTGAACTTCACAAGTACACAGTATCTAACCACTTGCTCTAGTGTGCTGTTCTGTGACTGTGATGAAATACCACAACCAGAAACATACTGGAGAGAAAGGGGTTTGCTTGGTTTAGAGATCACAGTCCATTGTCAGGAAGTAAGGGCAGGAGTTTAAGGCCGGAGCTTGAAGCAGGAATCACAAAGGGATACTTCTTACTGGCTTGCTCCTCCTGACCCACATGCCCAGGGATGGCCTTGCCGGCAGTGGGGTGGGCCCTCCTACACACAATAAATAAAAGATATAATAAAAATTAAAAGAAAGGGTGACGATGTACCTACCTTCCTAGCATGTGCAAGGTTAGCAGGAAGAGGTAGAGGAAGAAGAGGAGGAGGAGTGGGAGGAGAGGAGGCAGAGGAAGGGAGGGGGTGACGTAGAAGTGACAAGCTTTCAGAACTACTGTCACACAGGGTCAGAATCTATTAAAAATCTCAAATACAGTTCAGTTAAAAGGTGCCACTGGGAGATTACATGCAAGACTTGACCTGGCATCTGGGGAGTGGGGTGCGAGGGGCTAGCTTGCTTCAGACAGAATCAGCAAAGCCTGCCTGTTGTGAAACTGTTATCGGGAATGTCTTCCTAGGTGAGTCCCACCAAGGTTTTATCTTGAGGCGTCCCAGAGAGGAATCTGTTTTCCCTTCGGTCTGTCGACAGGCAGTCTGTCTCCATTTCTGTGGTTCCTGCCAAGCACCTTTACCAGCTGAGCAGTCTCACCAGATTCTTTTACTGGGCCTTACTATGGCTCTTTCGGGTGGAGGATTGACAATATGGCTTCTTCAGCCCTCCCTGTCCCCCAGTAAGCGCGGGGCTCGTCATCTGGCCTTCATCATCACCGGAACATTTTGCTACATGTCTCTCAGTCCTGGCCTGTTTGCCGTCTGTCTTACCCCCTTACTCCTACAGGGACAGAACCCCTCTGGGTCTTGCTCTCTATTGAATTCTCTAATTGCAGCAGTCAGCAGTATGGGGCATATAAGAAAGGTCTAATTTATCATTTGTTAGTTTTAGGTTATGGTAAGTTTCTCCAAGGATGTCTGATCAACTAACCCAGTTTTCAGAGTAGGACTCCATTTGTCTGTCAGTCTCTGTCTCTCTCCCTCCATGCGTCTCTTAATCTATACTTTATTATTGTTCCCTTGTATGGTTTAATCTGGAGATACTTATGTCGAAAACCTAAACTTGAAAACCACGCCCAGTGCTTCCTGACCCCAAACTTCAGCTAGCCCTGCTTCAAAGAAGTAGTCGCCTCAAGTTTGGTAAGTAAATAAATGTATGAAACAGCACACGCAAATAGCATAGGATAAGTACTTTGTCAAGTGTGAACTGTAGAGGGTTCGCGACGGCGATTATCGCCCAGAGTGGGACCCGCAGCCCGGGACACCCTAGGCTTTCTGCAGTGATTCAGAACTCCAGGCAACAGGTCCAGCTTCCAGCCCGAGGCCCCGCCCACGGTGCGCGCCCTAAGTCATGGGAAGTGACGTCACCACATGGCAACCGTTGCCAAGGAGCGGTCTCTAGGAACCCGCTAGCGCCCGGGTGCCTCCCGAGGGGTGGGGAAGTGGTTTTGTGAGGAGAATTTGAGGTAACCATTCCAACTCGCGGCCGGAAACTCGGCGAACCCCGAGTCCCCTCGAACTGCGCCCGCTCCCGGCCGGTGGCGGCGCCAGGGCCTGGTCGGGGGTCGGCCGCGTGGGGCCTGGCGGAAGCGGGGTCCCTGGCCCCCCCACCCGCCCTGGACTCTGTTTCTGGGACTCGCGGGAGCCAGTGGGCCTGCGCACGCCGCCCCGACTTGTGCCAGATAAAACGCGCGTCCTGGTTTTAATTCTTGCCCCGGCCCCCTGGGTGCTGCTGTGGGTGAGTGCTGGTGAATTAGCGCGGCCAGTTGCGCTTGAAGAGGGATAGTAATTGCTTTTGCTAATTTTAGCGCGCAGCGCCCGCCGGGCACCGACAGCCTACCTGTTCAAGAACATCTTTGTCCTCTGAAAGCTGGTGGGCGACCTGGGGTGTGGGAACCCCAACTGATTTCTTTCTTTAAAAAAGTTTTTTTGATTGCCATATATTAGTTATGTATAATGGGTGCCATTAGGCTATCTTCATCTTCATACATGCATACAGTGTCTTTTGATTATACCGCTCCGACTTCCCACTCCGATTCCCTTTCCATTTCCCAGCTCATTTCCCTTCGACTTTAATGATCCCCCCCCTTCTTTTTTGGTGGTCCTATGAGTTTAATTATGGTTTCTTTCAGGAGCATGGGTTACTTATCAGTGGCACACCATTGAAGAAAATATATATCCCTCCCTTAGCAACCATTACCTGCCTGTAATTACTCATGAGCCCCCAGAACCCCACTTTTCTTCTCTTTTTAGCAACATTTTACTCATTTATTCAGATATTTGGTTTGATTTTGTGTTTCTGAAAGAGAAAAAAAGAATTGTTTTAAATTTATATGTGGATATGATGTGTATTAATATATTTTTACAGCTGAAAACTTGAAGCTCCACAGTTTAAAAAAAAAGATAATTACTTTTATTTATTTTTGGTTTGTGTTTTGAGAACCGCTTCTCTGTGTGGGTTTCTCTGTGTAGCCCTGGTTGTCCAGGAACTCACTCTGTAGACCAAGCTGGGCTTGAACTCAGAGATATGCTTGCCTCTGCCTCCTAGCACTGAGATTAAAAGCACAAACCACACTTCCTGGCTAAGATATTTTTATATAAGCTTAAAAGAAATCTTAAATTTAGAAGCTATACTGGTTATGCCATCCTTTTCTGTCTTTTTACTATTTTATTTACTCATAATTGTGTTATTATGAAATAGTAATATTTTTAGTTTTTTAAATGTTTTCTAAATGTAAGCTTCACCCACCCAATTAAGGAACCCATTTCATGCCAGGCTTGGTGGGCCTTGATTTTAATCCCAGCATTTAGGAGGTAGAGCCTTAGTCTACATAGTGGGGCTGTAGCCCAGGCTACCTAGGCCTGCACAGCGAGATCTTTCAAAAGGAAAAAAAAAATTTTTTTTTTAGAGCAAGATGTTCATGATGCTCATGGCTTCACTTTATATCTTCAGTGAAATAGTATCTCTTTCATAGTTTTAACTAAGAAAGCATTAAGATAACCTTTGCTTCCTTTGTCTCACTTATCTTTTCTAGTTTAATCTGGTCTTATGTAGCCCAGGCTGGCCTCAAACTCTGGCTCCTTCTCTCTCAGCCTCTGCAGTCTTGGGGTTACAGATGTGCAGCATTTTATACAGGAATAGCAGCTCAGTCTGTGGTGGTTTTTGACAAGGTCTCAAGTGGCCTAGGCTGCTTTGAACTCAGTGAGTAGCCAAGGATTACCTTGTACTTCTTTTTGTTTTATTTTTTGAGACAGGGTTTCCCAGTAGCTATGGAGCCTGTCCTGGAACTCACTCTGTAGACTGGACTGGCTTCGAACTCACAGAGATCCACGTGCCTCTGCCTCTCAAGTGCTGGGATTAAAGGCGTGCGCCACCATTGCCCGGCTCACCTTGCACTTCTGATTGTCCTGTTTCCATGTGCAGCCACATCCAGTTTAGTCAGTGCTAGGAACTGAATTCAGGGCTTCCTACATTTTAGGCAAGCCCTCCACCAACTATGCTACGTCCCCAGCCCCGCAGTTCATTTTAGTAAACAATTTCCTATGATAAAGCCTTTTCAGCAGTTGAATCAGATACATAACTTTTAATTAAGAATTTAAAAAATAATTTAAAATATTTATTTTAGGTGTATGTTTTGCCTGCGTGTATGTATGTGCACCACATGCATGCCTAATGCCCGTGATGTTCAGAAGAGGATGTTAGAGTCCCTGGAAATGAAGTTAGGGATGGTTGTGAGCCACCACATGGGTGCTGGGAACCAAACCCCAGGTCCTCTACAAGAGCAACCAGTGCTCTTAACTGCTGAGTGCTCTTTCCGGTCCCAGAAATTCAGTTTTTTTTAAGGTTATGGTCTTTCATAACGGCCTTATTTCTTCTTTACTTTGGCTTCTGTGTTTTATTTTTTTATTTTATTTGTTTTGTTTTTTGGCTTGAGGCCTATGAACTAGTTCATTCAGTCTAGTAGAAGTCATTGTTTCCAGCTCAATGTGTATTCAAAATGGAAATGTGATTCCTCATGGAAAGTACAGTTGTGCAAAGCAAGAAATAATGTACACCTAAGAAAGTAGAACAACATAAAAAGTAGCCTAACGAAAGCCGAGTAGACCATATGGTGGGGGTGGAGGGCAGACTCTGTTTCTTTGCTGCAGAACTTGAGGGTTTCCTGAGATAACTTGAACCTGAGCTTGGTGAGAGTCACACCTCCAAACAAGGGAAGCAATCCTGCTAGGCAGAGAAAAGTAGGTGGAAGCAGGGAACAGTGACTGGGCTGGCTTCGGAGTGAAAGGCTGAGCTAGATCATAAAGGTCATGAGATCTAAGAGGATCAGCCTATATTCCATAGGAAAGAGAGCTTACAAGTGATTTGGGATGAGAGGTGGCGGCCGAATGCTGGAGACGGTTTCCTCGTTGAAGGTAAAAGGAAACCAGGACCTGAATTACTCAGAGTTGAGGTCTCCCAGGCTAATCCAGTAATAGCAATGGGTGGAGAGTGTTTGCTGGAGACCTGGACAGCACTAGAGAACATGCCTGGGCTGTATGTGGTGTGTGGGCCCTGCTTGCATTCTGTGGCTGAGGCTAAGCACAAATATGGGGTCTGGGTCGCCAGATCTGCTTGCCAAAAGGAACAAGATCTAGATTTTTTTAAAAAATGTTTATTTATTATGTATATAATATTCTGTCTACATGTATGCTTGCAGGCCAGAAGAGGGCACCAGACCTTATTACAGATGGTTGTGAGCCACCATGTGGTTGCTGGGAATTGAACTCAGGACCTTTGGAAGAGCAGGCAATGCTCTTATCTACTGAGCCATCTCTCCAGCCCCAAGATCTAGATTTTTACCATAAAAATCTGATATTTTAATGTGAGTTACCAATTTAAAACAAAAACTAAAATTTTGCCTGTAAATTCTTTCTTTAACCCAGGGTAAAAACTGTGTAGCGTACTGGAGAGGCTCTAGTGTCAGTGGGCTGTGTCCAGGTGACTGCTGCCAGAGCTGATGTGGTACAAGAGCAGTCAATAGTAAATGTTATCAGCACATATAGATTCCATAAGAAATTTCATAGTTTGATTTCTTCTAACAAACTGGCCTTTACTCCACATTTTGTATGCTGTACAGACCTCTCTGTACCCCTCTGCCTACTTCCTATAAACTTAATTCTGATTCTCTCCCAACACTTTCTTTAGCTATCAAGATTAAGGAATCCCCCTCCTTTTTTTCTTTTCCCCACTTTTTAGTTTTAAGCTATAAAAGACTTAATCATGAGTGACCAAATCAAATTCATCGTGGATAGCCTCAATAAGGAGCCTTTTAAGAAGAACTATAATTTAATCACATTTGATTCTCTGGGACCAATGCAACTATTACAAGTTCTCAATGATGTTCTGGCTGAGATCGACCCCAAGGTAAGTTTCCTCTTCATTTCCATTTTTTATTTTTGCTTTTTGTGGGCTTTCTTGTTTGTTTGTTCTGTTTGCTTTGTTGTCCTGGAACTCATTTTGTAGACCAGGCTGGCTTCACTGGGATCTGCCTGCCTCCGCCTCCTGAGTTCTGGGATTAAAGAAGTGGCTAAATTTTCTCCTTCTTTGTAATGAAAAGTATGTTAGGACAGCCTGCTGCCTTTCCTCTAACTATTGTGGGTCTGCAAAGCCCTCCTCAGGCCTTGTTTACCCTGCTTGTAAAGCAGTAGTAAATGATCTGTAGGTCTCCTACTAACACACATTTCAGTGTCTACTAAAAAAATGTTTTTTTTTTTTTTTTACATTTTATTTATTTTGTGTGCTTGTGTGTGGGCATGTACATGCTCATCAAACTCAAGAAAGAGGACGACTTTCAGGCATCAGTTCTCTCTTCTACCATGTGAGTCCCTGTGATCAAATTGGTGTTGCCAGGCTTGGTGGCAGACCCCTTTACCCGTTAAGCCATTTCGCTGGCCCCTCAATTTTCTATCTAAACCTTATTTAGACATTATTTCTCTACTTCTAGACACAAATAGCTTTGGTCCTGGAATAAAGATGCATTTTACAAAAGGTTTTATTGTATTGCAAGTTAGTTTATGTCTTTTATCCACTTTCCTATTGGAGACTTTCTTTGAAGCTTGACATTCTAAATGTGAATCCTGATCTGACTTGTTTGCTCCCTCACTTGGAATCTGAGCCCTGCACTTAATCTGCTTTATGAAGAGACCATTGTGCCTGTTAGCTCCACCAGAACAAGCTTGTCAATGAGTTTAAATATTTTTCTTTGTTAACTATACAACAATGACATATTTTTCAATTTATTTATTTGTTAGCAAGATGTTGATATCAGAGAGGAGATGCCAGAGCAGACAGCCAAGCGAATGTTGAACCTTCTTGGTATCCTTAAGTACAAGCCTCCAGGAAATGCTACAGACATGTAAGAATCTGCTCATATATCATGTTTTCTTAAAGCTGTGCTTTAAAGCTCAAACCTCCAGATGCTGTAGTTGGTCTTTTTAGGTAACATCTGGCCCTCCCTTTTCTGATTGCCTTAGGACATTACAGAATTTGAAAACCGTTTTAATCCTTCGAATGCTGTATTGTCACGTAGAAAGTCTTAAATGGGTCAGTTCTTCCCCTCTGGCCAAAAAAGTCAGGCAAATACCATTTTGTGATTTATGCCATTCTAGATAAAATAACTCTGGGGCTGAAAAAATGGCTCAGTGGTTAATAATGTTTGCTGCTCCTTCAGAGGACCTGAGTTTAGTGGCTCACAATCATCTACAGCTCCAGCTCCAGGGTATCAAATTTCCTCTTCTGGCCTCTCAGGGCAGACATACACACACACACACACACACACACACACCTCTGCACACACATCATATACTTACACAAATATACACATACATATAAATAAAAATCTTAAGAAACCAAAACAACTTAAGTGCTGCCCAGCCAGCATTAAGAATTAAGGTTTTACTTTGGAAACTAGCTCTTGTGGACCAGGCTGGCCTCAAACTCACAGAGATCCACCTGCCTCTACCTCCCAGGTGCTGGGGTTAAAGGCGCAAGCCACCACTGTCCAGCCAATTAATTTTTTTTCAACACAACTTCTTGGATACTTTAGTAATATATTGAGGATTTAGTTTTATGACTAATGTAAGACTGACTTTAGCTTTGTATCCATATTTTAAAAGTAGTTCTGTAAAATAATAAGGACCCTGTAAGTTACGCTGTGAATAAAGGCTGTCTTTTCCAGTTATGCTGACTGCATCTGCGGTGTGCTTTCTTCTTAGGAGTACCTTTCGTCAGGGTTTGGTGATTGGAAGTAAACCTGTAATTTACCCAGTGCTCCACTGGCTTCTTCAGAGGAGTAATGAACTAAAGAAAAGGGCATATTTAGCTCGTTTTTTAATAAAACTGGAGGTGCCAAGTGAATTTCTACAGGATGAAACTGTGGCCGACACCAATAAACAGGTACATATAGTGGGCGGAGCTGCTTGGCCTCGGTGATAATCTCTCTCTCATTGTTACCTTAGGATTCCAGGTGACAGCAAAGAAAGTGCTGTCAGCTGATGATCAGCTGTAGTCATATCTTACACTGACTTTCACACACAAACGCTATTTGATGATAGGACCGAATGGATAGGAAATGGATGTTCAAGAACTCTCTGTACTGAGTAATTCTGGGTAGATGGGCTCCTGGGCTGGAGACTGCAGAGCATGTGCTGACAGCAAGATAGTTATGCAGTTTGCCGTCCAAATGAGAGAGATGCTGGCTGTCGTGATAACACACCAGGACAAATGGTAGACATTCACTGCCTCGGCTAGTTGGAACTTGTGAGCCCTGCAGCTGATGCAGGCTTGCGATTCTTTCAGGATAGAGAGAGTGGATGTTTGCAGTGCATTTTTCTCTCCAACATTGGCTTCTGGCCTTGGATCTTTCTTTAAGCTCTTGACTACTGAGTCTGATTCCTGGGTTCTCTTGTCTCAAAGTACCTGGCTGACCACAGACGGCAGAAACAGAGAAACCAGGCTGGATTTCAAAGAATTTTAGTTTTTTATACTTAGACTGATTTTGGGGTCAGTTTGTTATAAAGTTTGTCATTCTGTCTTTTCCAGTAGACTGTGAGGTCCATGGAGACAGGTGTGTCTGTCTTGGTTTTCTTCCAGGATTTAGTATAGTGACTTCTGTATGTTGGTTGCTTAGTATTTGGGCTGAATCAAAACAACCAGATATTTTTATTTTTCATCTGTGTATTGTTATAGCTATCATTAAAAGTAAAGTTAATATTGGTCTCTTAAAGCCACGGCTGTATGTACATAGCTCAAATGCCACAGTAAGCATTTATGTGATAAAACAGGGATGTCTAAGTGTGGAGTATTTCTACTCCCTTCTCACCCCCTTCATAAGTGGGTTCATATGTATTCCATAGATCACTAGCAGTGATTTTAAAAGATTGCATTTTGGATATCTGTTTGATATGTTTTTGGTAATGTCAATAATTCCTTTAGAGGAAGTTTATTAATAGTATCTCTTAATATACTTAGCTCATTAAGGGGATAAAAGGCAATAAAGATGTTGTTCTTGAAGCATGTCTGAGAGGTATGTGTATTTAAAAAGAGCACATTTAGCAAAGACACTAATAAAAATGATGCCAGGTGGTGGTGGTGTACACCTTTAATCCTAGTACTCAGGAGCAGAGGCAGATGGATCTCTGTGAGTCTGAGGCCAGCCTGGTCTACAGAGCAAGTTCCAGGACATCCAGGGCTGTTAAACAGAGAAATAGTATCTCGAAAAACCAGTATATGTATATATGTGTATGTATACATATAGAGGGGGAGGGAGAGAAAGAATGTTGTCTTTCTGAATGAAAAGTTTTAGAATGATTTGTAGATTTATAGAATATGATAAGTCAAAAATATTAATTTCCTGATGTTATCATTTAAAAAATACTGTGGTGTGTATGTGTGTGGTGCTAGAGATTGAAACGGTCTTTTTTTTTTTTTTTTAAAAAGTAATTAATTTTTATTTTATGTGCATTGGTGTTTTGCTTGCATGTATGTCTGTTTGAGGGTGTCAAATCTTGGAGTTACAGCAGTTGTGAGCTGCCATGTGGATGCTGGGAATTGAACCTGGGTCCTCTGAAAGAGTAGTTAGTAGTGCTCTTAACCACCCAGCCATCTCTCTAGCACCTGAACCCAGGGTCTTATGCATGTTAGGTACATGTTCTACCACTGAGCTATACTTTCAGACCATAGACTACTGCTCATTTAAAAATTAGGGTAATGGCTATGGTATTTTTCATTAATATGACTACTGTTTATTACACACCTGTGAGAATTATGTCCTATAGTAAGCCCTGGGGTTGTGAAGGTATTCATACCAATTGCATTCTAGCCCTCCTGGCTATTGCGATTTCCTGGAGGGAGGCAGACAAGTAACTACTCTGTTATGACATGATCTCTACTCTGATAGACAAGGCTTCACTGAGAACCGTGGTAGCTATGCTCGGACTGTTGGAGTGAATCTGTTATCCAGGTTAGCAGGGATGGCGTTATAACTGTTCTCAGGGGGAATCGGATAGGTAACCTACAGGTGGGAGCCAGGGCTGTTCCAGGGACAACATAGCAAGAGTTGAGATCGTGAGAAAGAAAATAGCCAGAAATGGAGCCAGAGAAGTATTTATGAGGAGACCATGCAAATCTTGGTTTTTTTTTTTTTTTATGCTGTATGGATTGTAAGAATGTGCAGGATTTTGTTTTTGATTTTTGATATGTAGCCCATTCTGACCTTACACCCCTGATCCTTCTGCCTCAGTCTTCAAAAGCCTAGAATTACATTATGTAATCGAGACTGCTTTTTGTTTTTGTTTTTTTTTGTTGTTGTTGTTTTTTGGTTTTTTTTTTTTTTTTTTTTTTGGTTTTTCGAGACAGGGTTTCTCTGTGGCTTTGGAGCCTGTCCTGGAACTAGCTCTGTAGACCAAGCTGGTCTCGAACTCACAGAGATCCGCCTGCCTCTGCCTCCCGAGTGCTGGGATTAAAGGCGTGCGCCACCATCGCCCGGCTGCTTTTTGTTTTTTAAGGCAGGGTTTCTCTATGTAGTTTTGGAACCTGTCCTAGAATTTGCTCTGTAGACCTGTAGACCAGGCTGGCCTCAAACTTATAGATCCACTACCTCCTGAGTGCTAGGATTAAACGTGTGTGCCTCCACAACCTGGCCATAACTGGTTTTTTTAGTTTTTTTTGTTTGTTTGTTTGTTTTTTTTTTTTTTTTCCAAGACAGGGTTTCTCTGTAGCTTTGGAGCCTGTTCTGGAAATAGCTCTTGTAGACCAGGCTAGCCTTGAACTCACAGAGATCAGCCTGCCTCTGCCTCCTTGAGTACTGGGATTAAAGACGTGTGCCACCACCGCCCGGCTCCAGTGACTGCTTTTAAGAACATGTATGTAATGTTGTTTAAATGATTTAAATGATTGCAGCAAGTTAGTGGGCAGCTTGATGAAGAGAACACGGCTGGACGTAGTCATAGCTGGTAACCTGCTAACTTCCTCTTTCAGTATGAAGAGCTGATGGAAGCTTTTAAAACTCTGCATAAAGAATGTGAGCAGCTCAAAACATCTGGATTTTCTACAGCAGAAATAAGAAGGGTAAAGAAATATCCAATTGGACTTGAATGATACTATATTCAGATTGTTTGATTTTAGTTAATTCAGGCTGAGTTTTAACTGTATGAAAACTAGTGATGGTAAATGACTTCTTTGTGGGCCTTTAGTATTAGTGTGCATATCTGTTGGTAGTGTGGACATGTGTCTGTGTGTGTGCATGTAGAGGCCAGAGGACATCTGGAATCTGCCTTTGCTTTCTACATTATTTTTTGTGGCAGAATCTCTCACTGAACCTGAAACTTAGGTTAGCCTGACTGGCCAGCAATAGCTGTCTGTGTCCAACCCCAGCACTGGAATTACAGGCACACTCAGTCACGCCCAGCTTTTCCTTTGTAGTTCTTTACTGAAAAAACAACGAGGGCAGTGAGTTCATGTTTCATGTTGACAACTAGCAGGGATTTAGGAATACTTCATTTTGACTCTTTATTTGGTATATATTCTATATATGATAGAGAAAATGCAGAAAAGAACAAAGAAGAAAAAGTTGTGTTGTGTGTATATGAGATCATGCAATCCATTATTACCTGTCTTGCTTTCTTTATGAAGGCTCGAGGACTACCTCAGGTGTCATCATCAGGATGCCGTTGTCCTCCTTAGAGACAGGGTTTCTCAGTGGTCTGAAGCTCATCAATTAGGTGAGACTGTCTGGCCAGCCAGGCTCAGAGAACCCCCTGTTTCCACCTCCCTAGTGCTGGGAATACAAGTGTGTGTTAGCATGCTCACTTACTGTGCAGGTGCTGGAGAATGGGATGGGACTCGGGTCCTGCCTCTTGTTTGCTAAGCAGGCTTTACCATCTGAGCCATCCCCACAGTCTCGCTGCTTTCTTAAGGTTTGTTTTTATGTTTTTTAAAATGTGTCCATGTGTGTATCTGTGTGGGAGTATGTGCATGTAAGTGCATGTGCCTGCAGAGTCCAGGGAAGGATGTTGGATCCCCCAGAGCTGGAGTTACAGACATTAAAAGCAGCCTACCATGGATGCTGGGAACCAGACTCAGGCATACATGCTCTTAACCCACTGGACCATCGCTCCAGCCCCTTGCTGCTTTTTAATCATTACTTTGTGAGTGTATTTTCATTGTTATCTTTCTATAAAATTATAGCAATGACCAAATTAGTTTTCTATAGTACATATACATTAATCATATTTAGGTTTTGGCTTAATTTTTTGCTATTATAAATAATTCCATGATTATCAGCATAATTTTTGTATGGCTGTGATAGTTTCTTTGCAATACTTTTTAGATATAGAATTGCTTGTTAAAGCACATAAATTATTTTAGGGCTTTTAATATATGTTCTCCAGAAAATATTTTTTACTTTCTGCCCAGTCGTTTAGGTACTTTCCTTAAACACTTGCTATTCTGACTTGCATGAGTCTTGTATTTTTAGAATTCCTGAGTTATGAGTGCTATCTTTATATTCTCATTAAATCAGAGACATCAAAGTTTCTTCCTCAGGGAAGCCATCCCTGACTCCCTAAATAGATCACTTTCCCTAGTTCTTTTCCTGTTATGGCATTCATTGCCCTTATAATTGCCTTAATTTCTGTCTTTCTAAATGCATGAAGCCATAAGAAGGTAAGGGCTATGCTTATGCATCTCCACCACTGTCCTCCCAGTGCCTGACATGGGGCCTGGCATTTGGCAGGCCCTCAATAGGAGTTTGTTGATTAGAAATGGAAGGTGAGCTGAGCTCTGGTCGATAAGAAGGCCTGGTGAGTGAGAGAGCCTTTGCTGTGCTCTGGGAATGATGACTCAGAGAATGCAGAATCTGATTTTAATTCCATTCATTATTACTAAATATTCTTGAACCTCTTCTCTGTAGTAGATTTAAATGATATGGTTAAAAAAGAAATAGAAAAGAATTCACTCACAATCATGTGCTCTTGAGGTACCTATTGTTGACAATTTCCCTTGGAATTGAGCTATATATAAGTATTGTAATTTGCTTCTTTCAAGGAATGTCATTTCATAACTTTTCCATGTCATTAAACACTCTTCTACACCACTTTAATGACTTTCATTTTGTTACACTGTAGTTAATCATTGTCAGACATTTATATTCTTTCAAATTTGAGCTTCATTGGCATCAATAAGAATCCTTATAGAAAAGTCTGGCTTTAAGTGAACATTTTATTATATTTATTTATTTATTTGTGTGTGTGTGTGTGTGTGTGTGTGTGTGTGTGTGTGCGCGCGCATGCGCCAGTGTACATGTGGAGGGAGGTCAGAGGACAGCTTATGGGAGTTATTCTCTTCTACCATGTAGGTCCTAGAATTGACCTTAGGTTTTCAGTGCCCTTACCCACTGAGTCATCTCGCAAACCTTAGTGAACATTTTCTTAGACTCCCAAGTGCAGTGTCCCTGGCCTGAAGGATGCATCTTTATTTTATGACTTCTCACATTATTCTTTAACACAGCACTATCAGTAGTGAGAGTGCCCATGTCCTGAAATCCTACCAGTTCTGGCTACCATTTTTTAGGTTACCTAATATTAGTGAATAGGTTTTTGGTTTTTGTTTGTTTGTTTAGAAAGGATGTTAGTTTTCACTACCAACTATTGTAGAGCTGATTTAAGAAAGAAGGCAGTTTATTTTTAATTTTTTTTTTTTCAGAGAGAAAATTGGTTGACAAACCCATATACAATTTTACCTTTTTGGTTTTTAGAGACAGGGTTTCTCTGTAGCTTTGGAGTCTGTCCTGGAACTAGCTCTTGTAGACCAGGCTGGCCTCGAACTCACAGAGATTCACCTGCTTCTGCCTCCTGAGTGCTGGGATTAAAGGTGTGCGCCACCACAGCCTGGCTCAATTTTGCATTTTAAGAACACCAAATGGGTAAGACATGGGCGGTGCATGCCTTCAATCCTAGCACTTGGGAGGCAGAAGCAGGTAGATATTTTGAGTTTGAGACCAGCATGGTCTATATACTGAATTCCAAGACAGTCAGGGCTATCTGGTGAGACCCTGTCTCAAAAATAAAACAAAACAAAAACAAACAAAAGCCCACGATAATCTTAAAAGTAATTTTGATGGGAAATCAGCAAGATATATGGTTTGTTATTTAACAAAGTAGATGGGATGTCAGCAGCTGTTCATGTATTTAGGCCTACATACATTTCATTATGGAAGATTTTTGAAGAATCATGTAGCCATATTTGGAATCAGAACACAAGTGTGCTGGCTGGCAGCTTTACCTTGCTATGCTATCACCTGCTGTAGTTGCTTTTCTAGATGAATGCCAAGCTGCCAAAAAAAAATTTCTTGCATAAAGAAGACCGGGGGAAAATGGAAATGCCCTGAAATCAAAAGAGGATCTTTGTTTCTTGCTCTGGTTGTGATGGGATAGTAGAGCAGGGCTTGTGCAAAACCCACCTCAGTCCTATAGACTGAGAGTGTTTTTAATGGCCTCTTTACTACTGTTTAGGACATCAGCGCAATGGAAGAAGAAAAAGACCAACTCATGAAGAGAGTTGAACGTTTGAAGAAAAGGGTAGGTCAAGAATTAGCCCCATAGACTTCAGTGAGTCCCAAGGACTGGCAGAGATTTAGGAATGCAAATAAAGATTAAGTTAGACATGGGCATCCAGGGGAGGATGGACTCAAGTAACACTGGGGAAAGGGAATCTCCCAGGCAGTAGCCCAAAACTTTCAAGGACCTGGAGTTGAAAGCTTGGCTGTCATCTCGGGGAGTACTGTTTACCAAAAGGAAATGATGAGTGGACGTGGGAGTCACATGACTTGCTAATGCCTTCCTCAAATGTGACAGTAACATGTACTACTTATTCCTTTACTGTAGGTGGAGACTGTTCAGAATCATCAGCGGATGCTTAAAATAGCAAGACAGCTTCGGGTTGAGAAAGAGAGAGAAGAATTTCTTGCACAACAGAAACAGGAACAAAAGAATCAGGTATCCACAGAAAGTTTCTACTCAGGATCACAGAAGTAGCTCCTCTTAGTAATTAAATATATATATGTATGTATATATACATATATGTATATATACATACATATATATATGAGAATGAATTTTAGAATTTCATATTTCCTCTTGGCAGCATGATGGACCTACTCTTTTTCTTTAGGACTTTATGTGTGTGTGTGTTGCTGGGAATCAAACCAGGGCCTTGCTCGTGCTGCGCATGTACTATATGACTGAGCTTTATTCCTAGTCAAGACTACTGTTTTCTCTTTCTTTCCATTTGTCTTTCCCTTTTGCAATATTTGAGGACTGAACCTAAAGCACAGCTAGACAAGCACTCTGCAATTGAGCTGTATCCCCAGGCATGATTTGCTTATTTGCCACTGGAGTAAAATGTTCAGGGTCCTGTGATCTCTGAAACCAAAAGAGCGTTCTTAGTGCCTTAGATGTACGGTGCTCTGTAAAGAATCTTCCACTAGCAGCTAATCTTACTGCTGCCCAGTAGAATAATTCTCTGCTGTGTAGGAACAGCATGAGTCAACTATAGTCCATACTTAACCACATAGTATGGAGCCCCAAATAAGGTGTTGCTGCTGTTGACAATGTCACAAAATACTCTTAATTAAAAATACTCTGAGTCCTCAGAATCACCCACACTGTCATGTTTTTAAACTTCACCTTAAAGAAGAAATTATTTGGTCTGAAAATTTTACTTTAATTAATTAAAAATCTGCCTTAAACTTTAAAAATACATTTCAAATCAGTGTAATTTCTAAATTGCCAATTTAAACTGGCAGCTGAGCAATTTAGTTCCATGGTAGCTTGACTTGGCACCACAGCAGCTGCCCTGCAGCAGTGAACTTTGTTTCCTAAGCCTCAAGTGGTTATTTAATGTCATTTTCTGATGCTGAAAAGTACTGAGAATGTTAGCATCTCCTAAGGCCAAGGAAACCACGCTACACAGGAAAGGCTCTGCATGTATCTCTCCAGTGAATAGTTAGTTATTTAGTTAGTTAGTTTTGGAAGTGGGGTCTTATTATGTAGTCCTGGCTGTCCCGGAGTTTGGTATGTAGACTGGCCTTGAACTCACAGAGATCTTCCTGCCTCCTGAGTGCTGGGATTAAAGGCAAATGCCACCACACCAGTCACAAAGATTTTTCTTTAATCACTAACTGAAACAGCAACTAAAGAAAAATGTGGAAGCATGTCTTAAATTTTGTATGAGGGACTAGGTAGATGGTTCTGTAGATAAGAGCATCTGATACTCTTGCAGCAGATCTGTGTTTGGTTCCCAGTACCCACGTAGGATGGCATACAACTTCTTCTAACTAATTCCATGGGCTCTTCAGACCTCTGTGGGCACCTGCACGCAGTGGCACACACACACATTTGAGAAAACTAGTTATATTTTTGTTTTAATGTTCCTATTTATTTATTTATTTATTTTGTTTTTTTGAGACAGGATTTCACTGTAGTTTTAGAGCCTGTCCTGGAGCTAGCTCTTGTAGACCAGGCTGGCCTCAAACTCACAGCAATCCGCCTGCCTCTGTCTCCTAGTGCTGGGATTAAAGGCGTGCGCCACCACTGCCCGACCAGTTTAATGTACTTATTTTCTTAGCATTTACCTGTTTCTTCTATAATGTGAGAATCCCATGTATCCCCATTGCTTGCCTATGTGAGCATTGTTTCACTAAATCAAATTGTTGTTTAAAGCTGTTTCATGCGGTGCAGAGATTGCAAAGAGTGCAGAACCAGCTGAAAAGTATGCGGCATGCAGCAGCAGATGCAAAGCCTGAAAGTAAGTGAACTTTCTTTATTTAGATGTTTTTATGACTCCCTGTGGTTTTTTTCTTTAACATTTCTTTTATTTATTTTTATTTTATATGCATTGGTGCTTTGCCTGCATGTATGTCTGTGTGAGGCTGTTGATCTTGGAGTTATAGACAGTTGTGAGCTGCCATATGGGTGCTGGGAATTGAGCCCAGGTCCTCTGTAAGAGCAGTCAGTGCCCTTAACCACTGAGCCATCTCTCTAGCCCCTAAGTGAAGTTATTACATGATATAGAAGATTAGAAAATAGTAATTTACACCAGGATATTCCTTAAAGTGATTAGTGGGAATTAATTATCCCACTAATAATAATTGGAGCATCATTTCCTAGCTGGTCAGTAGGAATCGATAAAAACATCCATGGGTTTTCTGCCTGCATACAGTAGAGGGCACCAGATCTCATTATAAATGGTGTGAGCCACCCTATGGTTGCTGGGAATCAAACCCAGGTCCTCTGGAAGACCAGCCAGTGCTCTTAACCTCTGAGCCATCTCCCCAGCCCCCATCCATGGGTTTTCTTTTTTTTTTTTTTTTTTTTTCGAGACAGGGTTTCTTCTGTAGCTTTTGGAGACTGTCCCAGAACTAGCTCTTATAGCCCAGGTTGGCCTCGAACTCACAGAGATCCGCCTGCCTCTGCCTCCCGAGTGCTGGGATTAAAGGCGTGCGCCACCACCGCCCAGCTCTATGGGTTTTCAAAAACATTTTTTGCCTCCTATTTCAGTCAAGGTGTAAAAGTAACATTAGCTGTGGAAGTAAATCCTCCCCTGTATGCTTAGGGTGGGTGCTGTATGAATTCTCTTATTTTAGAATAAGAGAATTCATAGATAGAAATCAACTCAGTGGAAGAAACTGTGGTTGGGGAAAGTCCAAGATGCAGGGAAAAACACAGATCCCTGTCAAGGCTGTAAAGAAAAAAATCAGATACTGAACTTCAGTCTGAATGTTTTCTATGGTCTGGTTTGTAGAATTACAGGGTTAACGATACACGTGTCCCTGGCTGAGTTCTCTATAGCTTTGCACAGATGAATTGTTCTCATAACCCACTTAAACCCATCCCAGGCATTTTGAAAATGTTCTTGCACATCAGCAAGGAGATTACCCATGCAAAAAAACAATATAAAGCTCTCATTTGTATTAGAGAAATATTACAATGTAATCATCTAGCTAAGGGAGGGATAGTAATCTATGGATAGTACATATACATAGAATGACAGGTGTTGGCAAAAATGTACAGAAATTGGGACTCTCATATTTGTGTGTGGAAGTGTAAAGGATATACTGCTTTGAAAAACAGTTCAAAACTTATCAAAAATACTAAAATTTGTCACCATGTGAACTTCTATTTCTGTCTTTCAACATTAATCTGTGAATGGGCACCGGTGTCACGGTGTGAGTGTGGAGGTCAGAAGACAACCTGTGGAAGTTGCTTTTCTCCTTCCACCACGTGGACTCCAGAGGTGAAACTCAGGTCATGAGACCTGTAGGCAAGCACCTTTGCTAAATGAGCCAGCCCACCAACTCCTGAACTACACCCTCATAGGCACATACTTAAGAGACCTGAAGCATCTATTCATACAGAAACTTGAACAGACATACCCATAGTAGCATTATTTGTGAGAAGCAAAAGAGTTGCAGGAACCACATGTTCCTAAACTGATGTATATGGACTAACAAAATATGGCATATCTATACATTGGGATATTATTCTGCCACAAAGTGAATGAAGTACTAATACATGCTTATGACATACATGAGCCTCAAAAACATAACTAAGTAATCAGCCATAAAAGACCACAATATATTGTACAGTACTATTTATAAGAAATATCTAAAATAAGAGAATTCATAGATAGAAATAAACTCAGTGGAAGAAACTGTGGTTGGGAGAAGTCCAAGTAAGTGCCTGTAAGTGAGTTTAGAGACTTCTTTGGGAGCTGATAATAGTGACTTAACAACTGTTCTGGTGGTGGACACCTGTTCATATACTGAAACCATTGAATTATACCTATAAATGGTTGAACTTTGTGGCAGGTAAATGCTACCTCAATAAAGCTATTAAAAGAGATAATACAGGGGCTGGAGTGATGGCTCATTAGTTAAAATGGCTTAGCTCTTGCAGAGGACCCAGGTTTGTTTTCCAGCACCCCCATGACAGCCTACAACCATCTGTAACTCTAGCTCCAGGGGATCGGATGTCCTTCCCTGACATCCGTGGGCACTACACACATGTGGTGCAGAGACACAGAATGCAGGCAAAACACCCTAACACATAAAATGAACACTTCAAAAAAAAGATAGTACAAAACTCCTATTTACAAAATGAGTAACTCATACGTTTAGTTTCCGGCTTTCCAAATCACCTCTTGCTCATCTCAATCTAAATTCCAGTTTGTTTTTTTTTAAATTATCTATTGTATATACACACACCAGAAGAGGACACCAGATCTCATTACAGATGGTTGTAAGCCACCATGATGCTGGGGATTGAACTCAGAACCTCTGGAAGAGCAGCCAGTGCTCTTAACCTCTGAGCCATCTCTCCAGCCCCTCTAAATTACAGTTTAAGCAGTAAGCACACATTAGGTACTGGTGACCGTTCTTTGTTTACTAAATTTTACTTTTTCATATGCTAATTTTCATCAGGAAGATTTTGTCTTTATGTGGGACGTGTTCTTTATGCGTTTCTATTATAAAAGGAAGATGAATGCTCAAAAGACTCCACTTAATTACAGCTATTAAAAGATTAATAGCAAAAAGTAATTTGTGTGTACAAAAATTTACTAAATACTCTGCTTTAGTAGTTGGGAGATGTTGTGACATACACCTGTCCTGGGGAGATGCAGTCCACGTCCAGACAGGGAGCCCACCACAGACTAAAACAAGGACACCGAAGTCCATGAGTTTTATTGAGGTTGCTTAAGAGGAATATGGGTGAGGGGCTACTTACAGGAGCCGAAAGGACTCAAAGACAGCTGCATCCCCACAGCCCACTCCAGCTCACAGAAACTGGGAACCTGCGGCATATTCCACAGTCTGCAGGCAGCTCAACAGATGGGCGAGTGTCCTTTCCAAGTGACTCTGTTCTGAACTTCCTCCAGGAAGCCAGGAGAGCTTCTCCTTCTAGGCAGCTGGTCTGTCTCAGTCTCTGCAGCTTGGCCAGTGCATTAGTCAGGGTTCTCTAGAGCAGTTGTTCTCAACCTTACTAGTGCTGCAACCTTTTAATACAGTCCTCATGCTGTGGGGGCCCCAACTATAACATTATTTTATGGCTCCTTCATAACTGTAATTTTGCTACTGTTATGAATTGTAGTGTAAATATATGAAATGCAGGATATCTGATGTGTGTCCCCCAGAAAGTGTTGCAACCCACAGGTTGAGAACCACTGCTCTAGAGTAATATAACTTATAGAATGAGCACATGAATGTGTATGTATACGTGTGTGTGTGTGTGTGTGTGTGTGTGTGTGTGTGTGCGTGTGTGTGTGTAGAAAGGGGATTTAAATTGGATGGTGGTGGTACACACCTTTAATCTCAGCACTTGGGAGGTAGAGACAGGCAGATCTCTGTGAGTTTGAGGCCAGCCTGGTCTACATAGTGAGTTCTAGGACAGGGTCCAAAAGCTATAGAGAAATCCTGTCTCAAAAAAAAAAAAAAAAATAGGGAATTTATTAGAATGGCTTACAGGCTGCAGTCCAGCTGTGAGTGGAAAGTCCAAGAATTCAGTAGTTGTTCCCAAGGCTGATGTCCCAGCTGGTCATCACTATATGCTGGAATCCTAAAGAAGTAGGTTCTAATGCCAGTGAAGAATGAGCTTGCTAGTAAGGTGAGAGGAAGCAGGCAAAGAGCAAAAACTTCTTCCGTGTCCTTATTTAGACTTCCAGCAGGATGTGTGGGCCAGATCAGAGTGGGTTTCTCCAGCTCAAAAGATCTGGAATAACTCCTGATCTCTCTCTTCCCACCCAGGCTAGCTGGTCTTGGCCTCTCCTCTCCCCTCTCCTCTTCCGCCCCCCTCTGTCTCTTTGTTTTTCTGTACTCATTCTCTCTTCCCTACTTTTTTTTTTTTTTTTTTTTTTTTTGGTTTTTCGAGACAGAGTTTCTCTGTGGCTTTGGAGCCTGTCCTGGAGCTAGCTCTTGTAGACCAGGCTGGTCTCGAACTCACAGAGATCCGTCTGCCTCTGCCTCCCGAGTGCTGGGATTAAAGGCGTGCGCCACCACCGCCCGGCTCTTCCCTACTTTTTAATAAAACTTCATATTCAAAAAAAGGGGGGGGGGCTGGAGAGATGGCTCAGAGGTTAAGAGCATTGCCAGCTCTTCCAAAGGTCCAGAGTTCAATTCCCAGCAACCACGTGGTGGCTCACAACCATCTGTAATCAGGCATACACACAGACAGAATATTGTATACATATTAAATAAATAAATAAAGATCTGCAGTAAAGACATGTCTTCCTTCCTCAACGTCCAGATCAGAAGTGGATCTTCCTACTTCAAATTAAGCTAAAATCCCTCACAGGTGTGGCCTATATTTTGGGTTCTAGTTAATATCAGATGTAGCTAGGTTGACAACCAAGAATAGCCATCACAACTAATCTAAGAGTAACTCTCAGCAGCTTTATTGCTTTCTTTGGGAGGGAGGGTCCTAGTAAATCTGATCAGTTTCAGGAACATCCTGAAGCTATTTTGAGTTGTTTATCTTTCTGCTTAAGGAGCCTCATCGCAGGGTATCGTGTTTCAAATGGACAGTGTCTAGGAAACTGTTAAGCAACAGGAGGTGGGAGTTGAGGCTTAAGCTTGAGTAAAAGACAGGAAGGAAAAATCAAGTTAGAAAAAATGGCTGAAGCCGGGCGGCGGTGGCGCACGCCTTTAATCCCAGCACTCGGGAGGCAGAGGCAGAAGGATCTCTGAGTTCGAGGCCAGCCTGGTCTACAAGAGCTAGTTCCAGGACAGGCTCTAGAAACTACAGGGAAACCCTGTCTCGAAAAACCAAAAAAAAAAAAAAAAATGGCTGAAAATCTAGATTAAAATAAAATATTATATATAATGAATACACTTTGTGAGTGGACAGGAACTGGTGCCTGGGATTCCCTGGGATTCCCTGCACACAGCTCATGCATGCTGGTCAGACACTGTCTTACTTCCGAGCTCTAGTCCCTGACTGCCCTCAGCCTTTGATGAAGACAGCAGACATGCCGCTTACCCTGAACTTTCTTGGTAGCCTGTGTCAGGACCCTCCCCTTTCTCCAAACAGTCATCCAGCTGCTTTTTGTCACTGTAGTGGTAGTATTTTCAAAACTTTTTAAAATAGAAAAATATTTAAGAGTTTTATATTCAAAAATTATTTTAGGCTTTGATTCCATGCACCTGTTTCTAGGAAGAGTGTAACTGCCTGGGGATGAGAAGGCTGGTCCCCACAGAGCCAAAGAAGAGGGGATGTAGACTTAGTGAGAAAATGCCCGGGGATGAGTGCCTGAGTGGGCTGCTCTTCATTACACCTTCTTCTCCAGTCCTTCAAAGGGCAGGGTGGGAGCATTAAAAGAATGAATGGGAAATTTGTGGATTTGCATTAATAAAATTTTGCATATTCTATTTGTACAACAGAACTAAATACATAATTTTAAAGCTTTGGGCTGTATTTATTATGCAGTCTTCATCCAAGGATGACTTAAGCTGGAAACTTACCGTTTTTAAAAGTCAAGCCAGAATTTGTAAATGTGTAACGCAAAGATCAGAAGTAAACTATATAAATTCTCCAGGCTGGGGATTTACAATAAAACCATTATTCACTGAAAATCTGTGTATAGTTGTACATTTGCTAAAGTAAGAAAACTATTAAATCTTAAAAACATTTACTATAAACTAATACTTGGGAAAAATCAAAAGCAAACAAATGTAAGATATTTATGGTGAACACTTTTCTTTCTCATTTTTGGATCTAAATTTGTTGACCCCTAGCATCGTCTTCACTGGTTTGATGCTGACAAATTATTATGTGTTACTGTTTATGAGATATTAGAAGTAGAGATACCATAATAGAAAAAGAAGCCAGTCAAACCTTTAATCCCAGCTCTCGGGAGGCAGAGGCAGGCGGATCTCTGTGAGTTCATGACCAGCCTGGTCTACAGAGTGAGTTCCAGGGCAGCTAGGACTGTATAGAGACACCAACTCAAAAAACAAACAAACAAATAACAAAAGAAAAGAAAGAAAGACTAAGATATCTATTATATAGGAGAGGACATTTGTGTTTTTATTTGGCTCACTGGCTTCTTAAATACTTAGAACGCAAAGAAGGACAGTGGTAGGTCTGATTCTGCAGCTGTTACTTGTGTGTATGTTGTGATTTAAGGAATTAGGTTATGAAGCTAAAACAATCATAATATCACTTTTACTATAATTCTCTAAATATTTCTCTATGTAAATTGTGATTTGTGGTCATACTAATTAACCTGGAAGGACATCCGTGGCCTTTTACTGCACTGTGTAAGTGCTGCAAGGAGAGCTTTAACCCCGCCCCCAGCCCCACCCCCACTCATGAAGCAAAGTGCAGAGGGGCATAGCACCACACGCACTGTTGGACTAACCGGTCTTCTTTTTTAGTTTTTCAAGACAGGGATTCCATGTGTACGCCTGGCTGGAGCTTAACTTTCATTTCCTTTTTTTTTTTTTTTTTAAGGCTTAATGAAGAGACTAGAGGAGGAAATAAAATTTAATTCATATATGGTCACTGAAAAATTTCCAAAAGAATTAGAAAGCAAGAAAAAGGAATTACATTTTTTGCAAAAAGTGGTTTCTGAGCCAGCTATGGGCCACTCTGACCTTCTAGAACTTGAGTCCAAAGTAAGTAAAGATCTTCTAGTTCCCAACTCAGTCTGTTTTGTGAAGAATTCCTGCACTGTTCCTATTCGTGGCTCTAGAGCTAGCCTGGGCTAAGGGCTGATGCTCTGCTGATGATTTGTCTCAGTGAAAATTCTAGAATGTTGTGCTCCTACTTCAGAATAATCATAATATCAGATTTTAAGTGTAATAGGACAGCTTCCAATTTAAAGCTTTTCTTGTGTGCTTGGGCTAGACTTTATTTCAGTGCTCACTGAATCTGGTAATGTATTAGAACATTTTGTTCCCTATAAATAAAACACTGCTCATTTGTATATTTTTAAAGTTATCATGAAAATTGATTGAAAGGTTTTTATTTTCTGGTTCTTTAATTTATTCAATAGCCTCTATAATTAAATATCTAATTCTAACCATATTGCTTTTAATTCACTTAGACAACGGAGATATCCAAGTCAGATGTGGCTTAAATTTAAGGACCTCTTTGGAGGGGTGGATATACTGGAATGTTTTCTATTTCATTTTGTTTTCCTTGTTGAGAAGCTGGTGGTATTCAGTTGTATTACTTTACAAAGGGTTAATGAACAGTATAAGTGATATCTATCAAAGGGCCACAGACATTAGAATAGTAAAGTTTTTGGATATTCCACATCAACTTTCTCCACTGGGTTTCTGTCGACATTCCTTGGGGAATGTCTGTCTGGGTTTACACTGTGCCTTAGTGATTTGTAAGTCACAGTCAAGGTTTATGGATTACTTCAGGTTTGTAGAAATCACATACCACATAATGATGTAAGACTATTTTCTCCTAAATACTTCAGGACTGTGTAGGCCTGTCACACTCAATCTATAGAAGTAATCAAATTGTACAAATATTATTAAAGTTGTTTCTAAAAGCACTTATAAAAGTCCACTCATACAGAGTTGGAACTCTGCTCCTCGTGACTTCAGAAATGGTAAAAACTATAAACTCAAGCTGAGTGTGCCCTGGAGTCACTACTGAGGTCACTAGTTTGCGTAATCATGGGGAAAGTTGTATGCTTGTCTGTTTGATTGGTCAGTCATTTGGTTTTATTCATAGGATTCCACTGTATAGCAGAAACTGACTTTGAAGTACCCATCCTCCTGCCTCAGCCTCCCAAGTGCTGGAGTTTCAGTTACACACCACTACTCCTGGCTCTCATAGGGAGAGTTTTAACATGTTTCACATTTACGGTCTTTTAGGTCAATGAAATAAACACAGAGATCAATCAGTTGATTGAGAAGAAAATGATGAGAAATGAGCCAATTGAAGGCAAGCTCTCACTGTATAGGCAACAGGTAAGGCCTTTCTCTTGGCTCCCATACTTAAGTCTGTAGTTTATGGGGAAGGCTGTGTTATCTGAAAGGTGAAGAGGAAGTAAAGAACAAAGGCTTTTCTGTCAGTGCTAATCCCCAAGTTATAACAAAGAAGTAGCAGACGCTAGGAAAGCCGAGTTTGAAATGCAGTGTGCCAATTTCTGTGAATGTGGAATTCTGTCTTCTAAATGGCAAGTTTATGTTAGGAGGTGTAAGTCAAAATACAGCCAAAATACGTGTACACTCTCAGATTAAAGTATTGATTCGTTGCCGGGTGGTGGTGGTGCACGCTTTTAATCCCAGCAGTCCGGGAGACAGAGGCAGGTAAGTCTCTGTGAGCTCAAGGTTAGCCTGGTCTGCAGAGTGAGTTCCAGGGCAGATGCTAAAGCTCCACAGAGAAACCCTATCTTGAAAAGCCAAAAAACAAGACAAACCAAAAAGAATTGATTTGTTAACTGTAATTTTGCTATCCATTTTCCAAGAGATATAATTATATGATATACAGGTTCCAAATTTCAAATTCTTCTGCTTCTTGTCTGTTGGAATTAATTAACAGCATCAACACAATGTTGGATATAGGGAGATGCTGGGCACTTTCATCTTGAGGGATACTCGCCTTTCTCCACTATGTGAGATCTGCCTCAGCTTGGACCAAAGTTTCTATTTATATTACCTGCCTACACCACAGTTCCACACAGAGTAATACTTCACTCCCTTGTCTGTTAACCTGGAATACTTGCAGATGGGAAAACGCTCCTTCATTGCTTCCCTTTTTACTTATAGGTTATACTAAGAAAATAGACTTTTTCAAGGGTTTGTGCTAGAGAGTGCTCTTGTCACAATTGTTTGACTCTGTGCTGTTTGTGCGATGCCACGATTTGGCTGATAGCTCTCAAAAACATGAACATTGTGATTCAGCTGAGAAAATTCCCCAAGGCTGGGTATAGTGGTGTTGGTCCACACCTTTAATCCCAATACCCAGAAGGAAACAGCTGGAGGATCTCTGTGAATTCAAGGCCAGCCATAGTGAGCTTCAGGATGGCCAGGACTACAGACAGAAATTCTGTCTCAATTGATGGAAGAAAGGAAGGAAAGAAGAAAGGAAGGCAGGCAATTTTTTGGAGTTGTAGCTCACATAAATGCTCATTCACCTTTAAGAGCAGCTGCTTGCATTATGTAAACTCATACAATTCTAATGATTCTGATGTTTAATTAAAAAATATTATGTTTGGGGCTGGAGAGATGGCTCAGAGGTTAAGCGCATTGCCTGCTCTTTCAAAGGTCCTGAGTTCAATTCCCAGCAACCACATGGTGGCTCACAGCCATCTGTAGTGAGATCTGGTGCCCCCTACTGGTCTTCAAACATACACACAGACAGAATATTGTATATATAATAAGTAAATAAATAAATAAATATTTAAAAAATATTATGTTTATAGTGTTTTGTCTTCATGCATGCCTGCCCGCCAGAAGACGGCATCAGATCTCATTACAGATGGTTGTGAGCCACCATGTGGTTGCTGGGAATTGAACTCTGGACTTCTGGAAGAACAACCAGTACTCTTAACCTCTGAGCCATCTCTGGAGCCCCTGATATTTAACTTTTGACCTACATCTTATTTATTAAAATGCTGAAGAGATGGCTCTGCATTTAAGAGCAATTGCTGCTCTTGCAGAGGACCCCAGCCCTGTTCCCAGAACCCAGGTCAGGCAGCTCACAACTGCCTGTGGCTTCAGCTCCAGGAAATTTAAATTCAACGCCTTCTAGTCTCTATGGGCATCCACACACACATGGCACTCAAGCACACATGTTCTCTCTCTCTTTCTCTCTCTCTCTCTCTCTCTCTCTCTCTCTCTCTCTCTCTCTCTCTCTCTCTCTCTCTCTCTCTCTCTCTCTCTCACACACACACACACACACACACACACACACACACACACACAAATAAAAATAAACCGTGGGCTGGAGAGATGGCTCAGTGGTTAAGAGCACTTGCTGCTCTCATGGAAAACCCCAGTTCAGTTCCCAGCACCCACATGGCAAATGACAACTTCCTGTAACTCCCATTTCGATGCCCTCTTCTGATCTCCATGAGTTCATGAGCACACATGGTGCCCTGCAAACACTGATGAAGACACACATATGCATAACAAATACTTTTTAAAAAATCTTTTTAAATGTACCAAATGTGTTTGATATCTTCTTGGCCTTTCATTTTTAAAATATTGATATTGACTTTAGTGCGCTAAACTACCTTGCAGTTCTGAAAATAGTGTTTTCGTTTTTTTTGGGGGGGGGGGGGTTTTGTTTTGTTTTTGGTTTTGGTTTTGGTTTGGTTTGGTTTGGTTTTTCTAGACAGGGTTTCTCTGTAGCTTGGAGCCTGTCCTGGAACTCACTCTGTAGACCAGGCTCAGATCCACCTGTCTCTGCCTCCTGAGTGCTGGGATTAAAGGCATGTGCCACCATTGCCCGGTTGAAAATAGGTTTTCTTATTGTTTTTCTATGAAAAACAGTAGATGGAATCTTCTGTGTACTTCCCTAGAAGGTATTTTCATTGCCCTTCAGGGTTACTTAACAAGGCTTGAATACTTTTGCTATTGCATATTTAGTTTTTTAGTATTTTTTCTCCTCGGGCTTTTTTCTTTCAAAATGTTTTGAGTTTGACAATACACATTTTGCTCATAGTAAATACTAACTCATGAGAATGGACATTAGACTGCTGGGCAGTGATGGTGCACGCCTTTAATCCCAGCACTCGGGAGGCAGAGGCAGGCGGATCTCTGTGAGTTCGAGGTCAGCCTGGTCTACAAGAGCTAGTTCCAGGACAGGCTCCAAAGCTGCAGAAAAACCCTGTCTCGAAAAACCAAAAAAAAAAAAAAAAAAAAAAAAAAAAAAAAAAAACCAAAAAAACCTAGCAAAGTTGATACTGAAATTTTATATTGCTAAAAATTCCAAAAAGTAGATAACAGAAAACTGAATGTATTTCTTATTTTGTTCTCATATTAAATATTCAATTAGGCATCCATCATTTCTCGTAAAAAAGAGGCCAAGGCTGAGGAACTTCAGGAGACCAAGGAGAAGTTAGCCAGCCTAGAGAGAGAAGTGTCAGTAAAAACAAACCAGACCCGGGAATTCGATGGCACTGAGGTTCTGAAGGGAGACGAGGTAAGCTGAGACATCTCATGGATCAATGTTATGACACTGGGGTTTTGTGTGAAGTCACTGACATGTTCAGTTTTCTTAAGTTTTTTTTGATGAGAAGTTAATTTCACGTTGTAAAACTTACTGAAAGCTAAAATATTAAATATTAATTCTTTTTGAGGTAATGTTGAAACATTCTGGATGTAAGATACAAAAGACTGGTGTTCTGTGTGATGGTATTCTCAAATTTCACTGCCGTTTTAAACTTGTGTGTGTGGTGTGTGCATGTGACTGCAGGTACCTGCAGAAGCCAGAGGTGCTGGAGTCCTTGGAGCTGAAATTACAGGTGGTTCTGAACCACCTGATGTAGGTGATGGGACTTGAACTCAGGTCCTCTGCAAGAGTAATACATGCTCTGAGTCATCTCCCCAGTACTTTCACATTTTAGTTAAATGAATTTATATTGGATTTATTTAAGTATTGAATTATAAAAACAAAATAAAACTAGTAGAATCAAATAGATAATAAAATTTCATCTTTATTGATAAATGTATTTCTACAAAGAACTAAGAAAACATCACTGAACTACTGTGTCAGTGGTGTGTATTTGAGCAGCACTCATCAAAATGACCTCATCTGACATGCTCACAAGTTTTAAAATATTGCATTTCTTTGTTCTTTAGGTTTTTATTTTATTTTATTGATATTTATTGAACGCTACATTTTTCTCTGCTCCCCTCCCTGCCTCTACCCTCCCTCCTTCAATCCTACACCAAGGTCCCCATGCTCCCAATTTACTCAGGAGATCTTGTCTTTTTATACTTTCTACTTCCCATGTAGATTAGATCTATGTAAGTCTCTCTTAGTGTCCGCATTGTTGTCTAAGTTCTCTGGGATTGTGGTTTGTAGGCTGGCTTTCTTTGCTTTATGTTTAAAAACCACCTATGAGTGAGTACATGTGATAATTGTCTTTCTGTGTCTGGGTTACCTCACTCAAATTATGTTTTCTAGCTCCATCCATTTTCCTGCAAAATTCAAGCTGTCGTTATTTTTTTCTGCTGTGTAGTACTCCATTGTGTAAATGTACCACATTTTTCTTATCCATTCTTTGATTGGGGGCATTTAGGTTGTTTCCAGGTTCTGGCTATGACAAACAAAGCTGCTATGAACATAGTTGAGCACATGTCCTTGTGGCACGATTGAGCATCCTTTGGATATATACCCAAAAGTGGTATTACTGGGTCTTGAGGAAGGTTGTTTCATAATTTTCTGAGAAATTGCCACACTGACACCCAAAGGGGCTGTACCAACTTGCATTCCCACCAGCAATGCAGAAGTGTTCCCTTTCCCCCACAACCTCTCCAGCACAAGTTGTCATCAGTGTTTTTGATCTTGGCCATTCTTACAGGTGTAAGATGGAATCTCAGAGTTGTTTTAATTTGCATTTCTCTGATGGCTAAGGATGTTGAACATTTCCTTAAGTGTCTTTCAGCCATTTTAGATTCCTCTGTTGAGAGTTCTCTGTTTAGATCTGTATTCCATTTTTTATTGGATTATGTGATCTTTTGGTGTCCAATTTTGTGAGTTCTTTGTATATTATGAAGATCAGACCTTTGTCTGATGTGGGGTTAGTGAAGATCTTTTCCCATTCTGTAGGCTGTCGTTTTGTCTTGTTGACCGTGTCCTTTGCTTTGCAGAAGCTTTTCAGTTTCAGGAGATCCCATTTATTAATTGTTTCTCTCAGTGTCTGTGCTGCTGGGGTTATATTTAGGAAGTGGTTCCCTGTACCAATTCGTTCAAGTGTACTTCCCACTTTCTCTTCTATAAGATTCAGTGTGGCTGGCTTTATATTGAGCTCTTTGATCCATTTGGACTTGAGTTTTGTGCATGGTGATAGACATGAGTCTATTTTCATTCTTCTACATGTTGATATCTGTTTTTGCCAGCACCACTTGTTAAATATGCTGTCTTTTTTCCATTTGATATTTTTTGCTTCTTTATCAAAGATTAGGAGTTCGAAGATGTATGGATTGATATCCGGGTCTTCTATTGGATTCCATTGGTTCTCCTGTCTGTTCTTATGCCAGTACCAGGCTGTTTGCAGTACTGTAGCTCTGTAGTAGAGTTTGAAGTCAGGGATTGTGATGCCTCCAGAAGTTCTTTTATTGCCCAGATTGTTTGGCTATCCTGGGGTTTTTGCTTTCCCAAATGAAGTTGAGTACCGTTTTTTCGAGGTCTTTGAAGAATTTTGCTGGGATTTTGATGGGTATTGCGTTGAATCTAGAGATTGCTTTTGGTTGTGCTTTAAGTTTTGAGCAATGCTTTAATTGCTGCATTTATTGCATCAGACTCGCAGTTAGAATGGACAAATAATACTGATGGCTGACGGTTGACCTCAAGCAACAAAAGTATCGTTCTTCATCCTCTTTCATAAAGTTAACTTGAGTCACTGAAGGGTAAAGCCAGACATCTTGGATAAAGGAACGAATAAAGCTCAGAGAGTCTTGTCTCAGCCCACTGCTTTCATACTTGGCAGTTCAAGTGATGGCCATACCTGGGTCCTGACACCTTGCCTGTGCTCTTCTTACTCTTACAGGCAATTTCATTTTGTCCCAGCTCCTGTACCCCAGCAAAGGCTGCTCATGTCCATGTCTCATTTTGGACTTTGAAAAGTTCTTGAGTTCACACTGTGACAAACTGGCAGTGTTCCTTCACTGTGCCAAACAAGTGACTTGTTCCCCTGCTGCAGATGATTTTCTCCAGTGCGTCTGCATGTGACCTGCCAGTGTGGCTGAAGTCTCAAGGGGAAGTAGTGACTTTGGGAAGGCAACTTTAGGGTTGTGCCTATCATCAGAGTGTTGGGGGACCCCAGGCAACAGGAATGATGGGACTCTTAGGCTAGCCTAGGCTACAGTATCTCAAAACAACAACAACCAAAAAAAAAAAAAAAAATCAAAACCCAATTTCTTTGACTTTTAGCATCTTCTTCCAGATGGCTGTCAGACACAGCATATTTTAAATGATTCTTGGAAGCATAACATGTGTTTCATGGCATCTTTGATGTGCAAGAAACAAAAAGGTTAATTACACATCAGTTTTGCTTATAGGGGTCTGTGCTGCTTGCTAGCGTTTTTTTTTTTTCTAAGTGAAGGAGAATCTAACTGCTGTTACCACAAGGCCATGGGTCATGCTTTTAATTCTCTATGCAAGTGTGAGGTTTAAGAACCCAGTGGCAAACTGTAAGCCTTTATTTTTGAGATATCATGTTGGGCAGGGGTATCTTATGGCAGACTAAGAATATTTTTTAAGTGGAAAAGGTAGCTTTGGAAATGCTATGGTCAACTTAATTTTTGCATAATGTTTGATCAAAACTAGAACAAATCAAGTAAATTATTTGGCAATTACCTAAAAGAACAGAAGGTATTGGGGAACATTATGCATAATTTTATAAAGAACAAATCTTGGTAGACCAATTTTATTTTCAACTTTGATAGAGTGATAGGCCATATGGGCAAAAGGAAGAAGTTTGTTCTCCTTAAAATTATGTAAGATAGCTGGCCTTCACTGAAGTTTCTTATCTGGTGTCACATGATAGTCACCAAAAAGAAAAACCAACTTGTATTTTAAAAATTAATTGTCAAAGCACGTGGTGAGAAGGTGTTAAGAAATAATGGCATGTTGTATATGGTGGCACATGTCTTTAATCCCAGCACTCAGGAGGCAGAGGCAGGAAGATCTCTGAGTTTGAGGCCAGCCTGGTCTACAGATTGAGTTCCAGGACAACCAGGGGTACACAGAGAAATCCTATCTCAAAAAACTAAAAGAAAAAAAAAAAGAAGAAAAAAAATAGTGGCACAAACCTGGGATGTCTAAATACAGCACTCAGAGTTTGAGGCAGGGAATTAGCCAAAAGTTTGAGATCAGCCTGGGCTACATAGTTCCAGGCCAACTAGGACTACATAATCTCTATCTTAGAGAAAGAAAGGGAGGGAAGAGGAGGGAGGGACGGAGGGAGGAGGGGGGAAGAGAGGGAGGGGAGGAGGGAGGAGGGGTGGAAGGAGGGAGGAAGGGTGGCATAGTGTTTGTGAAAAGTGCCACGACTGAACCACGAGCAAGGCTGACCTTTTGAGAGCTTCTCTTACAGAGCTATGTGCTAGATGTTTGCACACCACGTGTGTTCTCAGTATAAGAACAAGATTATCGTTTTCACTGTAGTTTAGTGGCACTCAGGGAAATGTTAGCATTGTATAGCTAAGACTTGTACAGAGTAGAATCTATATTTCTGTTAACCTTAAATAGATTCATTGACTTGTCTGAGGAGTTTCCATCTCTAAAATTTAGATTATTATCTCTAGGAAAAGCACATTAAATAATTGATATCAAAGCTTCTGACCCTCATAGGCACAGTCACTACGTAGCATGTAGAACAGTTGTTCTATGGGCGCTGAAGCATTACTTACATTGTTCTATTATTAAATAAAACTTGGGGAGTCAGATATGGGATAAAAACCTGATTGATCAGAGAAGCAGTAGAGTAGCAACCAAATGACCTCCCCCCAACTAATCCAAAAGGGCCCACAAATTTTTCTAAGCAACTCCCTACTACTTCCTCTGTTTCTCTATATGTATCCTGGGTCCTCCAAAACCTCTATGGTTAATTATGGTCAGCTAGTCACTAATTCTGCCCTCTAATTCAAGTAAACTTTATTGTCAGTCTTTGAGTGTCAATATGAAAAATACCCCACAACATTTCTCCCTTTTTGTCTAAATAAAAAGGAAAGGTTTTTTTTGTTTTTTGTTTTGTTTTGTTTTGTTTTGTTTTTGGTTTTTCGAGACAGGGTTTCTCTGCAGCTTTTTTAGAGCCTGGCCTGGAACTAGCCTCGAACTCACAGAGATCCGCCTCACAGAGCCTGGCCTCGAACTCACAGAGATCCGCCTGCCTCTGCCTCCCGAGTGCTGGGATTAAAGGGTGCGCCACCACCGCCTGGCGAAAGGTTTTAACTTAACAGAGTATAACTATATATAATAACAATTATCAAGTATGAATTACATTCACAATGTTCGGTCCAGTAGTATTTGGCAAATTTGGAGAAAATACTCCATTATCTATCCTGTCTTGGTGAGTTCAAAGTTTTGTCCCTAATTCACTTTTTTTTAAAAGAAATTATTTATTTATTTATTTATTTATTTATTTATTATGTATATAACATTCTGTCTGTGTGTATGCCTGCAGGCCAGAAGAGGGCACCAGACCCCATTACAGATGGTTGTGAGCCACCATGTGGTTGCTGGGAATTGAATTCAGGGCCTTTGGAAGAGCAGGCAATGCTTTTAACCTTTGAGCCATCTCTCCAGCCGCCCCCCTCATTCACTTTATATCATGACTTCTATTACCAACCTAGAAATATCTTTCTAGAAGACCTTAAAGCATTTTCTTAGGTAAATGACTTAAGCTTTTACATCTATCAACGTTATACCCTTTGCATCTCTTTTGTGGGTTTTTTTTTCTGAGTTTAGTAACAAGGAAAACTGTATAACTATCTAGTCTCCAACCTCATCAAGGATCAGAGGAGGATATAATATTACCTGAGTAAACAGGAAGAGGAGAGCAAACAACTTCCCAAACGATAGAAATGAGAAGCATCTAGCTGCCTGGACAATTACCCAAGTTTCCTCTGCAACATCGAGGCATCCACATTGAGCTTACAGGCCTAGAATACCAGACAGACTTTTATTTGAAGCAGGAATTTTGAAAGACTATCCTATCTTGTCTTGGCAAAGTTCAGCAGTCACCTAATTTTGTCTCATGCTTGTCCAGTTTGGACAGCATAATGTCAGCAGTCGAGGCAAGGCCATATGTTATTAAAACATCTTAAATGTCATATTCTGTATGTCTCTGAGGTAATTTGAAGACCATCTACCTAAAATATACATTTGACCTTGAAAACATACCTAACATGGCTACAAATTTGATTGTTATAGATAAATAACTACTAACCTGCATTTCTTTATTATCCTAATTAGTTTGTGATAATAACTTTTAAGGACTAGAACTTGCCTACATAATGGGAAAAGATCTTCACTAACCCCACAACAGACAAAGGTCTGATCCCCATAATATACAAAGAACTCACAAAATTGGACGCCAAAAGATCACATAATCCAATAAAAAATGGAATACAGATCTAAACAGAGAACTCTCAACAGAGGAATCTAAAATGGCTGAAAGACACTTAAGGAAATGTTCAACATCCTTAGCCATCAGAGAAATGCAAATTAAAACAACTCTGAGATTCCATCTTACACCTGTAAGAATGGCCAAGATCAAAAATACTGATGACAACTTGTGCTGGAGAGGTTGTGGGGGAAAGGGAACACTTCTGCATTGCTGGTGGGAATGCAAGTTGGTACAGCCCCTTTGGGTATCAGTGTGGCGATTTCTCAGAAAATTATGAAACAACCTTCCTCAAGACCCAGTAATACCACTTTTGGGTATATATCCAAAGGATGCTCAATCGTGCCACAAGGACATGTGCTCAACTATGTTCATAGCAGCTTTGTTTGTCATAGCCAGAACCTGGAAACAACCTAAATGCCCCCAATCAAAGAATGGATAAGAAAAATGTGGTACATTTACACAATGGAGTACTACACAGCAGAAAAAAATAACGACAGCTTGAATTTTGCAGGAAAATGGATGGAGCTAGAAAACATAATTTGAGTGAGGTAACCCAGACACAGAAAGACAATTATCACATATACTCACTCATAGGTGGTTTTTAAACATAAAGCAAAGAAAGCCAGCCTACAAACCACAATCTCAGAGAACTTAGACAACAATGCAGACACTAAGAGAGACTTACATAGATCTAATCTACATGGGAAGTAGAAAGTATAAAAAGACAAGATCTCCTGAGTAAATTGGGAGCATGGGGACCTTGGTGTAGGATTGAAGGGTGGAGGGTAGAGGCAGGGAGGGGAGCAGAGAAAAATGTAGAGCTCAAAAAAATCAATGAAAAAAGGACTAGAACTTTATATTCTTTTGTTAAATGAGCTGCATAGGTACAATATCTTAAATAAGAGTAGAAATATATACAGTATAAAAAATTACCTTAATGGGCTGGAGAGATGGCTCAGTGGTTAAGAGCATTGCCTGCTCTTCCCAAGGTCCTGAGTTCAATTCCCAGCAACCACATGGTGGCTCACAACCATCTGTAATGGGGTCTGGTGCCCTCTTCTGGCCTGCAGACATACACACAGAATATTGTATATATAATAAATAAATTAATTTTTAAAATTACCTTAAATTTTATACAAAAATCCATACCAGTGTAAAATATTTGAGACTAGTAGTTCCTTTTTTTTAGTTTAAAAGTACATTCAATAATATACCCTTTTATCCTATTATTTCTCTATCTGTTCTTTTTCTTTGAAGATTGAGATTCCTGAATCTAATCTCCTTTGATTAGTTTCCTTCTTGACCATGACCAATAACAACTTGAGATCAGCCTGGGCTACATAGTTCCAGGCCAACTGAGACTTCATAGTCTCTATCTTAGAGAAAGAAAAGGAAGGGAGGAGAGAGAGAGAGAGAGAGAAACACCCACCATACCTCTTGGGAATGTGGATGTTGTGTTCTTAAATTTACTTTCTGTTGTCTGAAGGACAATAGCATCTTTAGGGAACCCTGAGAAAACTGAGATAATGGTCAATTCCTGGGAGAGCGAACTGTTGTCCAGTCTCAGTGTGATGGGAAAGTGCAGGGCTTTATCTGTAGTCCTGACTGGAGTACCCTATGAATCTGGACCATCTCAGCTAACCAGAAGTTAAGTTTTGAAGTTGTCCAGAGCAGTTTATAGTCCAAAGCTGATTTGGGGTGATGTTTATCAGATTAGTGGCATTACCACAATTCAGGTCAATTTATTGTTACAGGGTCCCATCATCATCTTAGAGACCTCGAAGGTTTACCTGGAATAGTTATGGTTCACTGTAGAAATGTAAATATTTAAAATTTATATGCAACTGATATTCAGTAGGTTAAAGACCAAAATTTGTTAAGTATATACTGGGTGTACAAACTTAGTTACTAGTTACCTGCTTCAGACTCAAGCCCAAAATCACATATAAAATGTTACATGAAGCCTATTCCTAGATTAGTTAGTACTCTATATGAACATTAATATCACAAGAGAATGTTTATAAATTTTGAGATAATATTATGCCTTAAGAAAAGGTGGTTTTTTGGTTTTTTGGTTTTTGGTTTTTCAAGGCAGGGTTTCTCTGTAGCTTTGGTTCCTGTCCTGGAGTCAGCTCTTGAACTCACAGAGATCCGCTTAAGAAAAGTTTTAAAGTGCTGAAATAAAATCAAAGAGTTATGAGATTAGTGACAGTAGAATGGTCCCTTAATTTTGGCTTTTCTATTTCATATCAGGTGGCTTTTCTGACATGAGACAGAGATTTTGGAATATTCTTTAGCAAGCGTGCTTGGGTTTAGAGAAGGAGAGAGCCACACTCCAGCTCCAAAGCCAGCTTTAATATTTCATTGAATTGGGACTACAAAAGACTATCTGCCTTATTTATATGTCTGTAGAGAACAGCAGAAACAAACTATTGGGAAGAGTTATGAAATTTTATCCTTTTGGAAGTGTGCTATACCATTATTTTAATTTATCCCTTTTCTTGGGACATTTTCTCTTGATATTTCATTCTTCTTCCTCCAATTTCTCATTTGTGCAGTGGTCTTCAGATTCCTTGGTTGAATGCTTTTCATCTCCTAGAAAGATAAAAACAAAATCCAGCCTCAACCCTAACTCTGAAGAGTTTCCTTTTTTGGCAGGTTATATCTGATCACATGAAAGACCTTTGTTAGTCTTGTAAGTTAGTTTAGATCGAATGGTCATGCTTTTGATGAACTATTGCCTCTCCTAACCAAGAGGTGTTCTTGTTCAAATCTAATCTTTAGTAATCTTGATAGTATCCATAGATTTTCTTTTCCTGTGAATACAAAAGCAAAATCTCTTCCCCAGTGTAACACATATCCTGGTTTCCATTCTGAGGTCAATGCAAGATAATCGTTAATAAAGATTAAAGTATATAGGGTGTTTTGTACTATCTAGTGTTTCTCCACAGCTGTCATTCCTTTCTCATTAGCATTTAAAAAATTTAAAGTTAATAAAGCATTGTGTAATCTATCTCTGGGGTCTTTATTATCCCTTTCTGTTTATTAATCATATCTTTTAAAATGCAGTTGGATCTTTCTATAACTGCTTGTCCTGGATTGTATGATACACCTGTAATATGCTTTATGTTGTAATATGCAAAACTGTTTCATTTGACTAGAAACATCTGCTGGAGCAATGTCAGTCTTTACTTAAATGGGCATTCCCATAATGGCCATAACTTCTAATAAATGTGTAATTGCAGAATCAGTCTTTTCAGAGAACTCAAGCAGTTGCCCACTGAAATCCTGAAGATCTATGGTATGGTACACATACTTTAATTTTCCAAACTCCACAAAATAAAACACATCCATTGCCAAATTTTATTTCATTGATTACCCTTTGGATTACTTCCCACAGGTAGTGGAGTTTGGTTATACAAAGAACAAGTAGGACATTTCTTTGTAATTTCCTTGACTTGTTACCAAGTGATAGAAAAATCTTTCTTTAAACCTTTGCTATTGACATGTGTTGTGTTTTTTTTTTTTTTTTTTTTTTTTTTTTCGAGACAGGGTTTCTCTGCAGCTTTTTTAGAGCCTGTCCTGGAACTAGCTCTTGTAGACCAGGCTGGCCTCGAACTCACAGAGATCCGCCTGCCTCGGCCTCCCGAGTGCTGGGATTAAAGGCGTGCGCCACCACCGCCCGGCTGACATGTGTTTCTTTTGAAATTCTGAAGCTTCTAGCATATTTCCTACCAATAGCTGATCAATTTCATCATTGCCTTGTGCTAGAGGGCCTGGTAGACCCATATGGGATCTGATATGTATTATATACAAGGATGATTTCTATTTCTGATTATTTCTTATAATTTAAAAAATACCAAAGTTAATTCTGAATCATCTGGAATAAGTTCAGCAGTTTCAGTATATAAAATAATTCTTTCTGCATATTGAGAGAGAGAAACCATATTAAGAGGTTCTGAAAAATCTAATACCATGAGAATAGCATAGAATTCTCACTTTTGAATGAAATCATGAGCCACTTTACTTATTTTTCCTGACTTATAACATGCCTTTACTGATTTATTTACATCTCTATAGAATGTAGGGGCTCCAGAAATTAGTGTTCCTCATACAATGTGAGGGAGGGTCCAATTAATTCTTTTTATAAACTGAAGTCTCTTGCTTTTGAACTATTTGATGCTAATCTCTCCCAAGAAATTACTGCAAGCTCTTTGCCAGTGTTCATTTTCTGCCCATAATGAGGCAATTTCAAAATTAGTAAAAGGAACCATAGGTTCTGTTGGGTCTATTCCTGTTACTTAGCAAAGTCCATTTTCCTTTCAGAATCAATTCAGAAACTGTTTTTATATAGGTCTTTAATATTTACTCTATGTGTTAAAAAAATATCCATTCTAAGATACTATCTTCTCTCTGCATAAGAATTCCTGTAGGAGATGTGTAGAAGGTAGTATGATGCAAAATAAAAAAAATCAGTAAAGGCTTCTTTTGGGGCTTGTATAATTTTAGTAAATGACTCAGTCCTCTTTCCTGATTCTTCAACCCTGTCCCAAGCAGTCAAGGCTGTTGTATGACATAGGGTCAAGGTGTGATCATCAAATACAAACTGTCTTTGCAGATCAGCAGAGTAACCTTCACTGAGAAGCTTTCCATCATGTTTACCATTGTACCTGCGGGTCAGCTTCCAGTATTGCAGTAGCTAAATGTTTCCTATCTTGGGGGATAATTCTGTTCCCGTGTTGCCCATGAACTTAACATCTGCTTCACACAAAGTGAATGCATATGAAACGACTACTTCCTTAAATCTCCTCAAAACTAACACTTCTGCAGGATTCCAGTAACTTCTGCATAGCTTTGGGATTGCCTGTGATCTGGTGGTCATTTTTGTATGGTAACCAGATAAATTAAGGTTGGTTTTCTGATAACCTTTGGCCTCTCCTCTTCAGTTTCAACATGCCATGGTGTGGTAGGTTCTGCTCTAAATTCATCTGTCTGTGTGTGAATACTTAGTTTCATTGGTAGGTCTTTCTAAGACTTGTATCTTATCAGTCAATTTATTTATTTATTTATTTATTTATTTATTTATTTATTTATTTATAAATTTCCACCTCCTCCCATCCTATCATTTCCCTCCCCCACCCCCACTCCTGCTACCCCTCGCTCTCCAGTCCTAAGAGAAGTCAGGGTGCCCTTCCCTGTGGGAAGTCCAAGGCCCCCACCTCCATCCAGGTCTAGGAAGGTGTGCATCCAAACAGACTAGGCTCCCAAAAAGCTAATACATGCTTTTTTATTTGGCACAGATATCAAACCACTATTTTAAGGATAAAATATGATTACCAAACAGATTATAATTATAATTCACATTATGTCCATCCTAGCTATGTTGGTTCTTCCTTCATTTATTTTTTAAATTTTTAAACCATCCATTGTGGAATCATACAGAATCCTAACTCCTGCATTGTAACATTCCCCATTGTTAATGTGGGAAAGATTTTTCTTTTTAAATAAAACCTAATTCCCTCCATAAGAATTCCCAGGTGTCTCACCAGATGTGATGACTTTTCAGTTTGTCCACAGTGGCAGCTGTGGTGATGACAGCTCTGTGTGGTGTGTGTGGGCAGCTGTAGTGGGGGTCCTGTGTGCAGGAGTGGTGACTAGGCAGCCAAACCAGCTGCTGGGGCTGCAGTGGGCTGCCACTGTGCTTCACGGGCTTGCCGTGATAAGGGCACCTGCAGCTGCTTGCATGGGGCCGGGGCTGAAGGTGTGTAGAGGTGATAGCAGCAATAGAAACCTGAGCATCTGTTGTAGCAGCCGAGCTGTTGCAGCAGCAGCAGCAGCCCAGGGAGTGGGTCCAGGGAAAGCCTGCTACCTTAGGGAGAGGGAGTGAGCCACCTGAAGAGCCGACACAGGGACCTGCAGGAGGAACCTGTGTGGCAGAAAGTCAGAGCATGGGCTGCCTAAATGATAGAGCTGGCTGCGACTGCAAAGCTGGTGGCAGGTGGCTACTGCATGATCTCGCCCCCCAAGTTGGATGCCAGATGAAGCGTGTACTTATTTTGCCCTATTATTATATAAAACTCGGGAGTCAGATATTGGGGTAAAAACCTGATTGATCAGAAAAGCAGCACAGAAGAAACCAGTGATCTCTATATGTATCCTGGGTCCTCCAAAACCTCTATGGCTAATCCTGGTCCGCTAGTTGCTAATCACCCTGTGATTCAAAATAAACTTTATTGGCAGTCTCGGAATATCAGTGCAAACAAATATCCTCCAACAGGGTGCCATTACATATAGCGTGTGGAGTAATCATTGTGTGCAGGAGCTTCTACATGTGGGAGGAACATACAGTATGCAGGAGAGGTTAAAAACACGGGCTTTGGGATTCGGTCCTTTGAGCATCCCTCATCAACTGAATGGCCTTGGGCAAATGTCTGCTTCTTTTTCCACTCAGCTATAGACTGTGGCTGTGCAGAGTGTGTGGAATGAGAGCAGTAGCCAGCAGTACTTGATATCCAAGGACGAGATGTGTCTCCACAGTGACTCTGAGGACTGTTTGCATTAGTCCCTGCGGCGTTCTCAGAACACCAGTGACTGTAGAAGCTCCAGGGTGTTAGTTCCTGATACTTCTATGTTTTTGTTATCACTTAAGTGGAGAATTGGAAAGCTAGAACTAAACTTTACAGCTTAAATTCAAAACCAGTGTTTCTCAAACTGGAACTATTAGAAATAAATAGGAAATATTTTCTTTTTTATAAATCTTTTATTAAAGATTTATTTATTTATTTATTATGTATACAACATTCTGCTTCCATGTATGCCCGCACTCCAGAAGAGGGTGACAGATCTCAGTACAGATGGTTGTGAGCCACCATGTGGTTGCTGGGAATTGAACTCAGGACCTCTGGAAGAGCAGCCAGTGCTCTTAACCTCAGAGCCATCTCTCCAGCCCCCTAGGAAATATTTTCTACTTCTAAATAACCTAGATTCAGGATTGAGTAAGGTAGTGCAGGTAAGAAAGAAATATCTTAGTAACTGTTCACTGAGCTCAGTCTTCAAAAACATAGTTTTGGCATGGGTTGTCCAGTGGTAAGAATATACTCTGTGATGGTAAACTTGTTAATGTAATTAGAGTATGAGACATGTATATCAGTGAAGCACCTATGAGCATGTCTGTGATGATACCGTGCCCATTTAAAACTTTTTTATGTGTATGAGTGTTTGTCTACATGTATGTCATGCATCATGTGTACACCTGGTGTCTGTGGATTCAAGAGGAAGGAGCTGGAGCCCCTGGAGTTAACAGAGGCATGTTAGCCACCATGTGGGTGCTGGAAATCTAATCCAGGGCCTCTGGAAGAATGGCCAGTGCTCTTAACTCCAGAGCTGAGCCATCTCTCCAGCCCCATGATTAGATTCTTGTGGTATGAAAATTGGACTATTTACTATTGGACTATTTCCCATCCCCAACCCAACCCTTCCAGAGAGAAACAACTGACAATATAGGATTAAACCATTTTAGGTCTGTCTCTAGAGACAGAAACAATGTTGCTCTTTGAGTCTGAGAAATTTGAGTAGCATTGTACCTTGTTTATTGTGCATTTTGCTTCTGAAAACAAGTCTTAGATCTTTCCATGTTAGTACAGAAGAGAAGCCAAAGAATATCCCAGATCACCTATTTGTAGATTCTAAAAATAATTCCATGTGTTCTTGACACATTCTAATGTAGTTTTGTTTGTTCTAACAATGGAAATAGTTTTATCTATTTAGTTCTCTGAATTTAAAAATTCTTTATGGTGTTAGCTTTTTGGTATTTTTCAAATGTTTATAACTTAGGTAATATTCACAGTTTTTGCTGTTACTTTTAAGGGGTTTGAGTGATTCAGGGTTCTTGTGTGTAGAGCCTTTCATCAAGCTCAGACTTCTTGTTAGTGTTTTTCACACACCCAGAGTCTGAAGAAGTATCTCAGCAGACAGTTGGGGCATGTCCCCATCCCTCTTCTGCCTTCAACTTCCCTAGTTCTGGTTTTATCTGAATGATATATTGGGACTTAAAGTAATAGTTTGTCTAAGAATAAAATTTCACTGTTAAAAAAAGGTTTGAGAATCATTAAATAAATGGGACTTTGACCCTCCCTCCCTTCTTCCCTTTACTATCTAATGGTCTCACTATGCAGCCTGTAACTTAATATGTAGACCAGAGTGGTCTCAAACTCACAGAGATCTGCCAGGTCAAAGTTGGTTGTTGGTTTTTTTGTGTGTGTGTGTCATCAGGATATTAATATTTTAGAAATGTCTTGGCACTATTTTGCAAGCTTCAGTTGAGAAAATTAGTCATATGTAACTCTTCACCCTAACCTTGACTGTTTATTTTCTCACGGTTTTATGTACCTGATCAAAAACTGAAATTTGCTATTTAATCTGGTAACCTGTAGTCAATTCTTTTGTATGATTTTTGCCATTTCTTAGTCAACAACCTAAGCTTATACACTGTGTTCTGAGGGCTCATTCAAATTGATTGTGTCTTCTGGGTCTGAACTTTTTCATAGCAACAAATGAACCTCTGGTTACAGTTCCCTTGGTCCATGGGTTGAGAGGTCACCCTGGTTTGCAGCCCACTGCACTTCTTTCCCTCACCATCACAGGAAGCTTAGCAACTTGGAAAATGTGCTTAGTCAAATGCTATTATAAGTGGCTCTAAACTAAACACAGCCAAGTACTTCATTCTGCAGCTACCACCAGAAATCCTAGCGCTAAATGGGGAAGATTATGAAATCTTCTTTAACGACTTCAAAGAGAAGCAGCGTGGCGATAAGGGAATCCTGGCAAGATTTGCTGCAGCTGTCAGTTCCCGGGGAATCAGGAACCAAAATTTGACACTTGTAGTTGACTCATCCACAGTTCCAAGTGAGCCTAGGCAAACCTGAGGTATTTTTAGAACCTTTCAAATCACATTGTGCTCTTTATCAGGGCTGCGGGGCCTCAAATTTCCCAAGAGATAGAACAAAACAGGACCAAATAAATTTGGCTCAGCTTACTGTAATAGCAGTAGTATTTGATGCATGCAATTGTAGGTGTAAAACTTTTTATCTTTTTTCCTGGGGCATTAAGACCACTGTGACAGCAGCTGAAACATTCATAGAGGAGTGGCAGCTGTGAGGTGGTCTGATTCTAAGACTCACAGGGACTTGGGAGGGTGTTGTCAGCCCTCTTTCAAATTGATGCTGGGCCAGCATTTCCCTTAAGGCGGATTGCTACCAGCGCATATCACACTGTTCATAATAGTCTGCAAAAAATGGCACAGTTAACTAGCCTCTACCATATGCACAGAATTGTGTTGTTCATGCTCGGCTGCCGAAACTTCCTAATTTAAAGTTAAAAATGTAATACGAACAGGTTGGGAAAGGTTGGGATAGAATTTGTGTATATGTTTATGTCACACTAGTTATGCTGGGTATTGTGAACAGACGGCCATTTAGCAGAAAACAAAGGTTGCTTTGAAACATTTTCTTTTTGCTTAGACCAGGTAGCAGTTCTCAGAGCAAACTTCAGAGCCTCTGAGTCATCTGCAGAAGAAGATAGCCTGAATTCAGACAAAATGGCAGATACTGAGCAGTGAGGGAGGGATGCTGCCTCTGGACACAGCCATGCTGCTTGTAGATGGTGCCATCTTATCTCTTAACTCCTTAGCTCCTCAAGTCCATGTCCATAGAGTTTTTTATTTAAGTATCAATTGACAAGGAAATTGACAAAGATATGATTTAATTGAGACATGGAAAATAGCATTGATGTTGGACTAATAGGATTTGAGAACAAAAAGTACTTATTCTGGTCCAGTTGTTCTAAGAAGAAACTTGAGAGTTTGGTGAAATTATTAATTTCTCTTTTAAAATATGCATAGCTCTCCATAGTCTTGAACAGCAGAAATTAGTTACTGTGCAGTTGTCTTGTAAAGCACTTCCAGCTAATTATTTAAAAAATAACTTTCATGCTAGATCTTGAAGCAGAAAGTTTGCAGCAGAGACAGAGTCTGTTTTTCCTGTGAGTGTGCACCGTAAGGTTGACAGTCCAGTAACACCCGTCATTGCCAATAAGCTTGAAAGGTGTCAGGGAAATAGGCTAGAACAGACTCTGATCATTGCTGTAAAAGGCTAGAAACACAGTAAGTAGAAAAAGGAGAAAGAACATTTGTCAAGTTCCATTTTAATCAGAAAGGAGCTGAGTCTGTAGTAGTGTTCCTAAAGACATTAATCCATAACCCACACTCATTGCATGCAGAGAGATTAGAGCTCCCAATAATAGTATGTTTACTGAGCACCTATGGTCCAAACCATAAAGCATTATTTCTACTGACCTAAGCATGGAGAATGAGGGCTGATCTTTCAGAAATGACAGTGTTGGATTCCATATGTATATTGGTACACAGGATGGCTGCTAGCTGCTCTAATGCACTTTTCATCCCAGTGGCAAGCTTTGTATTTCACTTTAATGGTGGCACATTTGTTTGAATAACCTATTATAATGCATAAAAGGAAGCTTTTATCTTAACTTGCAAAGATTTATTGATTATATCCTATGATCTTTTTTCTCCCTTTAAAATGATTGCTTGTTTTTTCAAACCCCTGTTGACTGGTGAAATGGCTTATCAGTTAAGAGCATTTCCTACTCTTCCAGAGGACCAGAGTTCAGTTCCCAGAATCCACATCAGGCACCCCACAACCACCCACAACTGCAGCTTCAGGGAATCAGATGCTCTCTTCTGGCCTCTAGGCTCCAACTTACAACACCAGCTGCAGCAGCAGGAGTAATAACAACAACAACAATAATAAAACAATAATGTAAATGTTTTTAAAGAGCCTGGAGCTGGAGAGCTGGCTTTAAGTTTATGCACACTGCTGCTCCTGCAGAAGACCTAGCTTCAGTTCCCAGCACCCACACAGTGGTTCACAACCATCCATAACCCAGCTCCTGGGGATCTGCTGCCTTCTTCTGACCTCCTCAAACACCAGGAACACCTTTAAGATTATTTTTGTGGCTGGGAGGGTGGCTGGATCAGTAGTGCTTGCTATGCAAAATAAGTGTTTGAGTCAGTGTGATATAATGACACACGTGTGCAAGTTCACACACATAAACACACACAACAAAACACTCTATCTTTTAAAGTTTCTTTTAAAGTCATTCATTTAAATTTACATTTTTATGTATTTACATGTATGTATATTTGTGTGCTACCGTGCACTATTGGAGGTCAGGGATAGCAAGAGGAAGTTGGTTCTCTCCATTCACGCTTAGGGCCCCACATGTTTGAATGTAAGAATGCACATGCCCAGCAAACATATGGAAGTCAGAGGATAACTTTTGGGACTTGGTTCTCTCTTCCTGCCTCATTCTTGCATAAGGGTCTTTTGTCTCTGCGCTACATACACTGGTGTAGCTTAGGGTCTTTCCTCTGATTCTTCTGTCTCTGCCTCCTGTCGCTTTACGAGAACACTAGGAATACAGATGTGCATGGATACATCTGGCTTTCTACATGGGTTCTAGGGACTGAACTCAGATCCTCAGGCTTGCATAGCAAGGACTTTCACCTGCTAAGCTGTCTTCCCACCCGCTTAAAATTATTCTTGTAAATATCTAGTTTGAAATGATTTTCTAAAATTATTTTAAATATCCTCTTAATTTTTTAATTTTTAAAGATTTATTTTATTGTATAAGTGTCTTGCCCACATATATGTATGTGTAGCACATGTATATGCCTTGTGCCTTCAGGAGTCAGAAGAGAGCCACAGATCCCCTAGAACCTGACTATAGATGGTTCTGAGCACCATGTGACTGCTGGGAACCACGTTTCTGCAAGACCAGCCAGGGCGCTTCCCTTCTGAGCCAGCTCTCCAGCCCCTCCATGAAATGTTTTCTTTTAAAAAAAAAAAAAAAAAAAAAACTTTTACAAGAAAAGAATGTTTAGGGGCTTTTTGGAGGGTTTTTTATTCTTGTTGTGTTTGTTTTTGAGACAGGGTCTCTATGTAGTCCTAGTTGTCCTGGAAATCACTATGTAGACCAGACTGGCTTCGGATTCAGAGATTTGCCTGCCTCTGCCTCACTAGTGCTGGGGTTAAAGGCATAGGCTACCTCACCTGGCCAAGGTTTTATCTTTCAAACATAATCTAAGAATAAAATTTTCAACTAATTTTTTAAATTAAGATGCTTTATTTCCTGAGTGTAGTGGCACACACCTTTGAACCCAGCACTTGGAAGGCAGAGGCAGGCGGATCTGTAAGTTTAAGGTTAGCCTGGTCCTACATAGTGAGTTTTAGGACCACTAGAGCTACATAGTGAGACCCTGTCTCAAAACCCAACAAAGCAATATCAACAAAAAGATTCATTTATTTACAATAATCAACATAAAAACATCAGTCCTTTCATTTAGGACCAAAGTGTTCATGTTTAAACGATAGAATTGCACTATTGATATTCTAACCTATGTTTGATGATAGAGAAATAAATGGGTCATGTAACTTTCATTACCAACTCCCTTTCCTCTAAAGTTCATATACTTACTTACCTCTTTGGTTAGTCTGAGACTTGTAAAATTCAGTTACATTTTGAAATGTGTCTACAATTACTTTAAAGAGAACACCTTTGAAGCAATTTTTTTCCTAAGTGCTCACAGACACAGAAGGTGGTGATAGCAACAACCTCAGCCCACCTTCACCTACTTTCCAGCCCAGAGTGAGAGGATCATCACCCAGCAAGGAGAGGGCCGAGTAGCTCAGAAAAATCAACAGACCTGAGGGAGGAAGGCCGACCCAGGTACACTGTATGCAGGGACTGGACCTGGGGCCACGGTGCCAGGCAAGCGCAGGGTATAGGATCTCAATTTCCTAGCCAGCCATTCTCATGGAAGAATGCATTAATGACTTACTTCATGGCCAAGTTGGAGATGAGGTATTTCTGGGTCAGAGTGCCCCAGGACACAGATTCAAAGTGGTCCACACCTTCAATTTTTCCTCAGTGTCCTTTGCCATCATAGATGATGCCGTGGGGTGTGCTGCAGGCTTCCCGCATCCGTTCAGAGCTGGTCTTGCCACACCACCATTCAGACATCTTGCTTGTTTCCTTCTTGTCCACCCGAGAGAAGAACCCATCTGTCTGCCATCTGTTTGCTGTATTTGGCCTCAGTGTAGGTCTGCTAGGCCCGAATGTGGCTGTCGTTCTTGCCTCCCTCATGGTTCCCAGGATACATCAGTTCCCTGTCTGGCTCAGCGGCAGTGAGCCTGGTGAGACAGAAGTGCAGCTCACTCTCTTGGGAGTTGTGCTGCTCCTCAGGACTGTTCCGGTGCTGCTGTTGATGCAGAGGGGTTGGCGATGTCATCTGCAGGAGCCACTGCCCCTTGTCTGAGGTGAGGGTCCACTGCAGACTGGCCTCATCTTCACTCTGCATCTCAGCCCGCACTTCCCCAGGAGGAAGTGCACCTTCCCAGACTGCCAGTCATGCTCCAGTCATGCTCCAGGGCACGCTGGCTGTCCCCGTATGCTTATGGTGGCTACTGAATCTCCAGGTAGTACAGGGCCCAGTTGGTATAGGACACCATCACTGATGTGTTGCTGGTAATGCTCCAGCCAAAGCAGGCCATTGCCTCCAGGTACTTTCAGGGCCCAGCATCGGCACCTCCATCCTTTTCCTCCTGGCCCAGTTCCCACAGCCTGTAGAAACAATTAATACAGTGAGCAAACACCTTAAGGTAATGTTGAGGTATGTTCAATGGTTAAAGTTATAAGAAAGATGGAATACAGGAAATCATATAGTTCCTAGTTTAAAGAAACTATCCAAATGAAACATTCTTGCTCACCCCTGTCTGTCACTAGTTCCTCCTAAATTACTTACAGAGATGGATCATGGAAAGCAGAGTGCACCAGGCTTGGGTTCTCACTTGCAGCTGCCAGTTTAAAAGTTTCTGACTATAAATATAAAATAAGATATGTTGGAGCTGGAGAATTGACTGGTTAAGGCCTCTGTTCTTCTAGAAGATGTGGGTTCGATTCCCAGTACCTACTTAGCAGCCATAATTCCAGTTCCAGGGGATCAGGTCTCTCTTCTGGCCCACAGGCAGTACACATACATATGTGCAAACAAACAACTCATGCAAATAAAATTTAAAATTTTGTTTGTTAGAGACAGTGTTTCTCTGTGTAGCCTTGGCTGTCCTGGAACTCACTCTGTAGACCAGGCTGGCCTCAAACTCACAGAGATCCTCCTGCCTCTGTCTCCTGCTACAACCACCTGGTACAAATAAAATTTTAAAAGAATTTTTAGCTCCTCAATTCTATCTATAATTATGGAAGTGGTCTCGCGCCCCTCAGTTATGACCCACGGTCCAAGTCTGTGTATTCCCCACCCCACTCGCCTCCCTTTAGTCTCTGTGTCCTCCTGCCGAGACACTTTGCTGCTGAGTCACCCTCATTGGCCTCCCAGCTGCTGCTGTCGCTCCTCTGCAGCAGGAAAGGGAGGCTTTGTTCTGACTCTGACCCTGCAGAGCGGATAGACAGAGAATGCGCTGGCTTTTCTTGAGTTTTAGAATTTGTGCTCTACCACACTGCTGATTTTCATTTCTAGAATGTAAGTATTGATAGATAGCATCTACATAAAATCTTCAGATCTTTGATAATCTTAAAAGGTTTGCTGGGCATGATGTGCACTTCTGTAATCTCAGTTCTTAGAAGAGCAAAACAAGAGGATGATAAATTCAAGACCAGCCTGGGCCAAATAAAGAAGACTACATAAAGAATATTTGAGAAAGCCGGGCGGTGGTGGCGCACGCCTTTAATCCCAGCACTCGGGAGGCAGAGGCAGGCGGATCTCTGTGAGTTCGAGACCAGCCTGGTCTACAAGAGCTAGTTCCAGGACAGGCTCCAAAGCCACAGAGAAACCCTGTCTCGAAAAGCCAAAAAAAAAAAAAAAAAAAAGAGTATTTGAGAGTAGATAGTTTGAGAATCTCTGCTACAGATGCACAGTAACACAACGGGCAATGACAAAGGGAAGCAAGGGCAAGCCAAGCTCCGTAAGATCCCTGCAGGAGCTCAAGAAATGATGAAAGGCCAAGCTTCCTAATAAAGAAGTACAGGGTTAAAAGGATGCTTGCATCACTTTTTAGATCAACTGTGAAAGCATTTAAGAGCAGTTTGGCAGAATATCAGAAACGCGTGTTCCTTTTGATAATTTCTGGAAAAATACCCTACAGAAATTGTGAAGTGTATATTTAAGGCTAGCATGTGATACAAAGTTGTAATCCCAGCACTGAGAAGACAGGAAGATCTGGCATTGGAGGCCAGCCTATGTCACACAGCAAGATCTTTGTTTCCAAAGAAATAGTGTTTGAAGAACCAATGTATTTGTATTGTTTTATATGATACTTAAAAGCCCAGAAATAACCTAAGGTCCAAGTGGTGATTTCAGTATACTGAAAACATGAGTGATGTGTTTCTTTCGCCTTAATGAGTCAGAACCAATAGAGTTCTTAGATGCCTCGATGACCACCTATTGCATCTTTGTGTGGAACTGTGGCTCATGTGACCCTGACTGTATACCTTCCGCTAGGTAGAATGTGTAGTGAATCCCAAAAAATAAGCAGTTCTCGTAGAGTATGGTGAGCAATATGTGGGATTGTTCTCCCAGCAAAGCATTTCTAGCTTTTAGCTTTTAAAAATAGTCGTGGAGCACAGTAAGATAGAGAAGGGAAGTTGGCCTAGATGCTACACAGGAGAGCAGATGAGCAGGGCTGATTTCATTTTGGGCGCTTTGCCCAGGACACTTTTAATAGACTGTATAGTTAGTTACTCTAGGGATTCTGAGTCGGTGGTTATATCAGGCTTACACATTTATGCTTTAAAAGGAAAATTAGCAAGTTATTAGACTCTAGGTACTTTGCTATGGCTCTGATTTTTTGAGCAGCTTTTGTAACCCAGCCATTGAAATTTTGCAGTGTGGGGGCTAGATTTCTGAGTAGCAAGACTAACTTAATTATAGAGAAATATTTGGAGAGCCAGCCATTGTGGTGCGTGCTTGTAATCCTAGCCAGGGAAGGATCAGTTCAAGGCCAGCCTGGCTATAAGAGACACTGAGACTGTCATCTCCCTGCTTCCCAATATATAATTAAACCCACTGTGGTGTCATGTGTTTTTGATAAAAGAACTCTGGATCCCAAGGTCAAGTGTCATGTCCAGGTTCAGTCTAGCCTGGACTACCTAGGGAGACCCTATCTCAGAAATCCTTGAAGAGGAGAACTTCCTTCATCTACAGCTGATTTTCTGAAACTGTGGGTGGCAAGTTCATGGGGTGATGTAACAGGGTTGGGAGTCACAAAAAAATTGACAGCAGCAAAATGTTTTTGAACATGCAATAACCAAAATTAATTCAAAATCAAATATGTACAAACATAATGAATTTGCAGTATTCTGGCAGTGCTAACCCATGCTGTGTGCAGGACCTCTCTGCAACCTTGTTTGGAACACAAACATACACACCGAACTGCACACACCAGCACACCATGACTCACCTTCGACACCGTTGGTCTATTAGAAATTGTAATGGTTTTATTGTCCATACAAAACTTTCTGCTGTTATAGAAACATAGTGGTCTGATTATAGAAAACAAAGACTTCATATTTTCCCACCATCATTTCTCAGTGTGTAAGTATCAAATTAGTTTATCTTTGGACTGGATTGTGTTACAGTGTTTGATCTTAAAAATGGCTGTGTGACTTACAGTCTTGAATTTCATTGAAAATATTGTTAAATTAACTTTAGCCTAGGATTAAGAGAAATTTTTCAACCATTCTGTGATGTCCAGAAACATACTGCTGATATTTTGTCCTGTGTGTTTATGTGAAGCAGCATTTTTAACGTTAATGAGTATAACATCAAAATATTGTGGAGAAATGGATCAATGGGTAAGAGCACTAGCTGTTCTTACAGAGGACCTGAGTTCAACTCCTGTAGTTCCAGGTGATCCAATGCCGTCCTCTGGCCTTCACCAGCAGCAAGCACACACACAGTACACAGACATACATGCAGGCAACACATCTATACACATAAAATTTTAAAAATCAAATATTTAAGTGGTGCATGGTATTATACCACATACCTTTAATTACAGCACCAAGGAGGACCCTGTCTCGAAAAACAAAAACAAACAAAGCAAAAATTAAACAAAAGAAAGTTACTTGAAAAGAAAAGAAGAAATGGTATATCATAGGAGTGTTATAAGTGTTCCTTTTCAGTAGTTTCTCGACTTCTTAAATTTTAGGATGAGCTCCTATCCCGTGTCTGAGGTGTTTCCTAAGGAAATAGCCACAGTTCACTCCTCAGGAGACAGTAGTCACTGTTGCCGACCCTTGTTTTCTTTCTTTTTTGTTTTGGTTTTGCTTTGGTTTGGTTTTTGGTTTTGTTTTTTTGAGACAGGGTTTCTCCGTAGCTTTGGAGCCTGTCCTGGAACTAGCTCTTGTAGACCAAGCTGGCCTCGAACTCACAGAGATCTGCCTGTCTCTGCCTTCCAAGTGCTGGGATTAAAGGCGTGCACCACCACCATCCAGGAAAGACTTTCATATAGGGATTCAGAATATTTGAGTTAAAAAATTAATATGTTTATATATGTATATAGTTTAATTAAACAGTTAGCTTGATGCTGGAGAGATGTCTTGGTGATTAAGACACTTGTTGCTCTTACAGAGGAACCAGGTTCATAACTGGACATGGTGGCACATGACTGGCTAGCGTGGTCTATATAACAAGTTCTAGGACTGCCAGGGCTGCATAGAGAGACCTTGTCTGCATAAACAAAGAAGAACCAGGTTCAATTCAGAGCACCAGTGTGGTGGCTCACAACAACCATCAGTAACTCCAGTTCTGAGGAGTCTGTCACACTCTCCTGACTTCTCTGTCTCCTGCGTGCCTGGACTACATATATGAGCACATTAAATGCATAAATATTAAGCAATTAGTCTTTACTGATTTTCTAAGAACACTAGGATGCTGTGTATTTGTGATGTATAGACTGTCAAGCAGAGAAGAAAAGCTTTTTAATAAAATGAGTTCATTTATAATACTTGGGTACTTTTTTTGCAGTTCAAAAGATATGTCAGTAAACTTCGAAGCAAGAGTACAGTTTTCAAAAAGAAGCATCAGATAATAGCTGAATTTAAGGCTGAGTTCGGTCTCTTGCAGAGGACAGAAGAACTTCTTAAGCAACGTCAGGAAACCATTCAACATCAACTGGTAATACAGCTTTATCTTGGCTGCTAAAATACAAATGTCAGGAGGTTTATAGCTTGTAACTTTATTCAGAGGTCATTGTTTTTACTGGAAAAATCATACAATTATTAATTTTCTTTGACTAATTACAGAGATGTCATGTAAGCTGATTCGTTTAGTTTTTAATGCAGCAGAAAGCACTGCCTTTTAAAAATATGTGTGCTCACTTGGGGGTTATTAATAGAAGTTGGAAGTCCAAGTTGGTTTTCCTTTTGGTTAGCTAGTTAATATGAGTAAAATTACCATTCCAAGTGAGTGACTGTAAAACATTATTTACCATGGCCTACGCATGCATTTCCAAGGAGCTTTGGAAAGAAATGCCCAGGGAAGGCACTGTGTGGAGTTTGCCTGCAGCCTTGTTCCGTATGCTTGTGCTGGGGCTAGTAGGTAGGAGTTGAAGCTTTGCTGTGGAGCTTCTCTGAATGCCAGTCCCTGCAGTTCTCTTTGTGTGACATTTCTCCTCCTTTTTGCCATGGGGAAGCTATTTCATCAGGCCGCTGCTCTAAACTGGCCGTGTTGGTAGAGGTCAAGGGCATTTGCCGCTGGCAATATAAACTTTTCAGTTCCGCGATGAAGAACCTAGAACTGAAGATTTACCATGACCCAAACGTGGGTCCTAACAACACCAGTTTCAAAATTGGCAGTGATAATTGCATTATTGTTAAGATTGCCCAAATGAGCGCGGCATAGCCGCCGTTGGCCAGGGCTGCCAGAGACTCAAGTGGCCCCACGAAACAGGCACCAACTGTAATTGTTTGCTCGATTTGGGAAATAACCAGGCTAGCTTAAAGATAAACAATTATATTTTTTAATTGTTATAAAAAAGAATGCCACAAAAATGGGAAGTCCGAGTTTCGCTGTGTCCCGCAGGAATTACCCAGAGAGAGCACACACCTGGTCTGTCCCAGTTTTTTCCTGGGCTCCAGGTAGCCAGGGCTTAACTAGGTTCCACGTCTTAAAGGTGATTGGTTAACAGAGCTTCCGCTATCATCAGATATCAGAATAAATTCTAAAAGATCAGAGAGGTAAAGGAGCCAACCACTAGAGAGACCTTTTACCTCTTCTGAATCCTCAGACCAAAGTGGGTGAGATCCTGTCTCCATGAATCCTCAGACTGAATGCACTGAGCTCCTGCCTGCTCCTGCCTTATATTCCTCCCTCTGCCCAGCCATATCCCTTTCCTTCCTGTCTATGCTTCCCTAGTGCTGGGATTAAAGGTGCATGACTCCCAAATACTGGGATTAAAGGTGTGAGCCACCATTGCCTAGCTCTATTTCTCTTTTAGACTGGATCAATTTCACATAGCCCAGGGTGGCGTTGAACTCACAAAGATTCGTCTGCCTCTGACTCCTGAGTGCCAGGATTAAAGGTGTGTGCCACTACTGTCTGGCCTCTATGGCTAACTAGTGGCTATCTCCACATTCTGATCTCCAGGCAAGCTTTATTTGTTATAGCACAAACAAAATATCACCAAAGTCACCATTCCCCATGGTCCTTTTTTATTGATATTACATTTATTTGTTTGTTGTGTGTGTTCCTATGTGTTTTCATTTATCACTGCATATGTGTAGGTCAGAGAACAACTTCTAGGAGTCTGCTCTCTCCTTCCACCACGTGGGTCTCCGGGATCAAACTTATCGGGCTTTGCAGCAAGTGTCCTTACCCCTGAGCCATCTCATTTGTCCCATTTTTTTTATTATGTGTTTCATTTTTTTTTGTTTATTTTTTTCTTTTTTTATTCCATATTACTGTTTCTCATAGTGATTCACTTTGGATTGTTTTATGTTTTGCTACCTTTTATTCTTTTAGATTATTTATTTGTTTTGTTTTTGGGGGGTTTTTTGTTTTTGTTTTTGTTTTTTTTTGGTTTTTTGAGACAAAGTTTCTCTGTAGCTTTGGAGCCTGTCCTGGAACTAGCTCTTGTAGACCAGGATGGCCTCGAACTCACAGAGATCCATCTGCCTCTGCCTCTGCCTCCCGAGTGCTGGGATTAAAGGCATGCGCCACCACTGCCTGGCCTTTATTTGTATTTTTATGTGTATAAACCTTTAGCCTGCATATATGTATGTCCACAGAGGTCAGAAGAGGGCATCAGATCCCCTGGAACTAGAGTTACAAATGGTTGTGAGCGTCCATATGGTTACTAGTAACCAAACGTGGATCCTCTATCAAAGAGCAGCAAGTGCTTTTGACCGCTGAGTCATTTTTCCAGGTCTGTTTTGCTATCTTTCTTTCTTTATCTGTAATTTTTATTGGATATCAGGCTTCACATGTGATATTTTCATGCCCCTGACTATATTTTTATTTTTCTTTGAAGTGGGGTCTTCTGTGTAGGCTAGGCTGTCCTAAAACTCACCATGTAGCCCGAGCTGGCTTTGAACTCCTGATCTTCCTGCATCAGTCTTCTGAGTGTTGAAATTACAGTCTTGTGCCAGCATCCCTGGCTTCCAATAGGTTTTAAAACTTTCCATGCCACAGAACCCTGTCACTAGATCACAGTTACCTTTGATTTTGAATCCTTTTCTTACTCAACCTTTTAGCAGCATTTAGCATAGCTGGCCATTTCTTCTTCTCCGTAATGTTTTTCTACAGGAACTAGGAAGATGACTCAGCCAGTAAAGCCCTTGCCTTGTAAGCATGAGGACCTGAGTTAGCACCCATGTAAAAGTCAAGTGCACCACTGCAAGCCTGTTATCCTGGCTCCAGGGAGACAGAGATAAGACCATTGCTGTGGCTACTGGCAAGTCAGTCTAGCCGGATCACCGAGCTCCAGGCTCAGTGAAGAACACTGTCTCAAAAAAATGGGGTGGAGAACAATTGAGAAAGACACCTGGGGTCTACCTCTGGCCTCCACACAATGCAACCTCACACGCATGCGTGCACAACACATTTTTCCACTTGTCTTCCAGGATGTTACACTCTGATGTTTTCTTCCAAACTAACTCTGCTACTCAATTGTTGGGGTCCCACTTTAATATCTCCTCACAGCTTTGCACAGATGTCATACATTTTCTCGAACAACTTTATGGTTTAAGTTTCCAGATCTAGGGGCTGGAGAGATGGCTCAGAGGTTAAGAGCACTGGCTGCTCTTCCTAGAGGACCTGGGTTAAATTCCCAGCAACCACATGGTGGCTCACAGCCATCTGTAATGAGATCCGGTGCCCTCTTCTGGAATGCAGGCAGAACAGTGTGTACATAATAAATAATAAATAAATAAATCTTTTAAAAAAGTTTCCAGATCTATTCTCACCTTGAATATATTCTACTTACTTGTCTTTGTTCTTTTTTTTTTTTTTTTTTTTTTTTTGGTTTTTCGAGACAGGGTTTCTCTGCAGCTTTGGAGCCTGTCCTGGAGCTAGCTCTTGTAGACCAGGCTGGCCTCGAACTCACAGAGATCCGCCTGCCTCTGCCTCCCAAGTGCTGGGATTAAAGGCGTGCGCCACCACCGCCCGGCCTTACTTGTCTTTGTCTTGCGTATTTATTTCCACTATTGCTTTTTGAGGGAAGAGTCCTTGTCCTTTTTTGTTCACTGTTCTACACTGGTGCCCAGAACTGTGCTCAAAAAAGCTAGTATACCCTGTCTCGAAAAACCAAAAAAAAAAAAAAAAAAAAAAAAAAAAAAAAAAAAAGCTAGTATATAAGAAATATCAGAGGAGTGAATGAATACAACTTGTCACTTATGAGTGCGTGTACTCACCAAATATTTACTGAGTATATCATGCGTTTTAGGTTCTATGCTAAGAATTATTTGAGAGTCTGAAATTAAATATACTTCCTATGCTTCTGAAGAGAGCATGGCAACTTTGAACATAGGTTTATAGTGTATAAAGACGAGTTCCTGGATGAAGTAATAATTGAAGTGAGTGCAGATTGTCTGTTGGGAGTTTAAACAAATTTATTAATTACAACTTTTCAACAGAAATATAAAGTATTTCTTATGGGAAAAATATGTCAACAGTCATGGTCTTTTTGTCCCTTCCAGCACACTGTTGAGGAGAAGAAGGGTGTGTCTGGGTACAGTTACACCCAGGAGGAGCTGGAAAGGGTGTCGGCCCTCAAGAGTGAGGTGGATGAGATGAAAGGCCGAACCCTGGATGACATGTCTGAAATGGTGATGACACTCTGTCTCGTTTATTTTATTGACTTATATGGTTGGAAGGCAGGTTTTTATGTTTAATTTTCAGTTAAGCACTTAAATATTAATCTCTATACATTGTTTACTTTATATTCTTTTGCCACATGCATGCATGACTCTAGGGGTTGACCTAACTGGGGCAGCAAGGGAAAGAAGAAAGGACAGACACACTGGCACGTGTATGGAAAAGCTGGGGTCAGGTGGTCTGCGCGCATGGATGGGGCAGCTGCAGCCCCACACCATGTGTAGTGTTTATTACATACCACTGCACAAGCAGGCAGGTTGAGTCAATCTGCATAGGAGCAGTCTCTGTAGGGCTTCGGGCTGTACACAGCTATGGGGAGAAAGCTATGGTGGGCGCGGTCTGCTCTCACTGTCAACTTTCGCACTCAGACCAGAGGAAGGCTGTGCCGCTCCTTTGGGACTCAGGCGCTAGTCCTCAGCTCATGTCACAACACACATCCACTCAAACCTCGCTTTCTTCCTGCATTCTTTCATCTGTTTCTTAAAATCTATCTCTTGAATTTTTCCATTGCAATATGATTGTTCAACTTAAAACAGTGTATACTTTGAATCTTAATATGACATTAAAGAAGTGTTTATGGTAAAAGTAAGTACTAGAATTTTTTCAGCTTTGTGTATGTCCTGATGTTCCTCCAAATGCACTGAGACACTCTCAGAAGGCATCATTCATAACTTTGAAATCTTTCCTTATTTGTTGGTAAATAGTTGCTGCCACAAATCAGAAAACTACCCTGAGTGTTGTCTAGAACTTTCTGGATTTTGACCAAATCTAGTTACTAAAAAGGGTTAGTATTTAGTATAGAGGAGGCCTTCAGGACCCCTATTCTGTCAGGCCATTCAGGTTAAGTATATTGAAAACCCCCATGCATATTTGTGTGTATTTCCTGAGACCTGAGTTACACATGTTTTAACAGACCATATCTTATAGTGGTAGACAAGTAACTGTATTGTCGCGTCATGCATTCAGTGTTAACAAACATTTCCTTGTCATAGTTTGCAATCATGATAATAGACATTTGAACCAATAAATAGCATTTCACCTTGCTAAGAAATTAACATCTACTGGCTAAGTGTAGTGATACATAGCTTTAGTCCCAGCACTCGGGAGGCAGAAGCAAATGGATCTCTGTGGGTTTGAGCCCAGCCTGGTCTACATAGTGAGTTTTAGGACAGCCAGAGCTACATTAACCCCTGCAAAACAAAAACAAACAAACAAAAAAGACAAGAAAGTAGAAATTAACATTTGATAAATCCCCTTTCTATTGTTTGGCACTGAAGTAATTTACAGGTTTTTTTTTTTTTTTTTTTTTTTTTTTTGGTTTTTCGAGACAGGGTTTCCCTGTAGTTTCTAGAGCCTGTCCTGGATCTAGCTCTTGTAGACCAGGCTGGCCCCTAACTCAGAGATCCGCCTGCCTCTGCCTCCCGAGTGCTGGGATTAAAGGCGTGCGCCACCACCGCCCGGCCTACAGGTGTTTTTTTTTTGTTTTTTTTAATCTTTATTTAACTGCAATAGTATTTTTATGTATGTAGCATTTTTTTCATTTTTGTAGATGTCATTTTTTTTTTCTTAAATGACAGGTAAAAAAACTGAATTCCCTGGTATCAGAAAAGAAGTCAGCTCTGGCCCCAGTCATAAAAGAACTCCGGCAGTTGCGTCAGAAACGTCAGGTAAGTTTGACTTTGAGATAGTTTCAGCTCTGTCTTGCCCAGATGAACTAGGTGGGCTCTAAGTGTTCCACTTGGGAGAAAATGGAAAGAAAATTATTGTGACTGTGTTGCTATGACATAAGCCAGTGGTTATGTGGCCCACAAAGGCTTTACTGAGTTTATGCTACCCACTGTGTCATAATTTAATGAGGGTTCGGGTGGAGGAGAAGGAATTTAAATGGGAATACAAAAATGCAGCCAGATGAAAATTTTCTTTTAAATCATCTGCATTTATTAGACCCCATTCTCTGTGCCTGGGCACCACTGAAGTCAGCTATAGAGGCAAGCTGACTGTTCTGCGGGCTTGTGGGCCGAATACAGTAGGAGAGGTACAAGTGCCGCTACTGGGAAGCTAACTCTAAGCCCTGATTTAAAGAGGAACTGTCAGAAGTAAGTGCCCTCTACAGCAGGATCCAGTGGCCTCTACCATTGCCATTAGCAGCTGCTACTTCCTCATTCTCTGTAGTAATTGGAAGTTTGAGTGCAAGCTATCTTGCTTGTGCTTGGGGATGGAACTAGAAAACCAGTTCCACGTGAACACCATCTGTCAAAATCAGCCCCAGAGCAGAAAATCACATAGACTTTGGAATCAGTTAGACATAATTTCCTTTTTATAGAAAATGCCATACAGTCAGAGACAGGTTTAGTAACATAATGGCTCCGGATAGACAAATGGGATACAAAAGTAGAGGTCTGACTCTAACCTGGAAATTCTCTCTCTCTCTCTCTCTCTCTCTCTCTCTCTCTCTCCCTCCCCCTCTCTCTCCCCCCTCTCCCCCCTCTCTCCTCTCCCCCCCCCCTCTCTCTCTCTGTGTGTGTGTCTCTCTGTCTCTCTCTCTGACATGGTCTTTCTCCTCTATTATGTGCTATTATGTATCCCTGTATTACGTATCCCTGGTTATCCTGGAACTCTCTATGTAAACCAGGCTGGCCTCAAATTCACAAAAGTCCTCAAGCCTTTGCCTCCCAAGTGCTAGGCTTAAAGGCATGTGCCACCATGTCTGGCCTAAGTTGTCTTTATTTCAATGTCTTATTACACACTGCTCCCATCACAGAGTAGATGAGTGATATAGTACCAGCCTGTAAAGAAATTGAAGCAAGATAAAAGAAAACACATCTAAAGAGCCAGTAGTGTATTACATATATGTATCATGGAGCCGGTCAAGGGACTCTAAGAAAGTCTGAACCAGAGAAGTTATAGCAGCATTGGGGACTTATGGATCGTGATGATATTTGATATTAACAATATTTATTAAGCCATACCCTTTTATTTTATTTGTTTTGTTTTAAGTCAAGATCTTACTATGTAGTCCTGACTAGCCTGGAACTCACTCTGTAGAGCAGGCTGACCTTGAACTCAGAGAGATCTGCCTGCCTCAGTCCCCACGTACTAGAATTAGAAGTGTGTGTCATCATGCCTGGTGACACTACCATGTGTTTAAAAGACCAAGAGTAATTTAAAATATTGTATCTTTTTTCAGCTGAGGAGTTAGTAAGGTTAAACTTGGCTTTTGTTATGTCAGATCTGGACCACAAATACTGAAGTTATGACTGCTTGACTCCATCTACTGTGAGGTTTTAAAGGATCAGCTGATCAGGGTGTTCACTGCAGAGAGTCACTGGTCTGGTTTGAAGCCTCTGGTTTCTACTACCATATCTATGCTGAACCCTCGCTAGGGCTCCCCCTGGATATCCTGTTGCTGCCCTGTGTTGTGGAGATCCTGTTGCTTTGCGTCTGCAGGGTCATCTCTGCTGTTGCTGCTGGTCAAGCAGCTCTCTCACCATCTCAGCCCACTCCCTTCCTCTCTCTTCAGATTTACCTCTGTCCATAGGACCTGAATCACTCTGACTCTCTCTCTCTCTCTCTCTCTCTCTCTTTTTCTCTATTTCTCTCTCTATTTCTCTCTCTCTATTTCTCTCTATTTCTCTCTCTCTCTCTTTCTCTCTCTCTTTCTCTCTCTTTCTCTCTCTCTATTTCTCTCTCTATTTCTCTCTCTCTCTCTCTCTCTATTTCTCTCTCTCTCTCTCTCTCTCTCTCTCTCTCTCTCTCTCCAGAGTCTGATTACATAACTCTGGCTGTCCTGGATCTCGCTCTGTAGACCAGGCTGGCCTCAAACTCACAGAGATTCACCTGCCTCTGCCTCCCAAGTGTTAGTATTAAAGACATGTGGCAAAGATTTCTTTATTGTTATTTTTGTATTCAGTGTGTGTGTGTGTGATAGCATATAGCAAAAGTGGGAAGACTATGGGGGACTAGAACTCCTTGGATCCTTTGGATCTGGGGTTACAGATGGTTGTGAGCTGCCCCGTGTATGTGCTGAGATACGAACTCAGGTCCTCTGGGAGAGTTGTGAGCAGTCTTAACTCTGAGCCATCTTTCCATGCCCTAACTAATTAGTTAATGGCTGCCTTAAATTTGTTTTACATATATTTACTTTCTAAAAATCTAATTATTTCTAGGGGCTATGGGCATAGCTCAGTAGCGGAGCTTGTGTGTAGCATGTGAAATGCTTTGGGTCAAGTTCCCTAACACACACTTGCTATCAAACCACACACAGAGACTCACTTCCCGCCGCTCGGCTCCTGGCTGCCTGCTAGCTTTACCCAAAATAACAACACACAAACTGTATTCTTTTAAACACTGCCTGGCCCATTAATTTCAGCCTCTTACTCACATCTTGACTAACCCATATCTAATAATCTATGTAACACCACGAGTGGTGTCTTACCAGGAAAGTTTCAGCATGTCTGACCTGGCGGCTGGCTTTATCGCGTCTGTCTCCCTGAGGAGAGGAACGGCAGTCTGGCTCAGAGAGCAGAGGCATGGCAATTTATTAACTTCCCTTCCCAGCATTCTGTTCTGTCTACTCCTCCCACCTAAGGGCTGGCCAATCAAATGGGCCAGGCAGTTTCTTCATTAACCAATGAAATCAACTCAAACAGAAGACCCTCCCACATCACTCACACAAGCAAACACATGCACACACATACACACACACACACACACACACACACACATTATCACAAATACAAATTTATATTAAAGGCAGACTAAAATCAAGCCTGTCTGTCATGGTCAGATTTTTTTTACAGTTGGCTACTATACATTTCTCCCTTCTTATACTTTTGGTTTTGGTTTTGTTTTTTGGGGGACAGGTTTTATCTGTGTAGCTTTGGATCCTGTCCCAGAACTCTCTCTGTAGACCAGGCTGGCATTGGACTCACAGAGATCTGCCTGCCTCTGCCTCCCTAGTGCTGGGATTAAAAGCGTGCCCAGCACTTTACATATTTTTGACAAATCTTAAATTAGATTTTGCTGTGTGTTATAATCTGAAAGGTTTATTTTAATAAGTTTCATTGTTTCTGTCTATTGACATAAAGACATAGGTAGTCTTAGTGGTATCACTTTGTTTGACTTTCAGTGTTAAAGCCTGTGCAGAGTCTCTCTGTCTGTGTTGGAGTAGCTGTGTTCCAGCTTGTGGTTTTGTTTTAGCCATTGTTTGATTAGATAGTATCTACTAATTCCCACCTTGAGGAGGGAGGAAGCTGCTGTGGTTTGATCTTTTTAACTTCTTCCTTCCATTCTCAACTTCTTTGCCTCCTCTGGCAGCAGAGTTTTGTTTACTATTATCTTTCTTAGTGTTTGCCTGTTTGCTTTGATTCTGTTATACTGTGATGCATGTTATACTGTGATGCATGTTATACTGTGATGCACTGTTGTATCCTGAAAAGACATCCTTTGACGTTATTCCACTCACTCTTAAAAATTAAAAAAACAAAAAACAAGAAAATTGCCAAGTGATGGTGGTGCACGCCTTTAATCTCAGCAGAGGAGGTGGATCTCTGTGAGTTTAAGGCCAACCAGATATACAGAGTATGTTCCAGGACAGCCAGGGCTACACAGAGAAACCCTGTCTGGACAAACAAAACAAACAAAAGCAAAAGGCGATAAACTCCATGTGAGGTGTGTTTTACTTCACCTAAAAACTTTGCTTACAAAATCATGCAAACAGAAAGCCTTTCCTGGTAAGTTATATCACCCTACCTTTTTGTTTCCCGACTTCACTCTTGGTGATGCTTTTGCCCGGTATTGTTTGGGAAGCAGGTGAGCCAGATTTCTTATTGCTTGGTGCAGCCTCTTATTTCTTCTGACTCCGTTTCTTGTGCCATTGTTTTTGTCCTGTGTGTCCCAGCACAGGAGGTATTGGGGTTTGTGTGGCTGTGCTTCCATGCGCTTAGTCAGATTATGGATCTGTCAGGATTTTTTCTTTTGTGTAGCCTATGTACTGTGCTGTTTCTTTGCTTAATTTCTTACTGTCCACCTTCCGTTCCAGAAGCCAGTTTTTCTTCATTTATTTCCTTCCTTTATGTCCTTTTTGTCTTCTACTTTGATTATAATTTCCTCTTTTTCATATATATTCTTGACTTAATAAAGACTAAGATTAATTAACATCATTTGCTAATACACAGATTTTAGAATAATTTACCCCCCCAACACACACACACAGGTAGTGCTGTCCTTGAGAGGCATCCACAGATTCAGTGAGTTCATAATCCTAACACAACCCCCCACCCCAAGCAGTCTGATTCCAGGTTCAGAGCCAGGGAAAGAAAGACACTTTGTCCCCAAACCTAGAGCCTGAGAAATGTCCCCAGACCCTGAAACCAGGACCAAAAGAACACACTAAGCCCCTAGATTCATAGCATACCAAAGAAATTCTCCTGGTCCCAAAGTTAGAGTCAGAAAAGGTAAAAAGAACCAAAGAAAGAAACACAGTTTAGCCCCAGATTTAGAGCCATCTCTGCTCCTGACACAAAACCAGCCAATCCCTTAGCAGGGAAAACAGACCAATCACTGAGGCCCTAGAGGCTTGGAATTCCCTTCAAGCAGTTACTAGCAATTGGGAATTTCCTCAGGCCTGGAAATTCCTTTTCATCATAGGGGTTAGCCAATCCCAAGCCTGAAGTCTGCCTCACCCCACTCGGGGCAGCCAATCACAAGCCCAGAGGCTTGGAATTCCCCAAACCTCTTCCCCTATATAAACCCCCTATGTTTGCTGCTCTGGTTTTTCCTGAGACCTAGGTCTTTCCTAGTCCTATTGCTGCCCTGCTTCAAACAAATGGAGGACCCGAGTTAACTCACAATAAAGACTCTGCTTTTGCATCAGATACGGTTTCGTGGTAATGTTTTGGGGATCCGGACTTTGGGCATAATAGTCCTCTGACATTTTATTTTCTTATTTCTTCGTCTCTGAGAGTAGCTGTCATGGTGATTTTACTATCATAATTCCTACTTTATACAGTCATGTCTGGTTTAGATTCACCTCTTAGCTACCAGTGCTCACCATTGCTGCCTGTATGTCACACCTTCCTTCCACGCAGCCACCCTCCCTGAAAGTCGTTTATTCGTTCATTCCTTTGTTTGTTTGTATGGGGGCACAGAGAAGCCGGAAGAGAGCAATAGATGCACTGGAACCGGAATAAAAGAGGTTGTGCATCTCATAACATGTGTGCTGGCAACTAAACTCAAGTCCTCTGCTTGTGAGCCTAGCTTTCAACTGCTGACCCATTTCTCCAGCCCTCAAATTCCTTTTTTTTGGTTCATTTTACTTTATTCTGTGTATGTGTGTGCACACCAATGTCTGTCTCTGTTGTTCTGTGAAACAGAGTATAGCTGTGTGACTCACTCGCCTCCTCTTCTGCCAGCCTCCCAAAAGCTGGACTGCAGTCATGTGCTCTGTGGATTGTTTGTCCTTGAATTCTGGCAGCAGGGAGTGGTTATTCAGTTTTCTGGCCTAATGTGTTAGAACTGTCATAAGCTAGAAGCTACTTTTGAGCTACTATCTCAGCTTGCAAGTTCTTAGACCGTGTAGGTGGAGAAATCTAAATCCATTGTCAGCCTGAGTTAAAGAACCCATGGCAGCCAAGCTGTATCTTGATTGGTTTAGATTTCAGATTCACAGGTCAAAAAAAGAAAAGAAAAGCTGTCACTAGCCAGTCATTGTGACACAGGCCTTTAATCTCAGCCTCAAAAGGCAGAGGCGGGCAGATCTCTGTGAGTTTGAGACCAGACTAGTCTACATAGTGAGTTTTAAGTTCCAGACCAGCCATGTTTGTGTGTTTCGTTTCGCTTTGTTTTTGAAGAAGTCTCTGTCATCAACTGTAGCAAGTTCATCTCAGTGAGAAGCTGTCTAAGTGCACACAGCTGCTGACCTTTTCCTACTTATGGGACATACGATTGTTATAGTCATTTATTTTGGTGTGGGGGGTATGTATGTGTGTACATATATGTTCATCTATGTCAGAGGACTTGTGGGAGTCAGTTTTTTGCCCACTGCATGAGTCCCAGGGATTGTCAACAAGCGCTGTCGCTCACTGAGCCATCTCGCTGGCCTCCCATTAGCTCATTTTAATACATAAAGCCATATAGGGTCTGCACAACAGAGACAGCCCATACAACACTCATCTTCCATGGTAATGCTCGATTCCAAGAGTGCTACTATGTAGAACCAAGGTCATTTCCAGGCTGATTTTACCCTCATTTCCCCAGGAAAGCCGCTGTCTGTCTCTTGTTTCTGGTCCTGATGATTCTGATTCCTTGGCAATTCAGTTCAGCTCTGGATTTTAAGAGACATTTGCTCTTCCTTAACAAGCATTTACAAATACTTAGCATCCTTATATATTTGCAGCAGGTTTTTAGATTATCTCCTTCAAAATATGTGACTAAACTTTGAAGCTCTTAGAGGAACCTGAGTTCACTCTGACTCTGCCCTTTATAGACGCATAGTCTTGGCCAGGACCTGGCCTTTCTGAGTGTTCTCTAAGCATCGTGTGGAGGTAGCAGTCAGTACCTCCTTCAGGATATTGTTGTAAGATTTAATTGTTCATGTGCCCTGGTAGGATTCGCAAAGTTCTTATCAGATGCCCACATTCATCATCATCCTTCTCTCTGGATATTCTCAGATACACTGATAATGGACTACTCTTTTTCTAAAAAAAAAAAAATATTTATTTATTTATTTATTTATTTATTATGTGTACAATGTTCTGTCTGTGTGTATGCCTGCAGGCCAGAAGAGGGCACCAGACCTCATTACAGATGGTTGTGAGCCACCATGCGGTTGCTGGGAATTGAACTCAGGACCTTTGGAAGAGCAAGCAGTGCTCTTAACCTCTAAGCCATCTCTCCAGCCCTGGACTACTCTTACATTCCTGAATTTTTCATCTCCTGTACTTCCCAATCCTTTACACACGATATTCCATTTTTTTTGTTGTTGTTTAAAGAAAAAAGCATCTTCTTTCCCTTGTTTCCCTTTCCCTAACCATTCTTACTAATCCCTAATTCTCAGTTTAGATATCAGTTTCTCCAGGAAGTCGGCCCCCTGATCCCCAAGCCTGGATTAGGTCTGAGAGTCTTGCATGCTGCTGTGCAGGTTGCGCCCATCCACTGGAGCTCTTACAACCTGTGCACTCAGAGCATTACTTAAGGGAATGCTGTTTTGTTCGCTGTTGTAGCCCCAGCTCCTAAGCAAGAGCCTGGCACACAGATGAGTACATGGTAGCTATTATTCTTATCAGCACCTCCATCTGTCATAATTCTCAAATGTCCAATTGTTGTATAAATAACTCATAAGTATGCCAAGAAGCTTAGACTCAAGTTACAAGACTGACAAGGCCACGCATTGTTTCAGAGCCACATTTTGTGCGTTTGTTTTTCACTTAATCATTTACCCTTTTCAAACTAGGAACTAACCCAGGAGTGTGACGAAAAGAAAGCCCAGTACGATAGCTGTGCAGCAGGCCTTGAAAGCAATCGGTCCAAATTAGAACAGGTAAGAATGGAGTTTTCATTTTAACAGTTTAGCGAAAGCTACCTGTGTGTGCACATTCTCACTCAGTGTTACGAGTTCTTACATCTTTGTCATCGTCTCCTAGCCTGCCTCCAAGGCATCGAAGACCTTTATTCCTTTGAACTTTATATTTATCCACTGAATTTTTCCATCTGTACCACTACCACCGAAGCTTAAGGTCTATATTCCCTTGCCCAGACTCCATAGTAGTCATCTATCCAATGCTCTTGCCTTCCGACATTTAATCTCCTAGTGCAGACAAAGAAGCTAGTTTCAGATATAGGCCACCTTCATTGGCTTCCCACTACACTCGAGTGAAACCTAACCTCCAAATTCTGTTGTGTGGGCTCATCCTGCCTTGTCAAGGTCATACCCATGTCCTGCAGTCCTTGTCCAGCACTCCAGGCTGGCCAAGCTCAGTTCCACCTCCAGGCTATTGTGTGCACTCTTCTCTCTGCCCAGGACATGCAGTGTCTTCTCTCCCCTTTTATTTTTATCACATAGATCTCCACCTGAAGGTCACTGCCTCCTCACAGACTTTCCTGATCTCTCTCCCTAGTATTTCCCATTGTCCTCATCAGCCTGGCCTGCTGACTGAGCCATCTACCCACATAACGCCTGTACCCATCACAAATAGTCTTCATTCCTGTTTTCCTCAGTGCTGTGTCCCTAGCTCCTACCAGAGTCTAGTCACGTAGAACTTGGTGAGTGAGTAGCTGTGCCAGCAGGAGTCACCTGGCTGCCAGCGGTACTACACTGTTACTGTAGACAAGCTTGTGCTGGGGTGGTTCTGATGACCTCTCTTCTGTTGTGCATTTAAAGCCAACTTCTCTTTTATTCTTTCAATAATTTGTTACCCACTTAACATTATATTGTAGGAAGTACGAGGACTGCGTGAAGAATGTCTTCAGGAGGAGAGTAAATACCATTATACAAACTGTGTGATCAAGGTGAGACAAAGAGTATGCAACAGAAGGGCTCCTGAAAATGTTTAAAACTGTTATTTTTTTGTTCATTTGGTTTTGGTTTTTTTATTTTCAAGATGGGGGTCTCTTAATGTAGCCTTGGCTGTCCTAAAACTCACTATGTAGACCAGGCTGGTCTCAAACTCAAAGAGATCTGCCTGCCTCTGCTTCCTGAGACCTGACTAAAAAATATTTCATTGATTAATGGATTGTGTGTGTGTGTGCCCTGGTGAGTCTGTGGAGGTCAGAGAGCAGCTTGCAGGGTTCAGTTCTCTCCATCCACTGTGTCAGTTCTGGGGATAGAACTCAGGTTGTTAGACTTTACCTGCTGAGCCATTTTGTAGGCTCCCTCTGAGGCCCCCAACAGTGAAGACTTCCTGAAGCCTGTCTTTGCATTTAGAACCTGGAAGTTCAGCTTCGCCGAGCAACTGATGAGATGAAGGCTTACGTCTCTTCTGATCAACAAGAAAAGAGGAAAGCAATCAGGCAAGTTATTTTATTTTTGAATTGATTTACTTAGTGTTTTCACCTGTAGGTTTATAAATAAGATAGAAGCTTACAGAGCATCTGAGCTATTACTGAACCTTAGCGATTCTAGCCCTCCTGATGGGGTATAGTTGTACATCTTGCTTTCTTTTTGACATGTAATAAATATATATATATATATAATAAATATATATATATATATATATTTATATGAAATGTAAAATTTACACTTTTGCCACCTCTAAGCATGCATTAGTGGCACTGATTACATTTACAATGCTGACTCATCACCATTATCTGGTTCCAAACCCTTTCACCTTCCATTAACCATTAACCCCACTCCCACCTCCAAGAATATGTGCACTTGTGTATTAGCTCTCTGTAAGCATGAACGCTTGAATGTTGTCTCCGTAAGCACACATGGCTGGGACTCTGGTCATCTGCCTGCTAATTGTACAGTGTGACTTCTGCCTTTTAGCTAGAAACCATGTGACTGCAGCATTGCCAGCCTTTGAAATGGGAAGGGTGTGCAAATACTGCTTAGTCTTAAATGGCGACTTTCTGTAGTCTCAACTTGTGGCATACTGTACTGAATCAACTCTTGCCTTAAAATGCATTTATAGCTAAATTACAAGTTGTAATAAAATGCAGTAATGGAGGTGTTTTCTTTTTTCTTTTTTTTCCTTCGGTATTTTTTTTTTTTTCGAGACAGGGTTTCTCTGTGGCTTTGGAGCCTGTCCTGGAACTAGCTCTTGTAGACCAGGCTGGTCTCGAACTCACAGAGATCCGCCTGCCTCTGCCTCCCGAGTGCTGGGATTAAAGGCGTGCGCCACCACCGCCCAGCAGCTTTTTTTTTTTTTTTTTTTTTTTTTTTTTTTTTTTTTTGAGACAGGGTTTCTCTGTGGCTTTGGAGCCTGTCCTGGAACTAGCTCTTGTAGACCAGGCTGGCCTTGAACTCACAGAGATCCACCTGCCTCTGCCTCTGCCTCTGAGTGCTGGGATTAAAGGGGTGCACCACCATCACCCAGAAGTTTTCTTTTTACTGTCAAGTAAGAACACAAAAGGGTAGGGGTCACATGTGCGGCTGCAGTTGAGATTTTGAGTGTCTGAGCATTGGTGCTCCCAGGAGAAGCCTAGGAGGGAGCCTGGAGCACTGTCCATGCCGTACACCGGAAGGCACGGCCGACTGGAGCTCCTCTAGGAATAGAGTGGCTTTAATGCATGTTCTCCATACTAAACTATTAAAGTGTTTATTCAGATTCTTTCAAAGAATGTAAACTTTGCTCTCATAGTCTATATTGTCAGTGATAAGAAATGAGAATAGTTGATTTGTTCTTGAAAAATAGACATTTTAGAAATTTAATTCACTTCTTCAACGTTATCAGTCTAAAAAAAAGGAAGAAGGAAGTAATTGCTTCTGAACTGTTAAATGTCCAGTCATTTTCTGACAGGATGTACTTCATCACTAAAAAATCCAGTATGGGGCCAGCGGGATAGTTTAGTGGGTAAGGGTACCTAATGCCAGCCCTGACAACTGGGGTTCAATCCCCAGAACCCACATAGCGGAAGGAGAGAACTGAGTCCCACCAGTTGTTCTCTGACCTCCACGTGTGTGCTGTGGCACATGTGTTTGAATGTGCATTCACATACAAAATAAGTAAGTGTAAGATAGTTTTTATTTAAAACAAAGTCCGTATGGCTGAGGAGTAAAGCACTCACTGTACGAGCATGAGTTGCTGAATGTGAATCCCCAGCACCCACACAGAGCAGATGTGATGCAGGTGCCTAGAACCCCAGCACTGGGGTTCAGACAGGTGCTTCCCATAGGGCTCACAGGCCAGCCAGTTTATCCAAAACATAAGCTCTAGGCTCAATGAGAGAGACTGCTTTAAACACGAGGAAGAGAGGCAAGGGGGGAAGCTAGCTGAAATCAACCTCTGGCTTCTGTATGACCCACATGGGTAAGTGCACCTGCATGCATACATAATACACAATCATAATAAACTTTCATATTCCTCGAGTTATTTTGTGGAAAAGAATTGTGCCGTGACTATAGCATTACATTTGAATATTGTAAAAAGGGGTCAGCAAAATGAGTCAGAGAGTACAGGTGCTTGCCACCAAGCCTAATAGCCTGAATAAGACCCCTGGGATCCACACTGTGGAAGATGAGGACACACTCATGCAAGATGTTCTCTGATGCAAGTGTGCATATGCAAGTGCACACACATACATAATTTTAATTAAAATATTTCTGAAGATTATATGAAAAATAGTGTTGGTTACATTCTAAACTCACGGATACGTGCTTACAAATATTACAGAGACAAAAACTTATTGTCATTCCATTTTCAATATTGGTTTCTTTTTAATTAGCCCAAAGATTTGTTGTTGTTGTTTTAACCTCACCCCCAACCACCTTCTCAGCAAAGTACCAGGTACAAACCTAGAGTCTTGTGCATGCCAGGTTGGGGCTAGCATACTACTATAATAAGACTGTTGGTTTCCTCAGAAATTGTTATGTAAATGAGAATGCTAAAACAATGTGGACAAGTCTCAGACCTACGATACTAGTGAATTCCTTAAAGCCATCTGAGCCATGACCATACTCTCCCCCCACCCCTGCTGTCCCCGCAGATAGGGTTTTTCTGTACAGTCCTGGCTGTCCTGGAACTCAGAGATCCGCCTGCCTCTGTCTCCCAAGTGCTGGGATAAAGATGTGCGCCATTCTAAACTCACGGATACGTGCTTTTAGATACCTGACTCCATACATTCTTCTTGGGTTATGATGTTTAGCTCATCCTAACATCATTTGGAGATCGTGGAAAGCAAGCAGTTGGGCCTTGTGTTTCATGAATAAGGACAAAATGAAGGCTCATGAGACTGTTGGCCATTTTCACCCTTGTTTCTGTGTGCAAATACCTCCTGTACTTCTCTACGGGGACCATGGGTGCTTTCCCTGCCGTTCCCGTCCTAACCACTCTTGTTTCCTCGCACTACAGAGGTGTGATCTTTCTCTTCTGACGCTGCTAGATTTCTTCTTCTGTGGTTTATGATATCTTCGATTCTTCATCTTTTCTTGCTTTATTCTTGTAATAGTATAATCTTAGTTTGCACAGAGAAATAAAGACAATGTTTGCATTTAAATATATGATTTAGCCAGGTATGGTTGCGCATGCCTTTAATTCCTGTGCTTGGGAGACACAGGCAGGTGGATCTCTGTAAGTTCAAGACCAGGGCTGTTACACAGAAAATCTCTGTCTTGAAACACCCTTCCCCGCAAGTAAGCAAACAAACAAACAATTATAAGATCTAAAGTCTCCTCCCATTCCTTATTTAATTAGGGTTTCTATTGCTGTGATAAAAATCCATTGACCAAAATCAGTTTGGGGAGGAAAAGGTTTATATCAGCTTATAAGTATTTGGAACAGAATAGGAACTCAAGTAAGACAGGAACCAGGAGGCAGGAGCTGAAGCAGAAAGCATGGAGGGTGCTGCTCCCTGGCTTGTTCTTCATGGCTGGCGCAACCTGCTTCCTTTAGAACCCAAGATCACCGCCCTGGAGTAGCATGACCCACAGTAATTAGGGCTCTTTTACATTGATTACTGATTAAGAAAATGCATTACAGGCTTACCTCCAGCCTCATCTTATGGAGCATTTTCTCAATTGGGAATCCCTTTTCCTACGTGACTCTAGCTTGTGTAAAGTTGGCATAAGCTAGTCTGGACACTTGCCATCTGTCCCTTAATCTTTACCCTTCAGTCTTCTGACCTTAACATGTCACCTACTTTAAATCCTGCTTTTAAAAAAAAAACAAGCAGCATTAAATATATTTTACATAGCATTAAAATATACTTGTACTTTGATTTTTTTAAATACTTTTTTTACTTTAAAATGAGTTTTTTAGCTTATAAAAATATTTGTAAAATCAAAGTAATCATTTGGAGTAGCATACACAGATATTGAGTACTTTCAAGATGAACTTGATGATACACACCTGTAACTTTGGCACTTGGAAGACAGATTAGAGGATTATGTGTTTAGGACTGGCCTGAGATACCTGAGTTTGAGGCCAGCCTGAGAAAAATGGTGGAACCTCATTAAAGGTGTATGTATGTGAGTCATGCCTTTAATCCCAGCATTTGGGAGACAGAGGCAAGCAGATCTCTGTGAGCTTAAGGCTAACCTGGTTTATCCTAGGTGAATTCAAGACCAGCCAGATATTTAGTCAGACTCTGGTGGCGGGGGAGGGGGAGTAAAGAGGGTGGAAAGGGGAAGAAGGGGGAGAGAAGGAGAGAGGGAGGGAGGGAGGAAAGGAGGGAGGGAGGGAGGAAGGAAGGGAGGGAGGGTGGTGGCACCCCTGTAATCACCAGCTCTTGAGAGGTAAAGGCCAGGCAGTCTGGAATTCAAGACTGGCTTTAATTATGCACTTAAGTTTGAGGCCATACTGGGCTACATGAGATCATTAAAAAAATGCAAATATATCTGCATGTGTATATGTTAGCAAATGCATAAGAAATGTATGTACACATAAGTGTGTATATAAATTATCTTTATTTAGAACTTTTTCCTCTTCATTATGTGTAGACTTGTCGCATTCTCTGTCACAGCTCTGCATTATCCCTTTGAATAGACTGTGATCTCCCTCAGCATCTCCCTGTCTGTATGCCTTCAGCCTGTCAGTCTCCAGGAGTCCGTGCACTTTAGAACCAATAGTATCTGCTTGGTTTCCTAAGTGGTGGGAGTTCCTCTGAAGGGTGACTTCCTGGAAGCACAGTAGAATCACACAGTTAGCGTGTTTAAAGTGCGCCCTTCTCTCTGCAGACTCTAAAAGGCAATGTGTAATTTAAGCACATGGGTTGCCATTGTTTTAAGGGTAGATTAACCAAAAATAGTACTTAACATCTTAATTTTCTTAATTTCCCATGTAATGCTCTGCCCTCCCCCTTTGAAATTACTGTTCACTGGAAGAAATGACTGAACGTGAGGAAGAAAAAGTATCCAATGAGTTTCATTCTGATTCTGCTGAAACTGTAAATATATATAGCTTTGCTAATTTATAGTTTAGTGGTGTGTTTAAATCAATTCAAGTTGAAGTTAAATTATTGTGTTGACTCCCTAGGGAACAGTATACCAAAAATATTACTGAACAAGAAAACCTTGGTAAGGTAAGAATTATTTTTTAATGTTTCCTATTCAGACTATTGCACAGTTCTGCCATTGTCATTCTTTTGGAAGGCTACAGTTTTGGGGTGCTAATTCCTTCTTAAGAATTTAAAGGGGTAGGCCAGGCATGGTAGCTCACGCCTATAATCCCAGCACTCAGGAGGCAGAGGCAGGTAGAGCTCTGTGAGTTCAAGGCCAGCCTGGTCTACAAAGTGAGTTCCAGAACAGGCTCCAAAGTTACACAGAGAAACCCTGTCTTGGAAAAAAACAAAAGAAAGGAAGGAAGGAAGGAAGGAAGGAAGGAAGGAAGGAAGGAAGGAAGGAAGGAAGGAAGGAAAAGAAAAAAAGAAAAAAAGACAGAAAAAATAGTGCTGAGTGTGGTTAGCCTGGTGACCTGAGTAAATTCTCCAGGACTCACACTAGAAGGAGATCCTCTGACGTCCAAATCCATCTCAGGTGTACGAGCACTTGAGTATGCACGTGTGCAGGTGTGTGTGTGTGTGTGTGTGTGTGTGTGTGTGTGTGTGTGTGTGTGTTCACTAGCCAGGTGGTGGTGGCACACACCTTTAATTCCAGTACTTGGAAGTAGAGGCAGGTGGATCTCTGAGTTCAAGGACAGCCAGGGCTACACAGAGAAAGCCTGTCTTGCAAAGCCATTAAAAAAGAAGGAAGGAAGGAAGGAAGGAAGGAAGGAAGGAAGGAAGGAAGGAAGGAAGGAAGGAAGGAAGGAAGAAAGGAAGGAAGGAAGGAAGGAAGGAAGGAAGGAAGGGGAAAATAAATTAGTATATTTGAATTAGTTTATATAAACATTCATTTGTAAAATACATTAACAATAGATTGTTTAGATTTTTAGAAATTAGTATGATTATCAATAGACTTTAAAGATTCCATGTTATATTAATATAAACTCTTCCCCTGTTTCTCTTGTTTAGAAAAGTTCTGGGGGGCTGGAGAGATAGCTCAGTGGTTAAGAGCACTGGCTGCTCTTCCAGAGGACCTAGGTCCAATTCCTAGCACCTACATGGTGGCTCACAACTGTCTATAACTCCAGTTCCAGGGATTTCAAAGTCCCCTTCTGGACTTTGTGGGCACCAGGCATGCATGTGGTGCAGACATACATGCAGAGTTTAAAACACCTAACACACACACACACACGAAATCTTTTAATTAAGAAAAGTATCTGGATGGATGCTAATGTGTACAGAAATGTTTATGAAACCTTAAATTCCTTTACAAGCTTAATTTCTAAATCATTTACAGATTTTTCTTCAGCTGAGGGAAGCTCAGTGTTAATACATATGCTGATCATGTACAAAACACCAAGAAGAAATTCTTGCTCCTTCCAGTGTAATTTTTTACTTAAGCAATATCTCTGGGAAAGCTGTAGGAGCAATAGGATATAAAGTATTTTTAAGCAGAATGAGCTAGACTAACCCATAACACAATTATCCTCACTCCTCATTTCCAGAGAGTAAGCTAGTGTTTCCAAGTGTGTGTTGTGCACACACACGCAGAGGCCAGAGACCCATAAGTGCCCTTTTCTAATCCCTTTGTAGAAGGAACGGCAGGCTGCATTCCGCCACCTGGCTAGCTTTACACCTGAAATAATTACATGGAAATGTATTCATTTAAACACTGCTTGGCCCATTAGTTTCAGCCTCTTATTAGCTAACTCTTACATATTCGTTTTAACCCATATCTAGTAATCTGTGTAGCATCACGAGGTGGTGGCTTACCAGGAAAGATTCTATCCTGCATCCATCTCGGAGAGGAAAGCTATGGCGTCTGCCTCAGTGCCTTTTTCCTCCCAGCATTCTGTTTTGTCTTCCCCACCTACCTATGTTCTGACCTATCAGGCCAAGCAGTTTTCTTTATTAATTAACCAATGAGAGTAACACATAGACAGATGACCCTCCACCATCATTGAGAGGGGTCACACTGCACTGTGAGATCTGAGGTTCTCCCTCACCAAGGCCCAGGGATCCTCCTGTTCGGTCCCCTTCCCAGTTTTGAGTTCCAGGTGTAGGTGATGGGATCCCAACCCAGATCCTCAGGCTTGCACGGCAAGCATCTTACCCATGGAGCCGTCTCCTCTACCCATAGTCACTCCTTTAAATAATTTTTATAGGTTGTTAGCATTTCTGGTAAGGAAATTGTTTCAGTAATATAAGAAAAATTATAATTTAGGTTTACTATAACTGAAAAAGTCATGCTCAGAACTCTTAAAATTCCTAACATACTTGAATGGTTTTTCCAGATACTTTTAATTTGTAAACATAAACATGTTTGTGATGAGAAACAAATTTTCTCATGCTAATCCTGTGCTTTCTGTATTATATAAAAATGTTACATTAGCATTGTGTCTGAAAATTCTCCTGTGTGTTCTCTCACTGTCTTCTATTATATTTACTTTTAGTATCCATAACTGGGGTGGGCAGTATTTAATCAGTGGTTTAAATCTCGCCTTCATCCTGGTTCATCCTCTTATTTGGGCAAGCATCGGCCACGGGCATTCTCATTTGTCCTGACGGTGGATGAGCTGTGTCCTAAAAGAGGAAAGATGAGTGTGTTCCTGTGCAGTGGCTGCTGCGTCTCGCTTGCCTCTCCCTACTGGTGGTGTTCTCCTGCCGTCTCTGTCGATGTTTCTGTCATACTCTTCCGTCTGTGTACACTGCCAGCTCCACCTTCTTTCTCCTCGGCGCTTCACTCTGGCTACTCTTTTTAATCAGCCTTCCTTGGTTTACAGAACCAATGTTTATTTTTGCAATTAGTTGAAAACAGTTTTTACTTCTATCTATAATTATAGTCAGTAAGTAAAACAGCCTTAGTAGGTGAAACTTTCTAGACTGTTAGTAACAAAGTAATTGTGGGGGCTGCAGAGATGGCTCAGTGGGGAAGAGCGCTGTCTGCCCTTCCACAGACCCTGATTCAGTCCCCAGCACCAGCATGGCAGCTCACACGTCTCTGTAACTCCAGTTCCAGGGGTCCAGTGCCCTCTTCTGGCCTCCATGGGGACCAGACAAGCACCTGGTGCACAGACACAAACAGCCAAAACACCCACACACAGAAGTAAACATAAAATAAATGGGTTTTTTGCTTTTTGTTTGTTTTTTTAGACAGGGTTTCTCTTTGTAGCCCTGGCTGTCCTCACTTTGTAGACCAGTCTGGTGTCGAACTCACAGAGATCCACCTGCTTCTGGTCTATTTATAAAAAATATTTTTCATAAAAATTTTGGCTTATTAAATAGTAAACACCTTTTTTAAAAAATCACTGATTGCCTGGCGGTGGTGGCGCACGCCTTTCATCCTAGCACTCGGGAGGCAGAGACGAGTGGATCTCTGTGAGTTTGAGGCCAACCTGGTCTACAGAGCGAGTTCCAGGACAGGTTTGATAGCTACAGAGAAACCCTGTCTTGAAAAAAAAAATCACTGATGTCTCTGAAGAAGCTATACAAAAGTGGTTTGATAATTTGAATTTACATAGAATGTATGTTATTTCAGGGTAGAATATAGCATCTACTGATAATAACATGCACAACCCAGCCTAGGTCATCAAGTGTTTCCGTGTGTTATCACATGAAGGACGAAGGGTGGGAAGCACACATTTGCACTGCTCCCTGCTATTCACTGCAGCTGAGGATTGAGAAGACTAAGGTCCGGGGACCTAAGTGCCTTGCTAATAATGGGACAGAGCCACAGCTGAACCTCCGGTCCCTTGATTTCAAGTCCTCTACATCCTGTGCTCAGACCAGACTGTTCCCTCCTCGCTTCTCTCCCCTCCATTTCCCTCTGTTCCCCTCCCCCTTTCCTTCCCCTCTCTTCCTTTTGTTTTTCTCATATTTTTTTTGTTTCCTACACTTGATCTTGCCAAAAGGCTGGGAAGCAATATGTTTGTTTGTAAATGTGTGTGACTGTTAACTGAACGTATGTAAGTGTTTCACATGTATGCATCAGAGCCCCTGGACTGGTGTTCCAGCACTGTGTTGGTCTGAGAATCAAACCTGAGCCTTCTGCAAGAGTAGCAAGTGTTCTTAACCCCTGAGACATCTCTACAGCTCCTTTTTCTGATTTTTTTTTAACATCAGGTTATTTTACATATATGTTCATTTTAATTAACTTTTAAAATATTCTTAGTGTAAATGTTTTAGAGAACATAGTTGCCTCTTAATCACTCATAAAATATACAAAACATACCATACCCCTCTGCCTCGTGATGACTGAAGTAAATCTCTTTCTTTTGGGTTTTTTTTTTCTTTCTTTCTTTTTTTGGTTTTTCAGGACAGGGTTTCTCTGTAGCTGTGAAGCCTGTCCTGGAACTAGCTCTTATAGACCAGGCTGGCCTCGAACTCACAGAGATCCGCCTGCCTCTGCCTCCCAAATGCTGTGATTAAAGGCGTGCGCCACCACCACCAGGCGACAGAAGTAAATTTCTTTAACTAATACTTTATTGTTACTTTTTCTGTTTTTAATGATAGAAACTCCGGGAAAAACAAAAAGCTGTACGAGAAAGTCATGGTCCAAACATGAAGCAAGCAAAGATGTGGCGTGATCTCGAACAACTAATGGAATGTAAAAAGCAGTGCTTCCTAAAGCAACAAAACCAAGCTTCCATTGGTCAGGTAATTCAGGAGGGCGGAGAGGACCGGCTAGTGCTCTGAGCCTGTGCAGGCTGTGCTTAGCTTAGCCGGTGCCGCTGGCTGCCAGTGCATCACCAGCAAAGCATGCTTCCTCCCTGGAAGGGACTCGTTCATCCTTTTGCTCTCAGACTCCTTTCTCCTAAAGTCTTGGAAAATGAAGAGAAGGCGGATCAGGTTAGAAGTCTTTTTAACATGAAGAAGAGGCTTGCGTTGTTTGTTTAGTTTAGACGTCAAGTGATGTCCTGAGTTTTATGAGAAAGGGACTCCGCTTGCTATCTGTAATGTAAACATGTGTCCATTAAGACCCATGCCGTTCTTAAAGCTGTAATGACTGGGGGATTAATGTTTTTCTCGATCTTTTTTCTGATGTTAGAGGACTCTTTGAGGAACTAGTATCTCTTGTTTTGAAGAAATATTTGTCTGAAGTCAGCAATCCCTGTGGTTTCACTTCAGTTTCTTTCTCCTCTGTTAATGCAAACCAGTTTAATATTTTGAAAAGCGTTTGTTCTCTTCATGTGATTTAAAAGCAAATAAAGCTTGGTACATGTCATGGCTGTTGATCTTAAATAATAAAGCTGTTCCAATCTTTTCTTTTCAGAGTGTTTTCTAATATTCACTTCTCATCTCACAGAATGTCTCACCAGACATCGAATGGAGAGCTAATAATACAATCGTATGCCTGCCCTGAGGACTGCTGTTATAAATATTAAAGCTGTCCTAAAGAAGTCAATACAGGATTCCTAGTGAAATTCAGGAATCCAAAGTGCATCCAACCTCTGCTTTATTTGAGCTAGGTACATAAGGATTTCTTTGGTTTTCCTTAAAGAAAGATATTAAAGGGGTTGGAGAGATGGCTCAGAGGTTAAGAGCACCACCCGCTCTTCCAAAGGTCCTGAGTTCAATTCCCAGCAACCACATGGTGGCTCACAACCATCTGAAATGAGGTCTGGTGCCCTCTTTGGCCTGCAGGCATACACACAGACAGAATATTGTATACATAATAAATAAATAAATAAATATTTTTTTAAAAAAGAAAGAAAGATATTAAACTTGTATGTTCTCTTTTACTTCATTTTGGTTTCAATCTGTTTTCAAAAGTCTTGCCTTTTGATTTGAAAACTTGGATTTTAAATTCCTAGTCTGGCCTTTGTAGGCTAGTTCTTTTTTATATTTTTAAATTTTTTTCGAGACAGGGTTTCTCTGTAGTTTTGGACCCTGGCCTAGAACCAGCTCTTGTAGACCAGGCTGGCCTCGAACTCACAGAAATCCACCTGCCTCTGCCTCCTGAGTGCTGGAATTAAAGGCGTGTGTCACCACCGCCGCCTAGTCGGGCTAGTTCTTTTTAACTGCGCTTTTAAAAAAGGAATGAATGTCTGTGTTGTGTAAACTATACAGACATGCATCTCTTTGGCACAAGGCTGATCTACTCTTAATATTGGAAGCCTATTAGTGATCATAATCGCAGAGTCAGCCTCTGTTCCACACACAGATAGACACTCGAATGCATTCACACAGGTGTGCACATGGGCACACTCATACACACTCACACTTACAAAGAAGAGAAAGAGAGGAAGGAGAAGATGAGCGTTCCAGTTCATGGTTGAGTCTGGTCCTCTGTTTATTCACCGTCTTGGCTGGGCAGCTGTCAGCTACCAGCACTCTCACGCCTTCCTCTGACAGATGAGAAGCCACAAGAGGCGAGACTATGCATTGGTGTGTGGACACTGAAGTATATTATGTTCCTGCCAGATTAGCTGTAGGCTTGGTGTGTTTTCAGTAGTATCTAATGCTTCATTAGCCCGAATGTTAATTCTGCAACAAATATTTGAAAGACTAGGTGACTTTTACAGATACCACATTTATTCCCCCAGAGATAATCTCACAAGATTATAAACCCAGAGGCTACTGTGTTCTAGCCCTACACTCCCTCTGGGTCTCCTTTTAAATTCTGGGGTTGTGAATGGCAGCACGCAGGCTTGCTCCTCTGGGTCCGGATTGACTGTCACCTGCCGTCTTTGCTTTGCACAGAACAATGTGCAGATTACACACAAAGGCAGCTCCGAGGCTGCTTTATTAACTGAGGCAGAGCATCGCTATTGCTTCAAGGAAAGCAAATTGAAAAGAGAACTCTAAAAGAACAAGTTATTTATAGCTTTTATGTAACATTGGACACTTAGTAATGCGACTTAATGGGTTTCATGCAGACTTCCTTCCATTCGTCCGTGATTTGATTGGAACATTAACAAGCCTTAACTAACCCTGACAGGTTTTGACAGCTGGCACTTAGTAAAGAAGAGGTTGCTCCATTTTTTTCCTCCAAGGTTAATATTCTAACTGGCTAATTGATGAGAGTACTTAATCATTTTAGAAAATAGTGTGTCTTTCACGTGATGGCCCAAATAAAGGAGAAAAATGTAGCCTGTGAGTCTGCCTCTGCAGTCAGATTTCCTTCTCTGGGGCTGCTGTTGCCAGCTGTTGTGAGGACTGACTGTCAGCTGCAGCTCCCTCTCGCTCCCCCTTGGCTAAGGAAATGATCCTGTCAAAATCGGCTGGATTCGAGGTCACACTTCCAGAACTGGGGAGCAGCTGGAGGGAAACCAGACCTGAACCTGCTGCCCCTCTAGCTTTCCCCTAGGCTGATGCTTCTGCCATGTTGCTCTAACTCAGCAGGCAGCAGTTCTGAAGATGTCACTGAATCACATCTGCCTTTATTTGATGCTTGTTGTTCTGCCGGATTCTTAGTGTGCATGACATTTATACATCTTTGAGAAAATTTTAAGCTCTGTGCACTTTCCAAATGTATTTCTCAAGTTTTTAATGTTAAAATGATACCAAGCATTTTTTAAAATAATTTGAGTAAAATAAGAGGTTCTATATGCACTCCAACTAAAAATGTGTAGATTGGCAGAATTCTTTGGATTTGAATTTGGAAAAAAATGCATCATGAGTAATGCAGGCAAAGCTGTCTTTACAAAGGCAAAGTTTGCGTTGAAAAATAACTGCGGGGTGTGTGTATCAGACAGCCCTCATCTTACACTGGTCTTGCCCAGTGTGCGCCTGAGAGTGTGAACAAGAGGCTGGTTCTGCAAAGAGTTCTAGGCGCTTACATCATGCCTCCTGCTTGGCAGGAAGTTTGCCTCCGGGAGCAGGTAATGGGCTCTGCGGATTAGCCTGCCCTGAGCTTGCTTGCCCACAGCTTGGCCGTGTTGTGGTGAGGTAGGTCTGGAGTATATGTACTGCACCGTCTTCCAGACAACCCACAGCAGCGAGAAAAGGGAGAGATCGGCACCTTTGTCACAGGCGTAATTACCTCCCTCCCTTTGCCCTAAATGAGGACGGTCTAATTAGAGCTGTTTGCTGTGGTAGCCAGGCATGAGGTGAGTGTCTTGTCTGGGGAGGGCAGAGAAGGATCATTAGAGGTGATCTGTGTGTTTTGATGTCTGACTTTGTAGTCTTTAAAAAAAAAAAAAAACAGGTTTGTTGTTTAAGAATATGGTTTATTCTTACCCAGGCCTTGCAAAAGAAATAAAAAAATAAAACTAAGAGTCCAAATAAGTAGTTTTTGAGAGGCCTGAACAAACACATGCTTTCTGCTCCCATGCTCCCTCTTTTGGCAAACTGGAAGTACTTTCTTGGTCACTGATGATTTCACAATTTCCGTCACTGAGCTGGTTACTGTTGCGGAAGTTCACTGTTCAGAACATAGGGAGAAATGGCAGGGTTCTGTTTCCCACTCCAGCTGAGGATGGAACGGCCGGTCTCTGTGAGGAGCTACTTAGGCTGCGCTCGGGAGCTAGCGTAGACATCAGCAGAGTCCAGGCTGACATCGTCCTCTGCTAGGACATCTGAGGGAGCCCTGCCAGCCAGTGCCCAGTCGATTTGCTCTGCCCTTGCAGCCACAGTGCCACTCATGCCTCACAAGGGAACCTGCTCTCTCCTTAAAGAGCTCAGGCACATGGACTTTTTTAAAACGAATTAAACAAATGAGCAGATTTTATCTCCCAGAGCCTGCAGACATGATAATAAAGAAGAAAGTACTTGAACCATTACTGAGTGCCAGGGATATGCACTGCAGAGTCTAGAAGCTGCCTCATCGTGTAACCCATTCTGTACACGTTGTTTATTTGTAAAGCAGCTAGTGTCTGTTTCTGAACTATCATGTGCATTAAATTCTGTTTAGTCCTGCTTATAAAGTTAGAGAACCTTTTTTAAAGAATGGATTTGGGAACTGAAAAGATGGCTCAGTGGTTAGCAGCATCGGCTGCTCTTGCAGAGGACCTGGGTTCAGTTCCCAGCACCCATGTGATGGCTCACAATTGTCTGTAACTGCAGTTCCAGGGCATCTGATGTCTCTTCTGGCCTCCTCAGACATCACACACATGGGGCACAGACATACATGCAGGCAAAATACCCGTATGTATAAAATAATTTAAAACAAAAACTGGTTCGCTCACTTCTTTGGAGAACATATTTTATTTACCTAATGCTTGAATTGAGCTATGTCAGTTAGACAAGGACTTATACTAAAAACTGATGTCAGTGAACTCACGAAGGCAGCGGCTGATGACTCAGACAGGATGAAGCTTGGCAGGGCACTGGTTAAGTCCCGTCTCTGCTGGAGTGGGAAGGTTGTCATAGTTGGGCAAGGCCAGTTTATTTATGAAAATACTGAAGTGAAACAAAAACTTAAATACAAAAAACATAGCAAGCGAGACTATAAAATATGCTTTAATTTATTAAATCCAAAACTAGTTCAGCTGTTTTATAAACATCTCTTGCTTTTTTTCTATAATATTGCTAAGAAATAGCTTCTTTCTAAACTAGAGGAATTTGTAAGATACTTTACTAACTGGAGAATGAAATTTTATTCTTTGGTTTATATGCAAGTATTATCTTCTGTGTATGACTCTGAACTAAGTTATGAAATGTAAGATCTACAACGAGCTGAGTTTTTTTCTAAAACCCTCATAGCCAGACAGGCAAGGCAGCTTAGCGGGCAAAGGTGCCTGCCACCAAGCCTGGCAGTGTGAGTTGACCCTTGAAACCCATATGGAAATGAAAATTGTCCTCCGACCACACATATACACAATAAACAGAATTTCCAAAAGTCACAGACTCAAATATTACATAGGAAAGTAATGTTATATGTGCAGTTCCTTTGAAATTGATTGAGAAATGATTTAAAGAGAGGTGAGACCTGTCTAGATTTGCCAGGATGAGTTAAGATTTTATGGACATGAGAAAAATGGAAGATATAAAAATTTATAAGGGGCTGGAGAGATGTTCAACCGTTAAGAGCATTGGCTGCTCTTGCAGAGGACCTGGGCTGGTTTCCCAGCACCCATATGGCGGCTCACAACTGCCTGGAATCCTAGCTCTATGGGAACTGGTTTCTTCTTTCTCATCTACTGGAATACTGCATATACACAGCCCACACACCAACAAGCAGGGATGCGTGCGCGCACACACACACACACACACACACACACAAATTAGATAATTAAGTATAAAAGTCACTTAAGGATATGGCATGTTCAAAAAATGAGAGGAGGTCTCCATGAGTGGCCCGGCTGCCACTCCAAATGATAGGGAGAGGAAGGCACCAGTGTGTGCCCAGCTCCTCTGCTCTGAGCATCGGCCCCTGCTGACCCACAGGTCTGCTGTCTGGTGCTTCACTTACCTTTGGTTAACTCTATTCCAAAAATTATAAATGAAAAATGTCATCTAATAATTCATAAGCTTTAAATAACTTTTATCACAGTATATGACTTTAACCGTATTTTGTTACTGTATTAAGTTAAAATTTACCATACGTATGATATATAAAAAGAACACAGTATACAGTACCAAGGATTATTTGGCACTCCTTGGCTTCTGGAGACCCTCAGCCTGACTATGAAAAGAAAAGGTGTGGCCGCTGGGTTAAAACACATCAAGCAACAGTAAACATCCAGACCTAATTAGCAGGTGTTCGCTGTGCTGGTGCTGTGGAAGGCAGCCACAGCAGCGACCTGGAGTTCTTTCTCACTTTTCCTAAATCTATGCTCATTCTGAAAAAAAAAAATCTGGGATCTGGATCTGGCGCAGTGGCTCATGCCTGCTGTCCTGGGTCTTGAGAGCTGGAACAAGTGAGACAAGAGGATCCACAGCTCAAGAGTTCATTACCTGGGAGTGAGGAGGAGGCCAGTGAAGAGAAAAGAAAAGAAGAAACAAAACCACGCACGTAGGAGAGACCCGAAGATGGAAGAAAAGTGGAGGAGGCCTCAGCCGAGAGGCGGGAATTGACTTGGGCCTGGAGGATGAGAGAGAGAGTAACAGGACAGCTGGAGCTAACGTACTGCGGTGCCCACTGCCCCGTGAGCCAAAGGAGCAGGAGAAGCATGGCGTCTAGACACCAGTGTGAGCAACGCAGCCAACAAGAGAAGTGCTTATAGTGCTGGCCTCGCCAATAAGCAGAAGTACCCCCAGATTTTCTCAAAGTTCCGGTATTTCAAGACATCAAAGTTTATTACGGAGAGCAGAACTCTATTGGACTTCCAGACACTTGTTTTATGATTTAGTTTATTTCCTTTATGTCATGTGGAGGGCGCTGCAGTCCTTTGTGGGTTAAAGATCAATTTAGAATTCAAAGAGAAAAGCCATTTTGGGTGAGTGACCTAGGCCAACCCAATGAAGAACAACGCTCGTGCTTCGGCCTCTCCTGGAAGCACGCGTAGAATCTGACTTGGAGAGGAGCAGGGACTCCATGGGGAACGTGAAGCCTCCAGAAGAGAATGCCCCGGGGTACAAGCCAGCATCACTGGGCATGAGGGAGGGGCTGCTGGGGTAAGCAGCAGCTGTCGGCATCTTGGTTCTCACTGTCCAGCTTCCTTGTGACTGCTGATGGAACGAGAGGATCACTGGGTAGAGAAAAGCACATGATCATCTCTGGGCTTAACTGGGGGTGGGGAGGAGCAAAAGACAGTCGGCCAATTAATTTGTTTGTTGGTTGGTTGGTTGGTTTTTTTTTGAGACAAGATTTCTCTCTACGTTTGGATCCTGTCCTGGAGCTAGCTCTTGTAGACCAGGCTGGCCTCAAACTCATAGAGATCCGCCTGCCTCTGCCTCCCTAGTGCTGGGATTAAAGGTGTGCGCCACCACCGCCTGGCTAATTTGTTTATTTATATTGGAGGATAGTTTTACACCCAGACAAAGATCCAGCCTTCAAGGAGGTATCATCTACACTTTTAAAAAAATCGTATGTAACAGTTTGGGTTTGTGAAAAAGGATTTGATAATGCTAAAGAAATTAGCTGAGGAACAGTATCTTAAAGGGATGTTTTTGTTGGGAGAGATTTTTATAAGTTTATATGATTTCCTGTGTTTAAAAAAAAAAATCAAAGCTGGTGTTTCACAGTGCTTGGTTTCTTTCCCTTGAGAGCCAGGAGAGTTTTCACTGGAACACTTGCCCAGTTGCCAGGGAGAGCCTCAGCCATCAAGAAGACCACTTGCCAGGAACTTGGCCATGTCAAACAAATGTTCGGCTTTTATTCTGACACTTCTTGCAGAATTTGATTGAAACTATATATGTCCAGATAACACTCAGCAAAGTGCCCTTCTTACATTTGTTTCAAGATATATTTGGAAACACGAGAGATGACCTTGGGCCCAGCTGCTTTTCCAATTTAGGACTTCTCCCTGGGTCTACCGAATGATACTCCCCAACACTGCAAAGTCACCGAATGGAAAAACATTTTAGCTACTCTGTGCCGTAAGTCCCGGGATGGAGGTCATTTTCCCCCCAGCAATATGTTCTGCCTTTAAAGGAGGGTTATATTTAGCCGTAAACTCTATATTAGCTTCCTAACCATCTACTTCAACACAGAGTCAGGAGCACTTGCTTTTCATCAGAGCACCTTTTGTGATCTAAACTGAGCTGTCCTTGGTTTTTAAAATATTTTAGCTTCTAAGAAATGAAAAACAGCCAACCTTAACCCTTTGCCTTTGCTTTTTGGCATTCAAATTTTGGTTTGAAGCCAGAGTTCACTGCAGCTTGATGTAAGGTCTAAAAGAAGACTTTGGAGGCACCAATGTCCCCTTCTAAGGTTAGTGCCACCTGTCCCAGATGACAGTAGAAGCCCTTCTGGTCCAGCTCCAGCCTGAATGCTAGTTGGCATCCAGCTGTACCTGCAGTCCGCCCATGGAAGTGGATGGTTTAGACTGTTGCTATGGTGACATCCTTTCAAAGGCTATTTTGCGTATTTTGAAGGCATTTTTAGTTTGTTATCATGGCCTTTACATTCTTTTCAGATTTATTTATTTTTTATTTTATGTGCTTTAGTGTTTATCTACATGTATGTCTGTGTACCACATTTGTGTCTGGTGCCTACAGTGGTCAGATGAAATTGCTGGGTCCCCTGGTACTGGGGACTGTAAACCTACATGTGGGTGCTGGGAACTGCCCAGGTCCTCTCCAAGAGCAGTAAGTGCTCTTAGCCACAGAGCTATCTCTCCAGCCCCCCATCATATTAGTGCATGATGTAGACAGCCTTCTTGATAAGGTGTATTTACTTTTAAGCAAATAAGAATTACAGTTTGATTATTGTTTTATCCTACTTAGCACATCACCAGTGATAGTATTATCTTCTACTTCATACAGTTTCCTGATGTGTTACAGGCGACCAGAGCATTTACAGAGATGGTTATGTTGTGAGCAACAGTCTCCAGCACACACAGAACATTAACTTCCACTCAGATGCTGTACACCCACATCACACGTGGAAATAAAGACGCCATATTGTAATACTTTAAGGATAGCTTGTGCTCAAGAATTGCTCGCTGTTTGCTGTGGAATCAAGCTTTACGTCAATTGTTAGCCACAAGGTAAATGATCTCGGCCGGACATAAAGTGCACACAGAACTCATGCCTACAGTACTGTTAAAGATGACCCTTCCCGTCTGATGAGGGACTCCTCCCAAGAGTTAATTATTACAGATGGTTACACCAGCGCTACTTTGTAATTTCCTGACTCAAAAACTGAAAACATTTCTTTAATCCTTTACTTCTTTATAAAAATAGGCTGTGCATGGTGACTGCTCTGTGTACATTTCCATGATTGTATTGATGTTGAACCAGGGCAGTTGCTAAAGTCACGACGCTGACCCGATTAAACAAATAAGAGCTCATGGTGCCCGAGCTGATTGATTTGTACAGGGGGCGGGCAGTAAAGTTTGCTTTTCCTGGTTCGAGAGACTCCTCTGGTTGCATAACTTTGGAACTGTGATTTTAGTGATATGGAAAAGAAAATAAAGAGATAATCTACAAAATGTCCCAGGACCTGGAGTGCTTAAAGGAAATTTTTCATAAAGAGAATGCCCCAGAAGAAGAGTAGATTTTATTCGAAGTGAGAAAAATGTGAATTTGCCAAATGTTTTCAGAAAACAGTGTTTTCAGAAATATCTATTTTCTCACTGAACCCAGGGCCTCACAGCTGCTAGGCAAGTGCTCTACAGTTTGAACCACTTCCTCAGTCCTTATCCTTTCTCTGGGAACATGCACAGGGCTGAGAATGTTGCTCATGGGTGGGGGCTTGTTCTGCACGCGCAAGGTCCTGGGTTCCATCCCCAGCACTGGAATAAACAACAGAACTTTAAGCTTGAGACTTGGGACATCCTGGGTGGTTTGTGCTTATGAAGCTGGTTTCAGAGCCCTTTTCTCTAGCTCTCCCTCTGTTCTCAGATTCTTATGTCCAACAAGTGCTTGTTGCTTGAGACCAAGCACCCCGCTGTCAACCTTCTTACAGTGGGAGAGTTCCAACAACCAGGGATGGGACCCACCCAATTGCCTGCAGATTGATGGAGAATCTGGTTTACCTAAACATCCAAAGCCCTGCCCAACAATGATTTCTACAACTTTCCTTTAAATTTATTTGTTTTGTTTTATGTGTATGAGTGTTTTGCTTGCATGTTTGTGCATTGTGTGTGTGTCTGGTGCCTTCAGAGGTCAGAAGAAGGTGTTGAGTGGTTGTGAGCCATGATTGGGTGCTGGGAACAAGAACCAGGTCCTCTGGAAGGGCAAAATGTGCTTCTAACCACTGAGCTATTTCTACAGCCCAGAGGTTTTTATTTTTTTCATTGTGCCTGTATATCTTATCTCAGCCTTTTGATGCAAAGTCTGTATTTATTTATTTAAGGAGGCAGACATTGTTTGCTCATTTAGAAATTAGTTTTTCAGGACCTTTCTATCTTTTTTCCTTAATTGTATAGGTGGATATAGGTTTGGTGATATTGAGGGGGGTGCACATGAGTGTTGAGTGCACCTGCTCTTGTGTGCATCTAAATTGAGGCCAGAGGTCAACCTCTGTTTCCTCATGTCTCCTCAGGTACCATCTACCTTATTTTTTGAGATAGGGGTCTTTTGATGGGACCTTGACTCCCCATTTTCAGGCTAGCCTGGCTGCCAGCCCCAAGGATTGCGTTGCGCTCACTGCCAGGTGACTGTGGCCTGTGCTGCAGGCCACACTCGGGTCCTCGTGCTTGCGGGGCGATCTCCCAGCCAGGGCATCTTTTGTTGTTGCTGTTGTTTGCTTGTATTTTTCCTCCCTGTTCGTGTGTCCTGGCTGGTTCTTACTCAGACTTTCCAAAGCTTCTCCCGTGTGCACAGCTCCTTACAGTTACGCCGTGACTTTGGACCTCCTCTCAGAAATGTTTTCTGGTTTTAAAAACAACGAAGCCATATGTGGTGGTGTACACCTGTAAGCCGGCGCTGGGGACTCTGAGACAGAAGGACTAGCAGTTTGAAGCCAACATGGGCTACACAGCAAGACCATGTCTCAAAAACAATAAACCAACCCCCAAAAGGAGCAAAATCTCCGAGGATGCCTGTACAGCTCTGAGTGTGCGCAAGACCACAACACACGTGCACACTAACGACCAATTTCAAGGGTGAGTCCTGTGAGGTGAATGAAACTTTAAAATGCATGTTCTGTATAACCAAGTCCACACAGCAAAGAATATTTTATTTAAAAAAAAAGTTGGGCCATAGGCCAGATATGGTGGTGATGATAGTGCACGTCTTTTATGCTAGCAATCCGGAGGCAGAAGCAGGATCTCTGTGAGTGTAAGGTTAACCTGGTCTACAGAGCAGTTCTAGGACAGCCAGAGCTACATACCATGCCTCAAAAAGCAAACAAACAAGGCCGGGCGGTGGTAGCGCACGCCTTTAATCCCAGCACTCGGGAGGCAGAGGCAGGCGGATCTCTGTGAGTTCGAGACCAGCCTGGTCTACAAGAGCTAGCTCCAGGACAGGCTCTAAGGCTGCAGAGAAACCCTGTCTCGAAAAACCAAAAAAAAAAAAAAAAAAAAAGCAAACAAACAAAACCCAGGGCCAGCAACATGGTGGAGTGTGTATAAAGTGTTTGCCATGCAAGCCTGGTAGCCTGAGTTGGATCACCAGCACCAGTTACGAGGTAGGAGAGAATAACTCTTCAGAGCTGTCTTCTGACTGCCATACTGTGTCACAGCACCTATTCTGCATATACGTATATTCTGCACACACACAAAGTCCAAAATGAATGCAGTTCTAACAGAAATGGAGCATGGCAATACATGCCTGTAATCGAGAGGTGAGGCCGATGGACTGATCATAGCTTCAAGAGCATCCTGTTTGGATGGGTAAGGAAGGGAGCTGGAGCTGGAAAGAGCTGGGGGAGGAGTAATATGATTAAAACAGGTATGTAATACCTAGAGAACTAATAAAAATCTCTGAGAGCTGGGCGGCCGTGGCACACGACTTTAATCGCAGCACCCGGGAGCCAGAAGCAGGCTGATCTCTGTGAGTTCGAGGCCAGCCTGGTCTACAAGAGCTAGTTCTAGGACAGGCTCCAAAGCTACAGAGAAACCCTGTCTCAAAAAACCAGGAAAAAAAAAGGAAAATTTAAAAGGAGCATCTTGTCTCAAAATAATAAATAAATAGATAAATAGGGCCAAATTGTTGCTTGGAAACTGATACCAATTTGTATTTCCATCAGCTGAGTTCAACAGCACCCCGTTTGTTGTCAGCTTGCCCCGGCAGGTGTGTGAACGATACAGTATCTTTGTAGATATCATACGTTTAAAGAATTTATAATTAGCCAGGTGTGATAGTGTATGCCTTTAAGCCCAGCTCTCAAGAGCTAGTGCCAGCCTGGTCTACATAACAACTTCCAGACCAGACAGGGCTAAACAGTGAGACCCTGTCTCAAAAAAACCAAATAAATAGATCATCTATAATCTCACTTAGAGATTGTCATTATCTGCAGCTTTGCTCCCAGTGTTTTTTCTAGAAAACTTGTATGTAATGAACAATGAAAGTGGGTAGAGGTCTTGTTCTCTAAATAATGTATTCTTCGTAACAAAGCTGCCAGAGGAAGCATGTGCTTAGCATGTGTGAAGCCCTAAACTTGATCCCGAGCACCAAAGGGAGAAAAAGGATTTCAACGGAGCTACTTGGTGAGCTCCTTTAATCAGGGTGAATATAACTATTCAGTGGACTCTGCTCCCTCTGCCAAGCTTTTGAGATCAGCTACTGGAAAAAGCATTAACATTCTTTCCTGACACCTTCCTTCACTGGCTGGAGGAGATTTCCTAGGAGCCAGTCGGACCCTCGAGGGGTGGAGCTGGGTGGGGCCTGTGGATCTGGGGACAACAGAGGACTCCGTACCTTATCACATATTCCTATGAGGTGCTGTCTGTTTGTGACTGCCATGCACGGTCATTACTGTCATATACACACACAGATGCTCAGAGTGGTGGAAGAGCGAGCTAGGACCGAGTCACCTAGGAACAATCAAGTGGAAACGAGGTCAGCCATCCCAAGTCCTGTTCCGTGTGGTGCCTGCATGACTGTCTGACCCTCCTCTTGGATTATATGCACAGAAAAAGCAGAACTAAGTCCCTGGGTCTACTAGGCAGATGGGTCACTTTGGTCAATAAATATTGGTAAAAAGAAAAGGGACAGCTTTCTTGAGCAAATCTTTCTATGACCAAAGAGTCACTGACAGAATTAAATCAGGGAACATGATTCTTTCTGGTGGGTGAGGCCAGGAGCCCTGTCTAAGCAAACTGTAGTTATCCTGGCACAGCTGCGTGCGGCTCCTGCGCCGGCCCTAGTCGGTGAGAACTCACTGTGGATTCCCTAACAAGCAGTTTCTTGGCTAGCCTGATGGAAAGTAAATGTAAGGTAGCTTTATAATTAAAATTTTATTATCTTAGGACCGGGCGTTGTTGGCACACACCTTTAATCCCAGCACTCAGGAGGCAGAGGCAGGCGGATCTCTGTGAGCTGGAGACTGGCTTGGTCTGCAGAGCAAGTTCCAGGACAACCAGGGCTACACAGAGAAACCCTGTCTCAAAAAAAAAAAAAAAAAAAAAAGAACCAACAAACAAAATAACAACAACAAAATCATCTCTAGGTTTTTTTTGTTTTGTTTTGTTCTTAGGTAGGTGGGGTACTGTCATGTAGCCTTGAACCCACTATGACTTTGAGCCATTCCTCTTGCCTCTACTTCCCAAGTGCTTAGGTTTCAGACACGCTGCACCATGCCTGGTTTATGTGGTGTTGGGGATGCAACCCCGGGGCTTCATGCATGCTAGGTGAGCACTCTGTCAACTGAGCTACATCCCCAGCCCAGTTAACCCCTGGTATTTATAGGGAGTTTGCCTCCTTCAGGGAAACACCTGTCTGTATTTACCCGCTGCCATAGGGAGAGGCAGCCAGTGATCTTACCACAACATTTACCAAAAAAAAAAAAAAAAAAAAAAAAAAAAAAAAAAAATGAAGAGACTGTAACTGTCATTGTGGTAAAAGCTGATAGAGCAGTGGTCCTCAGCCTTCCTAGCGCTGCGACCCTTGAATACAGTACATCTTGTGGTGACCCCTAACCATAAAATTATCTCATTGCTACTTGATAACTGTAATTTTGCTACTGTTATGAATTATAACGTAATACCTGTGTTTTCTGATGATCTTACATGACCCCTGTGAAAGGGTCATTTGATCCCCTCCCTCAAAGGGGTCTCAATCACCGGATGAAAAGCACTGCAACAATGTGGCCTGTGAACTTTGAACTGTTAGTCACTGGCTCTTAGCATCCAATCTGGGGCTCGGTGGTTAAGAGCCCATATTTCTCTGCAGAGGAATCAAGTTTGGCTCCCAGCACCTACATCAGGTAGTTCACAACTTTCTGTCACTCTTCTGGCCTCTGGCAGGCACCTGCACACACGTGCACATGCTGATTTAAGAACGTACACATAGCTAAAAATTAAATTTCTTAAAAATACGTGTAGAGGCTGCATGGTGGTGGCGCATGCCTTTAATCCCAGCACTTGGGAGGCAGAGGCAGGTGGATCTCTATGAGTTTGAGGCCAGCCTGGTCTACAAGAGCTAGTTCCAGGACAGGCTCCAAAGCCACAGAGAAACCCTGTCTCAAAAAAAACAAAACAAAAGGCTTAGAAGGAAGTTTACAGACCGCAAATGTGACTGTGTCTTTAAGACACTCGGCAGTGCGCAGATGGTTAACGTTCAAAGAGAGGGAATGGCAACTCAGAAGTCACGTGGTGTGTTACGTGACTGTAAGTGGCTGTTCCCAGAGTTCACCTTCTGCCCTGAGTCTCATGAATACCTGTCCTTTTACGTTTCAAATGAATCAAGTACTTTGGGAAAATGGTTACATTTTGGAGTCAATGTGACAAAAAAAAAATTTTTTATCTCAGCAAGATTTTGTGTGCTACTCAAGATGGATTCTGTGACCTCTTAGGTTTATTGAAAGAGGAAATAGTTTAAGGGACGGGAGAGGTGGCTCAGCGGTTAAGACTACTGACTGTTCTTCAGAGGACCTGGGTTCAGTTCCCAGCACCCACATGGCAGCTCACAACTATCTGTGCCTCCAGTTCAGGTCTCCTTCATCAGGGGATCTGATGCCATCACACAGACATGCAGGCAGGCAAACACCAATGTACATAAAATAAAAAGCAATAAATTGTAAAAAATAAAAATAACAGTTCAGTTAATACGTCTGAAGTATAATAAGAAAGAAGATATCTTACCTAGTTATGAATTCCCCCAGATTCAAATTTACTTAAAGAGAATCTTTTTATGGGAACATTATGGAGACCTGAGTATAGTGGTACTCATGTAATCCCAGAACCTGGGAGGCTGAGACAGGAGGATCACATCAGCTTCTAGTCCTGCCTGGGCTATGGAAAGCCAGCCAGATTACATAGGGAGACCTTGTCAAAAGTTATCTTGATGTGGGAACTGGAGACATGGCTCTTGAAGAGGGTCTGAGTTGGGTTCCCAGTACGCACATCAGGTGGCTCACTGCTGCTCCAGTCCCAGGGCATCCTATGACCTTTGGCCTCCAGGGTACCTGCACACATAACCTTATGCAAGTACAGGCACACATAAATATTCTGCTTTAAGTCTTCATGAAAATGAAAACATTTCTCATTCCTCTTTAGTGCAATACCATGAAAAATATCAGGCTGGCACATGAACTTTTCCTTTTTACCCATTTGTAACCCCAGAATTGCATAATCAGGAGGAACCAGGAAGTAAAAAATATCACAAAATTAAACCAAGTGGCCTATTTCCATAACTCCATCACGAGAAAAAAATATTTAAAAAGATAAACACATCAGCAGGGTCATCACACTTAAGAATTCTTTCCATGGCAGTCATGATGACAATAAAGTGAGCTCAGGCTTTTAGCTCGGTGCTGTATTTTAAATCTTGTTAAAATGTGGCAGAAACAAAATATCCCAAGCTGGCCTCAAACTCTGTCCCCCATGTGCTGAGCTAATGAGCCTGAGCTCTGGGCGGCATCTCCCCTGTCTCTCCCCTGTCTCTCGGTGTCCCTGTTAGCATTGTGTCCCGTGAGAACCCTGCAGACTCCATCCTGCAGGAGCGAAAGCCCTGAGGTCGGTCTTGCCCTCTCTCCTTCCCTGCTGGCACCTGCCCTGTCGGTTTCTGTCTTCCTGATGTTGACTGCAGGCACCTTGCAACCGGCATCCTCTGTCCTTCCTGGCTGGTTTCCTTCTCTCAACATATTCCATTTCATCTGCGTTCCTGAGGCCGGACGCTGCTCTTTCTGTGTCTGTTCTATCTGTAAACTCCAACCATCAGACCTAGTGCTCCGAAAATAAATGCTCTGAAGATTGTATCTATCGTAGTGCCCCAGCGTTATGGAAAAACAAATCAAAAGGCACATATGGGTCTCTAAAATGCCCCCAAATCAAGAGAGATTTATAAAGTGATTAAGCAGTGTAGAACGTCCTCATCTCAAAAAACAGCTATGGGGCCTGAAAGCCCTTTGGCGGGCCCCTGCAATAAAGGTTTTTAGCTGCATTCTGCCCAGGGCTTGGCCTACCCAACTATTCTGGAAGCTCCTCACACCAGCGGCTCTGGCACTGGGTGACATCCCTTCTGCAGTCATTCTTCTGAGTGCTTCAGTTGAGCTAGCTTTATTCCTGTTTGTGGAGAGCACACCTCCCCTTTCTGTCAGGGCAACAGCCTCATGCCCCATCCTTCACCAAGAGGGAAAAATACCAGTCTAATAGTAACTGGGGTTTAAAAGAAACAGACTTCGTTCTGTTCTGGCCCTCTAAGCGTGTGATCCGACAGTGCTCCCCCCCCACCCCACTTATTCATTTATTGTGAGGGATGGGCCTGTGTATTACGGCACTCCTGTGGGGGCCAGAGGACAATTTCAGTTCTAGCGGGTGGTCTCCGGGGGTCGTGCACAAGTTCAGCCGCAAGCACTCACATCTGCTGAGCCATCTAGCCAGCCCCCAGTCTGTTGAGTGTTGTGCAACCATCACTACATTCATTTCTAGAATATTCCACCACCCCAAAGAGAAACCTTATGGCTGGCAGCTATCACTCCTGCTTCTCCCAGTTCCCTCCCCCCACCCCATGTTGAACAACCGCTACTTACTTTCTGTCTGTACATTTAAATGATAGGACTGTGTGATGTGCATGTTAGTGCAGGTGTGCACTTGCCGCAGTGTGTGCTCAGAGGTTGAGGGGTAGCTCTGTAGAGTCTGTTCTCTCCTTCCACCTGTGTGTGGTCGGGCATTCAAACTCAGGTCTTTAAGCCTCTTAACCACTTTTTATTTTATTTTATTCTTTATTAATTTATTTATTATAATAATATATAATGTGTAATATTATGTATAATATGTAATACATAATATCTTATATATTCATTATATATTATTTATTTTTATTTTATTTTATTCTTTAAGACTGGCCTTCAACTCACCAAGAACCTCCTGTCAGTGCCTCCTGAGTGTTGGGACTAAAGGCCTGCACCACCATGCCTGGCTACTTTGAAGTTAGGGTTCAGGGAGTACATTGGCTTTGTTTTGCAGGCCAGACCTCATTTCCTCTTGTAAAAATCTGTGTATCCATTTAAATAACCAATCCCTGCCTTCCCCTCACACCACCCTGGCTGTCGTTCTCTCTCTCTTTCTCTGTTAGTGTGGTTGTTTTAGGTACTTACTGTAAGTGGGATCTCACAGCCTTTGCCCTTTTCTGAATGGCTTGTTTCACTTAGCAGGTTGCCCTCCGGGCGTGGCATTTGAGTCATATGGTAACTCTATGTTCAGTTTCTCAAAGCCACCCTCTCACCAGTGAAGCGCTGTATCAAGATTGCAATTTCTCCCACCGCTGCCAGCAGGCCTTGTGTTTTGTTTGTGTTTGTTTGTGGGGAGTTGTAGTTTTGACTTGGGTGTCTGGTTTGGTTTTGTTTTTTCAAACAAAGTCTCATTTCATGCAGGTTAGCTTTGAACTGACCTTGGATGTTGGATTTTCCTGCCTCTACCTTCGGATCACAGGCTTGGGACACCAACCCAGGCTGCCAACACTTGCTGCTTTGTTTTTCTTGCCCCGGCTAGAACCTGCAGAACAATGTCAAACAGAAGTTTTGAACTTGGATGTCTTTGTTCATCTTCCACTGTTAGCTAAGATGTGTGTTTGGAGAGTCTGGTAGACATCCTTGAGTGTCTCTCTCCTAAAAGGGTGTGCTGTATTTTTTTCTGCATCTCTTGAGATTGAGTCTTGGTATCATTTATTCTGTTATTGGGTGTGTGCGTGTGTAGAATATGTGTGTGTGGTCATATATATATTTATCATGCATATGTTACATACATCAGCTACTGATTCCACCTCTGCCCACTCTGAGCCCTTGAGGGTGGCACCTGACAGAACGCTACACACCCACGTGTGCACAGCAGCCCCCTGGGGTGACTGGCACACGCGTAGATACTTATGACTCACAGTGTCTTTTGAAATCAAGTCCATTCCATTCTCTTGCTTTTACAGGAAACAAAGGGGCATCCTTTCGTGAGAGTCAGAATGAGTGTCCCTGAAGCTGTCTCTGAGAAAGGTCAGCAGACTGGTGGCCTTGAGCTGAGCTGTTCCGTCTGTGTGCCCGGCTGTGGGTGCTGGTTACTCCGGTAGCAAAGGCTCAGCAGCTATTCCGTCTGAGGCAGTGCAGTCCTTGGCTCTGACTCTGGGCATTGCTCCTGAAGTTAGATTCCACGATCTCTCAAAAGAATGGTAGAAGAGGAAAAGCCAGGAGAGCCGAGAGAGAAGCTAGGGAGGGAGGTGCATTGACTCTGGTGGGGAGCTCTTTGTGGGTTTGTGTCTATGTGTAGAGCACACATACCCTGATACCCTGACGCGATGACAGTGGTTTTAGTGCCATCCCTTCTCCCTTGACTGCCATCCAGACATGTGCACGTGCGTGCGCGCACACACACATACACACACACACACACACACACACACACACACACACGCACACATCTAGACACACAGCAATGTAGAGCCCTCTCAAGACTGGAAAATCTTTCTGCTGGGACATCAGTTGCTTGCCTTGTAATGACAGGTTTAATGATTTTATATCTCTGCGTTCCACTGGGACCACTTACCCAGAGGTCACACCCCACTGACCTGTATAACCAAAGCCCAGGACGGAGCCTGAGCCCCCGAGCCCTGTTGGGCTGGGAGAACTGTCTTCTGCTTCTGTTCAGTCCGACTTGCTGCATGCCTTTGGCTATGCTCCTCACCCTTTCCACTACTCAGGGCTCCATATTACAAAAGAGAACTGATGATTCCTGTCTCCTAGCAATGTAGGGAGAACAAAGTAAATTATGATCCAAGAGACGGGGGCTCCAGACAGCCAGTGTTTTCCTCTTGTTTTGGTTGAGATGGTGAGGATTTTATGGGCTCTCTTATGCAAGTCCTTGGGAGGCTTTTAGTCAGTGAGCCGACCGAGAAAAGGTGAGCCTGCTTCCGGAGAAGGCCTGCAGGTCTCCCTCCCATGGCTCCTTCCAGAGAGGCCAGGGAGAATCCGCAGTGGCTGCTGGCTGGCAGCCTGCAGTGGAGGTGGAGCTGATGAGGTGACTTGTTTTGCTAACTTCTGGTTTCCCTTTCCAGTCTGATCTGTTTCTGGGTCACTAGTTGGATGGGTCACAAGTTATGGGAGAAAATACAGCATCCCAGCTGCTGAAGATAATCTATTGACCAGCCTGACCTGGCAGCCGGTGAGAGGACAGCTGTGAGGGTTGGGGGCAGGAAGAGAGAGCAAAACCTTTTTATTACTGTAGGTGACTGACTATTAAAGCATTGCTGCCTGGGGCCAGTCCCTGGGGGTCCACCCGCAGTAAGGTGGGGGTGGGGTGGGAGGTGGGGGAGGGGGGAGGGCAAGTTTTGCCTTCCCTGTCTGGTCCTGGAGTGTCGTATGCTGAAGAACGAACCATGGGTTTCTTGACTTCATCAGAGTGCCTCGGGTTCTACTTTTTGTTTGTTTGGTTTTTTATAATTAAATTTTATTTTTATTTTAATTTAATTTTTTAAAAAGCTATCTTTTCTTACTTTACATGCCAAATCCACTTCCCACTCCCTCCCCTTCTCCTGCTCCTTTCACCTTCCCCCTCCTGCCCCACATCTGGTTCTACTTTTAACATTGTATTGTCTCCTGACATTGTATTTGCCTCCTGATGTTGCTACACAAATTACACCAAACTTGATTGTTTAAGACATTGTCTTAAGGGGGGGGGCGCACACCTTTAATCCCAGCACTCAGGAGGCAGATGCAGGTGCATCTCTGTGAGTTCGAAGCCAGGGTGGTCTACAAGAGCTAGTTCCAGGACAGGCTCCAAAGACACTGTCTTAAATTTCTTAGGCCAGAAATCCAAAGTGGTCTTACCAACCAAAGGCCAAGGTGTCTGCTTGGCTGTGTTCCTTCTCTAGGCTCTGAAGGGCAATCCATCTTGCTTTTCCAGCTTCAAGAAGCTACCTACCACATTCTCTTTTTTTTTTTTTTTTTTTTTTAATTTTGGAGACAGGGTTTCTCCGTAGCTTTTGGTTCTTGTCTTGGAACTAGCTCTTTTAGACCAGGCTGGCCTCGAACGCCTCTGCCTCCCGAGTGCTGGGATTAAAGGCATGCGCCACCACTGCCTGGCTTTACTTGACTTCTTGACTTGAGGCCCCTTCCTCCATCTTCAAAATACAGAGATCCCTCCCTGACTGGAGCCTCCTGCTCTGGCCATGTGACCAGTCACCATGAAGCTTGGCCTCAGCCTGTCCTATCTTTCCTTCTCCATTCGGCTTGTATTTCTTCCCTGTACTTCTCTTTGAGCTTTCTCTCTTGCTTTGCTTTTATATGTATGGGTCTCAGTGTGAGTCCAGGCCGGCCTAGAGGTAGTGTTTCTCCTTTCCCAAGACCACTGTGCTCCACTTCCTTCTTAGGGACCTCCAAGGGACTTCTTGGGGATGGGGGATTACTTCAAGGCAAGAGCCTCAGGACACGTCCATAGATTATTAATTTTAGGAACTTTCCCTAGAACAGAGAAGCATCTGAGGATGGGGACTGTGGTCACTGGAAAGACAGTAAGTTCAGGAATAGGAAGAAGAGGAGCCTAGTGTGCCTGGGGTATCAGAAACGCAACAGTGAGGGCATAAATGGCTTACACGGTGATGTGACCTAGGCATCCACTTGATGGCCTTCCCCTTCGCCTTGACTGCAGGGTGATTTCACCAAAGCACCACTATGCTTCCCATGCCTTCATGGTCTTATTTTTAGTTTGGGGTATTTTCTATTGTTTGAAGGTTGCCTTGCAACCCGTTCGCCTGGAGGCTTTAAACAATATAGAGTTTCTTTGCTGAGCAGCAACAGTAGCCAAGAGAGACCGAATATAAACTTTTAAGTCTATTTTCTCAGTGTTTGTCCTCAGCGATGGCTTTAAACAGAGGAGTGCACGCCCCCAGCTTGCCTCTCCTGGGGGAGGGCAGAGAGTGGCTGGTAGAGAACACTGTGCGTTCTTATCGTTCGTGCGAGCGCAGGGACAAGCACCAGGGTAGGAAAACAAAACATCTGCTATTAATACACCCAAGTCCTCAAGCACGGGGGCCTGGATTTGGTTATTTGTGAAAGGGAAAGGTGCCCTCCCTACCTCCCAGGGCTCTCCTGGCAGTCGAGCCAGAGCTGCCAGAGGCAGTGCCCTCCACAATACGAAGGGGATGGGAACCAGGATCTAGCTTTGGACAGGAAAGAGGAGCTCAAGAAAGACTTCTCCCAAGAGAAATGGTTTGCCCGGCTCAATGTGTCTGACGCCCTGGTAGCTTTATTCAGGATTGAGAGAGAAGAAAAAAGCAAAACAAACAAAAAAACAGACTCAGGCAAAAAGCTAGCAGGGAAAAGCAGAGCACCCCACTTTCCCATCAGACAGGCATTGCCGTCTCTCTCCATGTTTGTGTCCAGCTCTGGGAACCTCGTCGGGATCCTCAACACAACCGCTTACTTGGCAACGAGCAAGGCTAAAGAGAGGACAGAGCTGGGGAGGGTCAAGAAGGCTGTGCAGTTCATTTGCGGGGCCCCTCGGCCCTTGCTCCTCCCAGGGACAGTGTCCAGGTTGGCATGGGCTGCCTAAGTGACTGGGTAATGATAAGCCTTCAGCTGGCAAAGAGCCAGAGGGAAGGGATTCGGTGTGGGGCAGGAGCACACACACCACATCCAGTCCCTACAGTGTCTCCACAGAGGTGCCACAGTGCCCTAACTGCCTAAGAAGTCTCTGTCACCCACCAAAGTCACGCTGCTGCCTCAGGCACAGAGAACATTTGACCAGCCCAGAGCCCCAGGCAGACACTGGGAGAACAGGGCAGCGCTGGCAGGGCCAGCCCTCTCCAAGAGCAAACAGGACAAAGGTCGCTGTACTCATAGCTGCCTCTCCCATCCTGCCTGGCTCCTGTGCTACATGCCTCAGGTTGTCCTGGCATGGCTACACCAGGCAGAAACCTGCTGGTTCACCCCAGATTGCCTTCCCCAGTGGGACACAGTGCCGTCCTAGTGGAAGCGACGGTGTCCGACCATCTTAAAACAGGAAAGCCATCGTGCCTGGACATGTTTAGTTGGGGAGCTGCACTTGTTTGTGGGAGTTTGTATGAGAGGGAAGAGTTTTTTTTTTTTTAAACAAAAGTCGGCTCCCTGGCCTGCTAGAAAAAGTAGCACTCTGTGGGAACAGGGCTCGCTGGGCGCTCTGGAAATGACTGACAGTCTTTCACTGCCATCTGGACTTGGACTTGTCTCTCCTCCAGAAGGTCCAAGTCTCCTCTGGGCTTCTCTTCGAGAATTCAGATAAATTGGAGGCCACAGAGTTTGCCAGGAGTAGGCAGGCCTGGCACTAGCTAGCCGGAGACAGAGCAGGAGAAAGCAGGCTGGGGCGTTAGGAATCACTGAGGTCCTGGCCCACAGCCTTCTCGCTGGGATGGGCATCTGGAGAGCTGTTGCTTTTCCTTATTTGTCTGAGGATGGCTCAGCCCTGAAATGATAAGCGTCTAACCACGGGCAGTCAGCAAACACTACGCAGAGCACACTACCTGAACTCTGTCTGTTTTATTCTTGTGATAACAGTTGGGTTTTGGTTTGTTTGTTTTTGTGGTTTTGGGACAGGGTCTCATGGAGCCCAGACTGGCCTCAAACTCCTGGTCTTCCTATCTCCATCTCCCAAGTACTGGAATTACAGACGTGTCCCATCATGCCAAGGGTGTCACCTTGTTTAACTCCCCCTGATGATACCTATGAACCAGCACAGCACTAATCCGCTCACAAGTGAGGATGGAGGTTCAGAGAAGTTGTGCGTGTGGTCACGCACACTGCGACTGTGACTTAGCCCCCTTCTCTGTGAGGTCAGGAGGGAAGAACCAGAGGACAAGTCTCACTGTGGGCTGTGGCTGCGCACAGGCTTCTTAGACGCTGCGGCTCCTGATTTACACTCCTCGACGCTGTCTGAGGAAATTGTTTAGCTTCTGAAGTGATAGATGAAGGCTGGGTCTCCTGTTTGCAGAGCATGGGGTGGAGGGTAAGTCAGGACAGCTTCTCTCCTCTGGTCCCCATGGGCTCCAAAGGCCGACTGCTGGGGCCATGTTTACATCGTCATTTTTAAGACACTGGTAGCAGCACAGCCACTCGGAGCTCTCCCTTCCTCCAGCCACCCTTGCTATGGAGAAAAGCCAACCTGGAGCAGTTCCCACCCGGCCCCCTCAACACAACTGATACAAGCTAGAAACCCAAGACCTAGCTGGAGCCTGGCTAACGCATGTGTCTGTACACACTGACACCTTCTGTGGCCACACCACCTCAGGCACGGGGTGCTCTGCATCTCTGATGTGACGACACACACCACCCCACATCCCTAAACCCCCCCCCCCGCGCCCCGCCCCGGCCACCCCAGGAGCCAGCTGGCTGAACTGCTTACTCTACAGGTTGGGATGGGCACAGCAGCTTGCTGGGAGCGTAGGGAGAGGATGCCTGGGGTTGGGGCATTTGTGTTCAGGGTTTTTCTTTAAAAGTCTCTTCTAGAAGCTGAGGGCAGGCAGGGAGGTGTTTCTACAGACGGGAGGAGCCTCCCTCAAGTGCCACTCTGAAAGGGAGGTCCAGCACCTCATCCCAGTCAGTGAGCGTGCCACCAGCTGCCCCAGAGCCGCTCAGGGTACTCTCCTCCCTTCTATGGGCATGCACTGCTGATGGAGAACCCTGGTTCCCCTGGCTATCCCAGGAGCCGCAAGACCACAGTCCAATGCCCCAGCTGGCTCCTCAGCCTTGCCCACACTGCTCCTGAATTATACTGGCTGGCCCTGGGCCCCAGCTCTCCTGTTCCTGTGTGCTGATGTCCTCTGGTTAATAAGCAGCTCAAATAAAGACACCAAGGACTGTTTGGAGATGCAGAGAAAGCGTGTGGTTCCCTGAGTGCAGGCCAGGAAGCCCTGGATTCAGCCCTGGATCTCGGGGGCCCTTTTGTGTTCTCTGCCCTTTCTTGCCTTCCTTGTGGGCTACAGAGGATCCCCACCCAAAAGCCGCGGAAGACAGCTAGGTGAGGCAGTGAGGTAGTTATTAATCACGGGAGGCATGCTCAAGCCTGAGATCCCTTCCTGGAAGAGCCTTAATTCTCCTTTCCGAGAGACCAGATCCGCGAGGTCCCTGCACTTCAAGCCCTAACCTCACTCCTTCCTCCTCCCCAGGCCCTGGAAACTGTCCTGGTAGCTGTCCTACCTCCTCCTTCTTCTTCTTCTTCTTCTTCTTCTTCTTCTTCTTCTTCTTCTTCTTCTTCTTCTTCTTCTTCTTCTTCTTCTTCTTCTTCTTCTTCTTCTTCTAGACAGGGGAACTAGCTCTTATAAACAAGGCTGGCCTCGAACTCACAGAAATCAGCCTGCCCCTGCCTCCCGAGTGCTGGGATTAAAGGCGTGCGCCACCACCGCCCGGCTCCAACCATCTTCTGCACTGGGTAACCCCAGGACTTTTAGATATGACCTTGAGATGTCCCTATAGAAGGAAACCCTGGGAAATGTGTGTCAGACAGCCTCCTCATTGCCACTTGGTCCAAATCCAAATCCAACCACGAGGGGAGCTGGAGCCCCTCCTAGGACTTGCCCAAGGTCTTGTTTACCTTTGACACCTCCTGCCAGCAGAACTGTTTTCTGTGGGTTTTTTTTTTTTTTCCCAGCAACATGACAGTTTGAACTTGAGATCACTGGACAAATGTTTCTCACTTAATCCTCCCTGAGTTGGCCTCAGGTTGCTTAGCCAAATTTATCAGACACCACTAGTGCCTGCAGGAAACATTGCCTTTGTTCCAGGCTTTGTGTTTGGAGGGGGATGTCCAGGGTAAACAAGGTAAAGTCCCTGTCCTTGAGGACTGACTGTTCGAGAAAGTGTGGGAAAGCACTCCTCTCCTCTGCCCTTTGCCCTGCTGCCCACCCCTCCTCTCACTCCACGGCGGTAACTCAGGCCTGGAAATCCAGCACTGTGGAGGTCGAGAAAGGAAGACCATGAGTTCAAGCCCAGCCTGAGAAGCATAGACAATGAATCCTTACTGCAAACGGAATAGAAAGAGGCTGGCGAGATGCTCCACAGGCAGACACTTGCTGCCAAGCCTGATGACCCGAGTTTGACTCCCCCAGCCCATGCTGGAAGGAGAGAACTGACTACCGAAAGCTGTCTTCTCATCTCCATCCACGCACTGTGTATATCCAAACACATCCACAAGAAAAACTGGGCTGGGGAGATGGCTCAGTGGTTAAGAGCACTGGCTGTTCTTCCAGAGGATCCAGGTTGGATTCCCAGCACCCACATGGTGGCTCACAACCATCTGTAACTTCAGTAACTAAGGGATCCAATGCCCTCTTCTGGCCTCTCCCAGCAGTGTGCACACATTTAGGCATGCAGAGCATCCATATACATAACATAAAAATAAGCTAAAAAAAAAAAAGGAAGGAAGGAAGGAAGAGAAAAGAAATGGGGCTGGAGAGATGGCTCAAAGTGGTACCTGCCACTAGGCATGATGGTCTGAGTTCAATACCAGGACCTGTACAGTGGGAGAAGAGAACCAACACCTGACATAAAGTTGTCTTTCAACCTCCACACATGCACATGGCACCTGCATGGACATAAACATGTGCCCAAGTGGAAGGAATAAGAAAAAACTTAAAAGCCTGGGTTTGAAACCCACACTGCATAAACTGGATGTGGTAGCCCATACCTATAATCCCAGCACTCAGAAGATAAAGGCAGGGAAATTGAGAGTTCAAGGTCATTCTCAGCTTCCTATCAAGGTGGAGGCCAACTTGGGATATTTAAGACACTGTCTATAAATAAGTAAATAAATAAAATGTTATGAGAATAAGGTTGTAGCTCAGTAGTAGAGCACTGACCTATACTGCATAAGGCTGGGAATCCCATTCCAGCACCACAGACAGACAGACAGACAGACAGACAGACAGATGAGTTGATAGCCATTAAAGCTCCCAGACTCAAAACAAGAGATCAGAATGTGCAGCCTACGGGAAGCCTTGAAGCCTGAAGACTCTGAAGCTCCCAGAAGGCAGAGAGAGCTGGGAAAGAGGCAGGCATGCCCTTTATTACTAAGGACCCCTGCTCTCTCAGTTAATCCTTGAAGCTTGACCTCCCTGGTTTGGTTCACATTCTCCTGGAGAAGAGCATACCCTGATAAAATGTTCCGTCCCTCGGTCCTCTGTGCCTCTTTATGGAGTGCCAGGAGGCACTGGTGCTGTCCACACTTAAGCCTCACCTGCCTGAGATGGGCATTCCGCTCCCTAATCACTGCACAGCTCAGCCACCCCATCCCGACCCCCTCCCACCTCCCCCATCTCGGGTTCTGTTCCCTCAGCTCCTTAATCAAATTAAGGGATAGGAGAGGGTTTAGATAGGGTTGCTAAATATATTTCTGTTTAGGGGATAGAAAAAGAGAAGAGCTGGGAGGAAGGAGAGTGTGAAATTCCTTAATGGAATGTGTCCTGAACCTCCTTTCCCTAGAGTGAGCCTGCCCGGATCACCTCTCCGTGGTAAAGAGCTTGGACATCGTTATCTCCTGAAGATAGGCTGGTGGCATTGCGCCCACCCAGGGAAAGGTCTGCTGAGGCCATCAGCCCCTGTGAGCTGGGCTGACCCTGTCTATATAGTTCACAGGACACTCTGGCCCCACAGGCTGAGTGGGCTTTCTGTAGAGTGTGACACAGCAGAGAGACTGTTCACAGCTGGAGGGCACAGGTCACTGGGAGCCCTCTCCCCACACCACATCTTCTGTAACCTTCTTTTCAAGGCTGGAACTTTACCTCTCTGTGAAATGCCTGTACATGCTTATGGACTGTGTATTTCTTTTATATTTCCCTATGACGTTAGTGTTTCAGTTCATCAACATTTCTTCAGAAATATCTCTTTCTAACTCTAATTTCTTTTTGCATTGATTTGGGGACGGGTGGGTACAGGAGTCTCAGTGAATGTGTAGACGTCAGGGGACAGTCTGAGGGAGTCAGTTCTCTCTTTCCACTGTGAGGGTCCAGGGTATCAGACTCAAGCTCGGTAGCAAGTGTCCTCACCTGCTGATCCGCTTTGCCAGGCCCCCAAAATCACTCTTTGTTTGTTTGTTGGTTGGTTTGTTTGTTTGTTTTATGTGCATTGGTGTTCTGCCATGGCTGTCAGGTCCCCTGGAACGGAGTTACAGACAGTTGTGAGCTGCCGTGTGAGTGCTGGAAATTGAACCTGGGTCCTTTGGAAGAGCAGTCAGTGCTCTCAACCATTTCTCCAGCCCCTGGAAATCATTTCTAAAATAACACATAACTTGGATTTATCGCTTATTTTAAAAGATGTATCCATACTGAGATAACTATTGCTCACACAATCTAGTCTCAGAAACCAGGAACTCTAAGAATGTCAGGTGTCATGTAATATTAAATCTTTTGTTGTTGTTGGTGGTGGTGGTGGTTTGGTTTGAGACAGGTTTCTCTGTAGCTTAGAGCCTGTCCTGGAACTCACTCTGTAGACCAGGCTGGCCTCGAGCCCACAGAGATCACCTGCCTCTGTCTCCTGAGTGCAGGGATTAAAAGCATGTGTCGTCACTGTCTGTTCTGTGACATTAATTCTTATAGTGACTCATGTTAAAGGTAAGGATGGTGAATTCCAGTGAGGTGAAAGAACTTTGTCCTCCGTCCCTAAGATCCTGCAACAGGGACACAAACATTTGTTTTGTTTTGCTTCCCCCACCCCCAATCCTGTGCTAGGAATGAAACTCATGCATGTCAGATAAGAATTGTACCATGGCTTTTGGTGGCCTTTTTTAACATCTAAGTAAAATTCTCCATGAATTTAATCATGATGAGTAACTCTTTTTTTTTTTTTTTTTTTTTTTTTTTTTTTTTTCGAGACAGGGTTTCTCTGTAGCTTTGGAGCCTGTCCTGGAACTAGCTCTTCTAGACCAGGCTGGTCTCGAACTCACAGAGATCCGCCGGCCTCTGCCTCCCAAGTGCTGGGATTAAAGGCGTGCGCCACCACCGCCCGGCTGATGAGTAACTCTTTTGTTGGCCATCCAAGGCCCACCTTCACATGCTCCTCCCACCGTTATGGTTATCTTCGCTCCGAGACACCTCAGTTCACATCTCTTGCTGTTACTTCAGAATCATTTCCTAGAAGGGAAATGACTGAATCATCCCTTCAACAGCCTTGTTACATATTACCAAGTGACTTTCCAGAATGCCAGCCTGCACTCCCACGCCTGCTTGCGGAGGAGAGGGCCCTCTTTCAAAGCAATCCCATTTGGTAGGTGGCAGTTCTCTCTCCTGATATGATTTGCATTTCCTTGATCCCTGGTGAAGCTGAGCTTAGTCAGTCTCTCATCCACTAGTCTGTGCCATAGGGCAGCTTTGCCACTCCTGGCCTGCCTCTCCCTCCTCTCAGCCGGCACCCAGTGGCTCCAGGGAGGCCTCTGGGAGGAGAATCTGTTTGCACGTGGGATATACCCTGCAGAACTTTGGTGGTAATGTGTCACTCTGTAGACTCCTGTTCCCCCCACTCCCCGCAGCCACACCTACCTCACTTGGGGCTCCTGCACACTGCCACACCTCAGAGACCGAAAGGTCAGAGTGCAGCTTTTCCCTTCAACCTAATCTACATCTCAGGCCATTCTAGAGGGAGGATCTCTCCACAGGAAGTAACCAGGCTAGAGCCAACAGGCCCATGCCCTTGGCTTTCTCTTCCCAGGAAACTTAAATTCCTCTTGCTCTCTGGGGAGGTGAGAGAGCAACGGGGCCAAGGAAAGGACCTCAGTTTCTCATGAGCCTATGGCCTCAGCTGCCCGGCATCCCTGCTGAGATTCTGATGGGCTCTCCTGATCTTTGAAGAAGCCTGTCATCGTTGGCACTTGAAGGGTATGGGCCCTCATCTCCCTTGGGTGTGCGAGCCCCTTCCTCTGGCTGGAGCACAGCGGGTATAGAAGATGCCATCCCGAGCTGGGTGAGGCAGGCACTGGCATTCTTGGGGTCCGGGGTCCAGAAGAACAGATGCAGGAATCCCCCCTCCAGGCTCCAGCTGCATGTCCCTGTGGGTATCACAGTCACCCAATTCTGCCTGCTGCACCTGGGATTGCTAGCTTCAATGTTGGACAACATGGCCTCCTCAACCTCTGTGGGCTACCTGATATATCATCCCCTCAGTTCCTCCTGAATTGCCCGAGTTCAGCAGCAATAGCCTCAAACATCTGAGTCTGTTCTCTAGCAAAGCAGCAGTTACACATTAAGGACACAAAGGCTTAGAAGCCACATTCTGACCTCAGAGAGCCACACAGGGCAAAGTCGGGATGAAGGGAAAACGAGAGGTCCCAGAGCACCATGGGATGCAGACCACAGACTCTGTCTGACCCAAGGTGGCCGAGAGGCTTCACAGAGGTGGCTACTGTCGCAGTAGTCTGCAGGCAGGGATGTAAGACAGGAAGGGAACTTACGGGATCAACTGTCCTCACGTGGCCGAGATCAGAGTCCCAAAGTTCGAAATGTGGCAGGGATTGCTGGACTATTTGAGTTACTAAAGGTGGTCACGTGTATAAGGGGGCAGAGATGGGCAGAAGCTGACAAGACAGAGGACCAGATGGAGATGGGAGGTCTAGAGTTCCAGCGTTCATTGGTTTTATGCAATCACGGCTGGGAAAGTCGAATCTACAGGCTAGCCTGGAAGCTCCCAGAAACTGTATCACAGGTGAAATCTCTTCCACAGGGAAGCCTCAGCTTGGTGTCAGATTATCTAGAATAAACTTAAAGTCAAGTGCTTCTAGACATTAATCACCTACAAAATAACTGCATAGATGGGATTCTGGGTATTTGTGATTTTTGACTCAACTAAAATTATGTGTAATTTCTCTAGGCAGTGGTGGTGCATGCCTCTAAACCCAGCACTTGGGAAGCAGAGTCAGGAGGATCTCTGTGAGTTAAGGCCAGCCTGGTCTACAAGAACTGGTTCCAGGACTGCCTCCAAAGCTACAGGAAAAAAAAAAAAAAAGGAAGGCACTTGGTAGTAGGACACAGCAGGTGGGAGAGCACAGTTCCAGCCAGAGGCAGGAGGACAGGACACAGTCGGTGGAAGAGAGCCACACAGGACAAAGCCACATAATAGTAAATGGAGGTCATTTTAGTATTTGTTCCCACTTTGGTTAAATGTGTTCTCACATTAATATTTAACCAAATGCTTCTATGACAGACACCGTTGTTGTTGTTGTTGTTGTTGTTGTTGTTGTGTTTTTAATATAGGTGAAGCTGGTAGGCTGTGACTAGGATAAATCAAAGGAAGAAACCCAGTCTGTGTGTTAGAACCACACAGTGTGGTCGCCCTCCTGGTATCTTCTGTATTCCTACAGTCCCCAGCTGGGGCTGGAGCTGGGGCCGTAACTCAGAGCAGTGGAGAGCTTGCCCACCTGGCATACACAGAGCCAGGTTTGATATTCCCACCCCCTTGCACACCGGCATATAACTGTCATCCCAACGATCTGGAGGTACAGGCTGGAGAATCGGAAGTTCAAGGTCATCCTGAGCACTGTAAGATGTGTCTTTAAAATATTAGAGTGCACCAAACTCTCCAACCAAATGTCTCTTTGTTTTAACCTTGGGGGAGCCAGGGAGGAAAATAGGTTTGTCATAAATTTCTTTTGGGGCAACATCTCATTTTCCCAAGACTGATTCAGGAGAGGTCAGTTCATTGACAGGTCCCTGCCTGCCCTGGTTTCCAGCAGACACAGCATCAACCAGCCTGAGAATTCTTGGGCTGAGAGAAAGGCTGGGATTTCTAGAACTTCTCTTCCCCTTCTCCTACCTAATTCTGTCTATCACTGAAACTACAAGGGAAAGTTCCAGAGGGAGAAGAATGGCTGATGGTCTCTGTGGCTCCTTCCATGTCTGCAACTATTCCAGTAAGGCCCAGTGGACCCCTGGATTAATGGGATGGACCTGGAAGAGACTGGAGAGGCTACAGGCGCTGGCCTGACCCTAGTAGAAGATGAGTCAGGAGCACCAGGTCAGGATAGCCATGAACCATCTGGCCTATCTGTGGGCACACTGGAAAGCAAAGGGTCTGATGGGACACAAAGGGAAGGCCTGACCCTTCCTGGGCCTTGGAGCCTTGTGTGACACTGCTTAGACCCTTCCTTGGAAGAGTGAGACACTGACCAACTAACTCAGAGTCACAGGCGACCCCAAGGCTAGAAAAGCAACAACAACAAAATACCAAGAGGAAGTTTCCACAGAAGATCTAGATTCTGCACACCTGCTCCCGGCGGAGCCAGTCTCATCCCTTCAGTGGCCCCAAGAACACAATGACAGAATGAGGTCGCTGACTCCTCCTGACAGTCAAATCTCCCTCTCCTCCTGAGGAGAAAGAGGAGGGAAAAAAGTGGCAATTGCTCAGTTTTAGGGAGTTGAAAACAGCCAGCTTAGGATTGGAGATGGTTCAAACAAAGAATTCCACCCCGAGCCTGAGCCTGACTCTATCCAGAACACCTGAGAAGGCTACAAGGGGATGAGCAGGGTGGGGCTGCCAGGCCCAGAATACCCTAAGGAGTTAGGGCTGAATTGCAGGAAAGATAGGCTCGCCCAGGTGATGCGGGTAAAGGTTGGGGGCAAGGGTCATAGCAAAGGGTGGAGTGTCATGGTAGAAATTAAGAAAGAAGTATTGGCCTGGTGGCTCAGGCATGTAATCCTAGCAACTTAGAGACTGGGATGGGAGGATCACAAGTTCAGGGTTAGCCTGGGCAACTTTGCAAAGCCCTGTCCCAAAACATTAAAAGACAGGGTTGGGCTATAGCTCAATAGTAGAGCACTTGTCTAACATGCATGAGAACTAAGGCTCAATATCCAGTAGTGAAAGTTAAAAAAATTAAATATATACACACATACATGGACCATCTGATCTAGCAACCCATTACCGCATGCCTGAACAGAGAACCCAAAAGAATTGTAAGCTCTCTTGGAGATGAGTCTGCACTACTACGTTCATTAGTAGTTCATCCGTGGTGAAGCAATATAAATGCCCAGCAACAGATGAACGGCCAAAGAATAAACCCAGGAGCTTCCCTTAGGCACCCCAGGAAAATGTGAAGCTGATTCTGTTAGCCACTTTTGGGAGAAAGGTGATGAGAGTGGAACCCAGAGTCATACTCACTGCTTTTCATTATCTTACGTTTTGATTTATGTGTGTGTATATATATATATATATATGTTTTTATTTTATTTTATTTATTTATTTATTTTGAGGCAGTGTCTCTCTACGTAGCACAGGCTGTCCTTGAACTCCCTGTATAGACCGGGCTAGCTCCAAAGCCATAAAGGCCCGCCTGCCTCTGCCTGCCTAGCACTGGAACTCAAGGTATGCGCCGCCATCCCTGGCTTACAAGATTTATTTTAATCCTTTGTTCTGTGTGTAGGCGTGACGCACGTGGAAGCCAGAGGCCAACTTCTCACGAGTCAGCTCTCCACACTGCTTGTGGGGCAGGATCTCCTGTTATTTCTGCTGTTAGACTGAATACTCCAGCTTTCTCATCCTCCTGTCTCTGTCTCCTAGCTCACTTTAGGAGTGTTGGTATTGCATGGGCTCTAAAGACACAAGGTACCTACCACAGCTGGCCCTTTGTGTGGACTCTGGGCCTGGCTCGAGCTCAGGTGCGCCCCAGAGTTGCTCCTCCCACAGGTGCTTTTGGCTGTTTTTTTTTAATCTGCTGATCTATCTTTTGACAAGGGAGTGTGAACATGGTTTAAGTAGCTTCCCTGGAGTTGGTACAGTCAAGATCCGACGGTTATAACTGTCTCACTTTGTGTCTCTAGTTCCCAAAAGGTGACAGCTTGACATTAGGCCACACAGCTGAGGAATAGACAAATCACAAGATCACACAGCCCTTTGTATATGGGGGTGGCCTCTTGTGAGGCTCTCCTTAGCCTGTTCTTGTTCTGATGCACAAAGCCTTTCCTGGCTTCACACTTGCCTTCTGGTTGACATATAGCTGTCTGCAGCTGTATTTCTTCTGATCCCTTATTCTTAGGGCCTGGAGGAGGTGGGGCTCTCCTTTCTTGGATTTTTACCAGTTTCTCATTAAGATATTGTTCCTAGGTACAATGGACCCCGCGATTACACCTTGATGTACTTTCCCTTTTCGTGTGCACACAGAGCTAGCTGGACATTCATCATGCCTCTTTTCCATTGTCCCTGGAGAGGGAGGTAATCAAATGCTCTACTCTAAACCCTGGGTGAGCCCAGGTCAGCAAGATATGTGGCATTGAGATGCCACCCCACGAAGGAAAAACGACTCCGTGGCGGCTCACCTTGTTTGGGGCCTTGTTTGCGTTGCTGTGCTGTTGCAATGGAAAATGAATAAAAATAAAAACCCCAGGGCCCTTTTTGGCCAGCACTTGGGAAGCTAATCCCATTGTCCTGGCCAAATGCCAGCTCAGGTCCCTGCATTCTGTTGGCTTCTTCTTGCAGTTCGCTGGGGATGTCACTTTGCCCCTTTCCCACCCCCACCTCAAGCTGTGACTGGAACAGCTGTCTCTGCCCCACCCTGCAAGAGGCTGCTGTGTTTCAGCAGGACTGGAAGGGGCCCTCTCTCCCTTGGCCAGCTCAGGGAGGAGCGATGGACCTGGGACCTGGGACCGGGAAATTGCTGTTTGCTGCAGAGATGTGTGCCAGCCTGTCTGAGCAACTTCCACACACCACAGAGTCACTGGCTTCTGTCGTGAAAATGGCTTTCAGAAATTGCTAATATCTTCCCAGAACTCGGCATAGAATCCTTCCATTTGTTTTAGGCAGATTTAAAATGTTTTTGTATCTAAAGTACTTCAAATTTATCTCCCTTCCACACCAGCATGCCGCTGTTGCTTCTTCTAATTGCTTCCCCTAAAGCTTCGCTCTCTTTCTGCTACGAGATTTAGTGTATTTGGTGATAAGAGGAATGGGTCTGTACAAATTCCATCCAAATAATCATCACGTGTTCCCAGCAATGGGACAGCCCTGGATGAATCGTGAATAGAGAAATATTTTCCTCTCTAAAACACATTTATTTATTTATTTTTTTTTTGTTTGATGTGTATGAGTTTTTGCTTGCACGTATGCCTGAGTACCAAACACTTGCTTGGTGCCTGCAGAGGCCAGAAGAGGGCATGGGATTCCCCTGTAACTGAATTAAAGGTGAACATAAGTCATCAAGTGGGTGCTGGGAAGGGAACCCAGATCCTTGGCAGGAGCAATAAGTGCTCTTAGCCACTGATCCATCTCTATAACACCAGCCCTCCTCCCAATTTTCAAACAGGCTCTCATTCTGTAGCCCAGGATGGCTCAGAGCTCAATGAGTAGCCTAGGCTGGCCTTAAGCTCATTCCAGCCATCCTGCCTCATCCTTTTGAATGCCGTGGTGTGTTCCACACCACCACCCAGGCTCTCGAATAGTAGTTTAAGTGTGTGACTTCATCAAAAGGCAACCTCTCTGAGAACTAGTTACAAGATTCCGGGGGAGGGGATGGGGGAGATTGAACTGAGAGTGACACCTGACAGATAGGCTTGTCCTAAGGATGGAAGGAGGTGACCCATGACCACCATGCATGCTCACTGCATGCATGGCAAATTTGTCAAAGACAGCTTCTGTCCTGTCTTCCATTTCTCCTTCTTCTTTTTGATCTGAATTAGCCTGATTTTGTGTGTGTGTGTGTGTGTGTGTGTGTGTGTGTGTGCATTGATGGTTTCCTGAACCGCGTTAGGTGCCATCGAAATCCTTGCTGAACTGCTCCCATGGTTCCCAGCTCAGGTTTTATGTTAAGATGCTGGTAACTTTAAAGGATGAGTTTGGGGTTGGGGATCCAGCTGAGGAAGTGCTTGTGGAGCATGGGAAGGCCTTGGCTCAGGTCCCAGTGCTGTATAAACTGGGCATGGTGGTGCATGCCTGTAATCCCATCACTGGGGAGATGGAAGCTGGGGGGACCAGAAGTTAAAGGTTATCCTCAACTACACAGCAAATTCAAGGCCAGCCTGGGCTACTTGAAATCTTGTCTCAAAAAAGGAAACAATAAATACACAAAGCCGGGCGGTGGTGGCGCACGCCTTTAATCCCAGCACTCGGGAGGCAGAGGCAGGCAGATCTCTGAGTTCGAGGCCAGCCTGGTCTACAAGAGCTAGTTCCAGGACAGGCTCTAGAAACTACAGGGAAACCCTGTCTCGAAAAACCAAAAAAAAAAATAAATAAATAAATAAATAAATAAATAAATACACAAATAAAATAGGGTTGGGGAAGAGAGAAGGGGAGCAATTATTTTTCTGGAAAACACATACTTGTGAATGCTTGGCTGTGCCTCCAGCCTCCTCTTGCCATTCCTTGGGTCAGAGAAGCCTCTTTCTGGCTGTCTGTGGCCTCGAAAACGTCCCCTCCCTTAGGCTGTCATGACTGATTTTGGGGTGATATCTGAGTCTTGAAGGGAAAGCTCTATGTGAGGGCTGTTTACTTTTTGGGGTGGAAGGGTTGTAGCTGGCTTTGCGCTTACTGCCTTCCAGGAAGAAGGAGGGACTCTGCTCTCTTCTGATGAGTCATGGGGAGAGAAACTTCCAATGTTTGCAAACATCTTAGGCCAAGTCTTAGCTTCCTGGGGCTCTGCCCAGCCCCTACCAGGGCTCGTGGGACCACCTGAGAAGACTTCCGGGGAGGGGAGGAAGGTCATCTGGATGAGAGGTTCTGCCACCACCTGGATGGAGAGCAGCCAAGAGAAGGACAGTTGTGTATCTTGGGACCCCAGCAAGTAAGGCACGGGAGAGAACCTTCTGCAGGGAGCTCTGCTTACAAACCAGGCCCTGCTCTGGTGATATAAAAAGGTCAGGGACAGGAAGTAGGCTTTTGAAGCTGCAAGGCAGCTCAGTTGGTGAAGTACCCGCTATGCTCCGAGTTGGATCCCCATCACCATAAATCAGAATCACAAATTACCTTGTACTTTCCCTAGAGGCCTGCCCTCTGAAGAGGGTCTCCCGTGAACCCGGTCCCAAGGTGGATGTCCAGACCCATGAGTGAAGGGTGTTATAGGAAAACAGGCAGGACCTAGGTGAGGAGAAGTTTGCAGGGGTCTTCCTGTCTAGAGGAGGTGAAGGAAGAGCGGGCTGGAGAGGGTTGGAGCTGGGGGTTTGCTGGGATCTGCAGCTCCTCAGCTCAGACTGCTGGAGCCAGATGGGACTCATGATGCTCCCAGATGGAACGGATCAGGCATGTCAGACACACTTCTCTCAGGATACACAGTGTTCCCCTCCTTCCCCCTCGCCAAAGTGAGGAATCACAAGGTGACTCAGGCGGGCAGCCAGACCCTGGGGATCTGTGGAGAGCTATCGGGTAGCTAGCACGGGATCACAATAGACATCTAACTGTGCTCACGGGTCTGCCAATCACCCCTTCCGCTATTGTGGAACATCAAGGGAGCGTTTCTGTTCTAGGAATTTGTCCACAGCAACCCTATCTGCTGCTTGCTCTGTCTGTCCTTGGATTCCTGCCAGCGTGAAACTCTACCTGTTCACTGCTGCTGCCCCTACTGGGGAGCAGGGCCTTGGCATTAGTGCGACCCTGAGCCTCTAGCCTGCTGGGGAGAGTCTCATCATTCACTAGTGAGCAAGAGTCTTCCATCTCTCACTTTTTGGTTGGGCTAGGAGACTGAGTCCTCTCTGCGCTTAGGAGAGTCACCGTTTAAGGTCTAACCACCTAGGGGAGCTGATGGGGAAGAACCGAGCAGAGAAATGTGTCCGCTGGAAGAGGGGGGGAATCACTGCTGTATTTAAAGTGCATTTTCCCCATCAGGAGGCCACAGCTTTGAAAGCCCCTATGATACTTTGTTTTGCACTGCTATATGGCTCGCTTGCTCTCTTTCCTTTTTTCTTGCTTCCTGAAGATGGTGGTTTCCCCACCCAGAGCAACAATGGCAGAGAAAGAAAAGGGTTTCCTTAATTAGTGTGTTTGATATGTGCTGGCGCCTGCAGCATGCTGGGCACTCAGCTGGGGGCACGGGGAGGGAGGGCTAAAGGGTCTCAGAGAAAATGATTATGACACATTTATCTGGTCACTTGTGATTTCCTGAAGATCCCCAAACTCCTGGGGCTTATACTTTGTTGTAAGAAGGTAGGCGACCGTGAGAGCTAGGCCATGTTGTTATCCCAGGTGAGTTTGCCCACCTGTCACTCCTTCCGCCCTGAGCCTGAACTGCTTGGCTCTGGGTAGGCTGTATTATTTATGGCTCCCTTCTCAAAAGGACAGGACCGCTCGCTGACCCTCCTCTTGTTACTCACACACAGGAACCCACGGCTTGGATGGGCGGGAGATGTGGGCTGGCGGCTGAGTTTGTTAGTCTGCTTGTGGAAATGTGTGTGTCATAAGTGTGTGGGCGGGGTTAAAGCAATGGGTGAAAGGAGAGATTGGAAATAGAGAAGAGTGGCAAGCCTTAGGACTCCCCAGATCCAGAGTTATGTAGAAAGAGGTGCATAGGAAGCTGTTTAAAAAGGAATAGAAGGGAGGCTGACAGAGTTCCTGTGGCAGCGTAAGGGCTTCTAGAGGCACCAAGCCACGGCACCTAGTACTGTAGGGGAGGACCTCTGTGAGTTCCAGGACAGCCAGGGATACCTAGGGAGACCCTGCCTCAAAAATCAGTAGATAAATAAATAAAACCAGCCTGCTAAACTGGTGAGTTACAGACGGGAGTGGCTAGGAACTGCGTCTGCCATCACCTGGGACAGTCGGGAGGCGGAGGTAACTTTGCTCAAGTAGCTGGTCAGCCATTGTTATTACGGAGCTCGCAGGTGTTGGAGTTTGACACAGTCAGCCATGAAGAGGACACTTGCTGATGCGGGGGGAGGGGGTGAGGAAGATTCTAGAAAAGATGCTCTGTTGAGCTGTTTGGGTTTCGAGGATGTTAGTTGTGAGGCACACAGAAACACCGATGGCGACAAAGTGCTAGTGTGTGCCCAGGCCACGAGTTCCGCCCAAGTGAACTTGTCTTCACACAAAGGCCGACAGCACAGAGATTTGGGGCCTGTTGTGGGCAAGGACTCCAGAACACAGCTCTCCCAAGAATATGTGGGGCACACCTATAATTTCTGGGGCAGAAGGATCTCGAATATGCGGCCAGCATTTCAATAGTGCGGCCCTTTCAGCCATCATTCCACTCAACAAGCACGTGTCCAGAGCAAGCAAAAGGCGGCAGATGGGATCTTGTCAGAGGTCTTGGCGCCTTCTGGCCTCTCAGTGTAAGCATTTCATGATGCCAGATCTGGTCCTGTTGCTTAAATGGGTGTTTCTCATGGTATATGACCTTCAAGTCAGCTGACTACACCCATCAAAGGAAGGGTGATTCCAACACCAAATGACAAACTGTAAGGGGTAAGTAGGTGGGAACACCTTTAGGAGCTTTACTATCTTTGGAACCTCTGGTCAAAAGATCTATAACAGGGGCTGGAGAGATGGCTCAGCAGTTATGATCTCTGGCTGCTCTTCCAGAGGACCTGAGTTCGATTCCCAGCAACCACATAGTAGCTCACAGCCATCTCTAGTGGGAGCTGAGGCCCTCTTCTGGCATAAAGGCATATGTGCAGATTGAGCATTCCTACATAAAATAAACAAATCTTGAAAAAAGAAAAGATTTATAACAACTGAGGAATGACATCCAGCCAATTAGTGTTTTAACCCAGATGAGTCGCTAGAAGGCCTGTTGGACAGCAACTTAAACTTTCTGCTTGTTAGACTGTGTGTCAGCCAGATCTGGAAGGGACCACTTAAGCACTCTTTGGGGACAGGGCTAGAGAGATGGCTCAGTGCTAAACAGCATTTGTTGCAGAGGATCTGGGTTCAGTTCCCAGCACCCACATGGCAGAACCATCTGTAACTCCAGTTCCAGGATGTCTGATGCCTTCTTTTGGCCTCCAAGGCACTAGGGACACATGTAGTGCACATACATGCAAGGCAGGACACTCCTACCCATAAATAAATCTACATTTTTTTCGCTTATTGAAAATAGAGTCTTTTCTCATACAATATCACTTGATTATAGTTTCTCCTCTCTCTTTGCAGTTCCCCCACCTCTTCTTCCCTCCAGATCCACTCCCTTTCTGTCTCTCAAGAATGGGCTTCTAAGAGATAACAACCAAAAATGACAAAATAAATTATAATAAGATGAAGCAAAAAAATGATCAGAATATAGAATGCTTCACATATTTATTTGCATATCATCTTTTCACAGGGGCAACCTAGTCTTCTCTGTATTGTTCCAGTTTTAGTATATTTAGTATATGTGCTGTCAAAGTGAGCACCATCCTAAATGTTTTTAAAGAGAGGAGAACTTAATGTTCTTGCAGAGGACTGAAGTTCTTTTCCCAGTACCCATGTTGGATAGCTCACAAGGAGCTATAACTCCAGCTTCAGGGGATCTGTGCCCTCTTCTGGCCTCCTCAGGCACCTGCACTCATGTGCACATACTCTCTCCACAGATACACACACAAATATACAGTTAAAATAAAATAACTCTGGGGTCTGAAGATAGCTCAGTGGTTAAGAGCACTGGCTGCTCTTCCAGAGGAGTCAGGCTCTATTCTCAGCAACTACATAGTGGCTCACAATTATTTGTCCCTCCAGTTCCAAGGGATCTGATGCCTTCTTCTGGCCTCCAAGGGCACCAGATACACAGTGGTGCATAGGCACACATGCAAGCAGAACACTCATTCACATAGAAAAAAATTTTAAAATGACTGCTTAAAGATGAAGACTCAAAAAGATCACAATAAGCCCAAAACCATTCCATTACAGGCAGGCTCGATGCCTGGGATACACATAATTCAACAAGCTAAGTATACCATAAATAGATTTAACAGGACTGTGGTTTGCATGGAAAGCATTTGGTTTGAGTTCGCTAATACTACAACGTGAAGTGGAAGGATTCAGGGCAGAGGTGGGCCATGCTCAGCGTGGTGTGCTCAGGACTGGGCGTGTCCAGAGATGCTGAGGGGCTGAGACCTGCACTATAGGAAGACAGTGCCGGTGCCCCGCTACTCTTTATAGTTAGGAAAGGAGACATTAATGCACAAAAGATCTTGACATACTTAAAAGGATCACGTACTCGAGGGATTAAGCTTGCTCAGGGTGGTTTTGGAGAGCTAAATAAGAGTGGATGTAGCTAAGAGAAGGTGGATTCTTCCCAGAATGGGGCTGCTTTAGTGATTAGAGCTGTCCAAATACGGAGCAGACTGCCTCTTGTGGCCTCCACCACTTCACAGGAGGCCTGCCGAGGGCTGAGAACTGGCCTTTTGCAAGTCTTCTCTTGGCTTTTCTATCCGAACAGCTTTTTAAACTAATCTGCCTTTTATTAGCTAATGTCCTCTTTTATTGATGCTTCTGAAGGTCTTTGGTCACACTGCATCGGTCTGCATCGCAGTCTCTTCTCTCTGCTTTCTTCTCTGTCCTCAAGTGGTGGCGTGTGTGGCTGCGAGCCGTGCTGGAAGACAGTGTAACCTTTCTTACTTTGCAAGCAACCTTGCAAACAAGAAGAGAATACAGAACTGTGCATGAAACAAACTGACCCCCAAATTTTTATTAAAAAAAAAAAAGGCAGGTTCTTGGCTGACCTGGAATTCACTGTGTGGACCACCTGCCTCTGCCGCCTGAGTGCTGAAGTCACGCCCTTTCTATTCCTTCTTTTTGACTGAGATAAATCCTTTAATTATTTATGTTTCTCCCAATCTTATTTCTAAATAAGAGTAAAGAGGGATTCTGCCTTTGGGAGTCTGGGTTCCTGATCAATTTTGCCAACCTCTAAACTAGGGGTCTCAGAGATAACAATAGGCAGGGGAAACAAAGGCCTATTGGATATGATAAACCGCCTGGGGCCCAAGCTGAGATAAAACAAAATTCAAACTGTTAGTTTAAGGGAGCATTCCAGCCTTCAATGAAAACAAACAAACAAAACCTTGCAAAGAACATTCCAGTAGAGCACTGCGGATTGTGGTAGCAGTGCCTATGAGAATATAGACCATTCTCATCTCTGACAGCCCTATACTGTAGTTTTGCCTTCTTTTTGTTTTAAACCTGTTTCAATGCCATTCTCATAAGGCAAGTTGTTTAGAGGTCTTGCTCATGAATGGAAAGCAATGACCTAGAGTCCTGCAGACATTTGCTGAGGCCTTCACGCTGGCACAGCCCTCTGCAGGCTACTAATGGGTTGAGAAAGGTGGGACTCTCATTCACTTAAACTGTAGGTTCTCAATAAATGATGAGGGGATGCCGAAGACTGACAAGACAGACAAGCTGTGTTCTCATGGAGCTCATGTCTGGGGGGTCCCACTTAGGAGAAAAGCAGTAAACAGCTAAACAAAAAAATTCGGGGTTCTGGGGGAAGGGGGACTCTGAATAATGTGGTAGAGGGTGCACTGGGGAGGGGAGCTGCTTTAGACAAGGAAAGCATTTTTCAGGAGGGGGCAAAAATGAAGAAGATGGCCTGAGGGAAGTACCAGGGACGGAGCGATCGGCTCAGACAACTCCCAAACACTACCTTCCCGCCCTCAGTGCCTCCTGCTGTTGGTGTGAAACAACACGAAGCCAGGCAGAACTGGAACACAGGTAGGCCAAAGACCCACCAGCTCTCCTCACCACACCCCCACCTTGCCGGCTGTCACCTAATCCTCCTGAAGAGGCTGTGACCTAACCAGTTTCCATCTTGCTTCTAGGGAGTGCATTGCTATACACTAGAATTTTTATTTGTTTGTTTCGTGTAGGGCTCTGTTGGTCGTTTTCCAAGTATCAATCAGAACTGCATGCCAGCCTCCACTCCTTGGAAATAATTAAATGAAATGACGTACTTCGTTTTTTTCAGTCGGGTAAAGCACTGTGATTTGCATCTGTTGAAGGAATCTATCTTAAGTCTTGAGGCGGAGCCCTGTGGGACGACTCAAGTGATGGGGTGGGAGCGAGCGTTGCTAAAATACTTGAGTGGACAAAATGCTTTATTTTGCAACCGATTCCCTTCAGGAAGCTGCTTTGTGAAAATATTCGTGAATTCAATGCAAAGGTTCCCTTCCCCCTTGTTTAGTATGGCTTCCCACCTTCCTCTGCTTTTTAAATTTATTTTTTATTTATTTTTTTTTTTTTTTTTTTTTTTTTTTTGGTTTTTCGAGACAGGGTTTCTCTGTAGCTTTGAAGCCTATCCTGGAACTAGCTCTTGTAGACCAGGCTGGTCTCGAACTCACAGAGATCCGCCTGCCTCTGCCTCCCGAGTGCTGGGATTAAAGGCTATTTTTTATTTTTTTAGAAACAGTCCAACACTGCCGGCTGGTTCTAAACTCAAGTGTCCGAGAATGACCTTGAACTCTTGATCCTATTGCTTCTTCCACCTCTGCGTGCTGAAACCGCAGGCTGGACGCCACACTTGACTCAGTACGATCTCTTTATATTTGCAAAATTACATTTCATGCTAGGCTCTGAACAGACCTCATCGACAGAGCAGATGATTTGTGGTTTAAGAATAGGTTTGAGATTGAAGACTCCTACTCTCTCATTGGGGAAAGTGGAAGTCTATATAGCAACCTTCATTTTAAAGCCAAAGCCAAGCACCTAGCAAACGCGTAGCTGCTACAGCATAACCTGTGACTTCTATGCAGACGTATGTCAAAGGCTGTGTGGGTTACTAAAACGAAATAAAACTTCCTCCTTCCTCCCTCAAGAGTGGGATTCCCTGTCGGGGTACAGAACCCGCAGGGGAAGGAAGGGCTGGTGTTGGCGTGCGATGGAGATGGGGCTCTCGGCTGGGGGTGTGGGATGCGGTGTTCCCGAGGCGACAGATGAGCCACTTTGGCTGTGTGGGAAGGGAACTGCGGAATTCCTCCCCTTGGTGGCTGATGGGGGTGGGGGTGGGGTGCGCTCTGAAGGAGACATTAGGATGCAGAGCACGGCTCGGGCTGTCCAGGGCGCGGAGTCGAGCCAAGGACACCCGTCCGAGCGCGCCTGGTCGCCCGCGTTCCGGCACCTCCCTGCCACCGCGCGCCCCAGACAGTCCCCCAGCGGCGGGGCAGCTAGCGCTGAGCGCCCACCCGTGAGATCCGCGCCCTACTCCCTCGCTCGGACGACACGAGAAAGCCACGGCCGAGAAAAGCCGAGCTCGCCCTCCGCTCGCCCTGGCCGCAGCCAGCAAAGCCCTGCTGCGAAGGCGGCCTGCGCGCACACGCGCGCACGCGCGCGGTCTCGATCCGGGTTACTGGGGGCGGCGCGCGGGAGGGGGCGGGGCCTGCCGGCGGCGTGGGCGCGCGGCGCGCGCGCGGGAGGGCGCCGGGGGAGGGGGCGGGGCTGCGCCGCCCGCGCCGCGCTGGGCGCTCTCGGCCAATGAGCGGCGTCCACATGCCGCGGCGGCGGCGAGAGGGGAGGCAGCGGCGGATAAATGCTATTAGAGCAGCCGCCGCGGAGCCGTCCCCGACGCCACCTCCCGTCTCCTCCGCCGCAGTTTCCTCCGCCGCTGTCGGGGGTGCAGAGCTGAGGGGCTCGTGCAGGCGCGCCGCGCAGCTCCTCTCCGGCCGCCCGCCTTGCTCTCCTCCGCGCCGAGGGCTCGGCCGGGCGCCCCTCCTCAGCCGCACCGGGTCTCCTTGCCGCGGCCTGTGCTGCCCGCGGCCGGCTGGCAGCTGAGGCGGCGCACGGTCGCGGCGCGGCGGGAGACTCGCAGCCCCTCGGGTGGGCTCGGCGAGGCCGGGCCGCGTGCGGCGGTTTCTGGGGGAGGGGGCTCGGGTGATTCAGCGCCCGGTCAGGCGGAAGCGGCCGCAGCCGCGGAGGACGAGAAAGAGGAGGGGACAGCTGTCTGCGCCCGGGCGCCTGCGGTGGCACGAGCCCGCGGCCCGAGTGCGAGGCGGAGGCGAGGAGGCCGCGGGGACGCGAGGCGAGGCCGGCCGGGGCCCCCGCAGCCATGGAGAACGCTCACACAAAGACGGTGGAGGAGGTGCTGGGCCACTTTGGCGTCAACGAGAGCACGGGGCTGAGCCTGGAGCAGGTCAAGAAGCTCAAGGAGAGATGGGGCTCCAACGGTAGGTGCGGGGCGCTGCAGCGGGCGGCGCGGGCCCGAGCGCCAAGGAAGATGGCTGACCCGGCTCCACCTCGTGGGGCTCGGCTCGGCGCCCGACGGCTGCGAGAGGCCGGGCTGTCCGCACGCGGGTCCGGGCCTCTCCCGACCTCCAGGGGTCTCGAGCCGGTGACCTTCCCGGACTGAGCGCAGCGGGGTGGGGAGGGGGGCGCTCCTGCGGCTGGCCCGAGTCCCCGGGGATTTATGAGGCGTCGATGTAGTTGAGAAAGCCTCCGACCGTTTCTTGTACTCCCCAAAGTTACACATCTGGCAGAAGTGATGACCCAGCTGAAACGACTGCATGGTCCTGGAGGCCCGAGTGAGCTGACGGGCAGGACCGTGACCATTGATTCCAGGGACCGTGTAGTTTTCTCGGGGTATCAGAGTGGAGAGAGAGAGGTTAAATGTTCATAGACCCATATCTGCCTTTCAGACAACGATGGTGATGTATTTAGCAGTTTTTATAAAAGCGCTAATCAGATGTCTGTATTTTTTCTTTCCTCCCTTGACACGTTGGCTGGCGAATTTCGGCATTCTAGAATTACCGGCTGAAGAAGGTAAATCTTAATGTTACTTTGGAGAGACGGTCTGTGTGCGGTCACGGATTGATTGATGTGGACAATTGTAACAAATACTTTTTTTCCTTAACAGGAAAAACCTTGCTGGAACTTGTGATTGAGCAGTTTGAAGACTTACTAGTTAGGATTTTATTGCTGGCAGCATGTATATCTTTCGTAAGTACTAAAAAAATATTTTATCTGCCCGTACAAGCAGAAAGTATTTCACTGATACATCAGAAAAAAAAAATAATAGCCTTCGAGTTTCTGTGTTTAAAAAAAAAAAACGGGGAGGAGGAGGGGAGGAGATGGCAATTTTTAATAAAAAATAAATAAACTGGAAAAAAAACACTCCAAGTGTTAGAGATAAAAAAAAGTGCTAGAAGGTGTTTTGTTCAGAATATAGATGTCTAGCTTTTACAGTGGAGTGAGAGATGGCTCCTGACTGCAGGGTCTTACCAGTTTTTAGTACCAGTCAGTTTCTTGCTGCGAGGCCTTTTCTGTTAGGTTCCTCCATTTGTTGTCATGCTGTAAGGTCATACGAAGATGGTGTTGGGCACTTTGTAAATAGAATGGACAAAGGGAATATTGCAGTTGCTTTGCCTTCCTGGTAGTGGCAAGGTGACAGTTGTTTCTGACAGTGACAAGAATGATGACAGCAGTGATGGCACCACTGTTGACCAAATTTGGTCACTGACCTTTAGGATGGCATCTAACCTGGACCCCTGTCTTGAGTGATTCCTAGATTGAGAGAACAAAGTTCAGTACTCTTGGTTCTAAATATTAGAAGAGAGAATGAAGGTAGACGTGATCTTTTTTTTTTTTTTTTGCCCCCCCTTCTGTGTGTGCTTTTGAGCCCTGTGTGGTTGCTAAGAAACTAGTGAAATGCAGAGACCCATCTAAGAAAAACTAAGAAGTGGCAAGGTTATTTCTAGGTTATTATCATTTTTCTCTGGCCAATGGATTTCTTTACAGTTTCTTAAAATAGTGGTAGTGGTGCACACTGGTCTTAATTAGCCATAGCGCACACTGCTCTTTGTTCTTCCAACCTTGTATTCATACACTGTAATAGGAAGTGAGAATCGTATACTTGTTTCAGGTCTCACAAAGCTGACAGCTGCAAGGTTTCAACTATGTATATTCACATATAAATCTGACCTAGGGGTCAAGTGGTAATGGCCTCTATGAAAACACTAGCATAGAGGATTGTTTAGGGAACTTAGAGTTCAGGTAAAGGAAAGGGTTTTTTTTAAGCTATTTTTAAAATAAATTTTGGTGGCAGAGTTGGCCTTTAGGAGCAGTTGTGCACATGGATTTTGCTGTGAAACTTTAGTATGCCATGTTTGTTAAGTGTTGTGTGGCCATTGCTAGTTCAGTTCTCAAGAATCTCATCTGTGGTTTTCATTGAATAAAATTTAGACACCAATATCAAGCCATTCAGCATACTACCGAGTCACTCACTCTATACCACTTTTATATCTTGTGACTAGTTTTTAAACATTTTGCCCTATAAATGGTTGCGTCATTGGTAAACAAGATAAATGAATAGAGTTGTTTGATTATAGTTTAAGCATGTTGACATGAGGTAAAATAAATTATACATTTGGGGAGTTGGTCAGGGTTTGTATTAATGCAGGCTACATAATTCTGAGTCTCTGCTGTGGCAGTTAAATGCTGGCCTTCATTAAGGTCATCAGGGACTTAGGAATTAACTAACTGATGTGTACTAGCTGTAGGCAAAATGCATTCCTGCTGGTTCCTTCTGTGTTATAATTTGAAGAAATCTCGGAAACAGTGCCCCTTGTCAGTGAACAAGTTACTGGCTATTGGATCTCAGGGTTTTAAAATCGTGTCAGTTTGGTGTTTTAGAAAGTAAGATTAATGATTGTAGATGTATTTTATGATGGAATAATTAGGAATTTATTTGTAATCATTTTCAAATTTTAAGTGCTTAACTTTGTAATAGAGGATGTTGCTTATTAGTGTTTGTAGTTGAAATGTGAATTCATTTTCAATAACTATTTGGAATTCTTGTTCAGGAAATGAACTGTTATATTTTTATGTTATGGTTTGTTAAATAACTAGAGAATAAGTGTTCAGGAAGTGCTTTTTAGAGTTCACTCAGTTTGCTTTGGTTTATTTGGTCAGGACTGTGGATAGATTACGATAGTCTTCAGAGGCTGCTCTAAGTCTGTACCCACTCTAGAATGTTACTTACTGTTAGTGTCCATGCTTAAGTGTGTGTTCATACTTTTAAAAATGATCTGCAAGGTTGCTTTATTTCAGAAGGAAAGGTTCAGGAAGCTGAGGCATCAGGACAGCCTGGACTAGAGTAAGACCCTTTCTCAAAAGCTATAAAAATGGAAAAAAGAAATTGTGGTTTGTTGATGGTGCTGTGTGCTCCTTGATCCTTATTTCTTTTTATTTCTGTTCCTGCTTATGTATGTGTGTACAGTGTAGGTATGTGTGTGCTTGTTCAGGTATGTGGGTATACTTGTGTGAATGTGTGTGCAATGGCCATTGGGTGTCTTGCTTAATGACTTTCTTTACATACTGAGGCAGGGTTTCTGGATTAAACCCAGAGCTCACTGATTCAGCTAGTTTAGCTAGCCAGCTTGCCCTAGCCTCCCAAGTGTTGCAAATACGGGCAAGCTATGCGGCGGTGGTGGCACACATCCTTAATCCTAGCACTCGGGAGGCAGAGGCAGGCAGATCTCTGTGAGTTCGAGGCCAGCCTGGTCTACAAGAGCTAGTTCCAGGACAGGCTCCAAAGCTACAGAGAAACCCTGTTTCAAAAACCAATAAATAATATGTGAATGCCTGTGGTCTGAATTCAGGTCCTTAAGCTTAATGTGGTAAGAGGGCCTGCTCAGCCATCTTTCAGGCCCTTTTGATTTGGTTTTGTATGTTTTTGTTTTTTTTGAGACAGGTCTTACTGTATCTTAGACAGTCTCAAACTCACTCTGAATAGCCCAGTCTTATGAGATCCTCTTGCCTTACTTAGCCTCTTAGGTGCCAGGGTTACAGGCTTGTGACACGAACTTCAGCTTTTATTTATTTTCATAGTTTCCAAATAATAGCACTGACTTACTTGTGGTAGTCAGTATATTCTTACTGGCTTAACAGGAAAAACATAGGTCTCTGAATATTCATTCTCCTGCAGAAGTGAATAGGCAGTTGTCATAAATCATCAGATTTCTTCTTGGGTTAGAAAGATACTAGTGATTTATTTCAAATATTAGACTAGTAAAATGTTAACTACAGTTAATATTTTCTCTGGCAGAAAATAGGAAGCTGCATTAATGTTTTACACTGGCTAGTGGGGACAGTTTAATCTGTAGTGTTTTCTGGAGTTGTTTCTTTTAAAAAGATCAAATGTGCATGCCTGTAATGTTAGTTTTTGGTAGCTGACTAGGTTAGGAATCCAGGCCATCCTTGGCTCTACAGTGAGTTTGATAAGGTTAGCCTGAGATATGTAAGACTGTCTCAGCAAAATGCATCTCCCTTTGCATGTGGACATCAAATTTCTTTAATATGACATCATTTACTGTTTTTTATTTGGGTTGTTCCCATTCTGTTAGGTTACTAACTTTACCCTAAGTATCCTGCATCATTTGGTTGCCTAACTGAAATGCCTGCCCATTCTTCCCCTCTCCCAAGCGAGCACTTGACACAGACACAAAGGATATAATAGGGAATATGGTACCTGTTAACTTGAATAGTCCTGTTGAGAAAGTAAAGGGGCTGAGATAAGGGGGTTTGTCCATAGGGAAGAGGCGCACAGGCTTTTTAAAAGGGAACCTTTGAGTAATCTGAAGGAGAGATGAGTATATTTAGGGCTTTAATGGCATTAGCTGATCTGTCCAGATCATGGGTGGTACTGAGATGGAGATCAGCATAGGTCATAACTCTTTGCCCCGTTTCCTGTTTTACACTAAAATACTGTTTTGTTGTTTTGTGCACACGCGCGTTGTGTGTGTGGTATTTGTTTTTATTTGTTTTTGAGACGGAGTCTCCTTGTAGTCCTGGTTATCCTGGAGACCAGGATTATGCAGACCATAGAACTCATTAAGATCTTCTTGCCACCATGCTGGGCCCCTATTTTTTTTTTCAGTGTCTCAATATAGGACTAAGTTTGTTTCTAGCATTTTGAGACATTGATAAAATGTGATTTGTTTTTGCTTTGCTTGTTTCAATGATGATTAAGAAGCATTTAATAGTGCATTTTATGGTGGTTTAAATTTTTTGTTTGATTTATTTCTTAAAATACAATTTAAAAGTTGATTTGAAGGGAAACATTAATTGTCTTTATCTCCTTTCCCTACTGTGGGGATAGAATCCAGGGCCTTGAGCACACTGGGGAAGTGTTCTGCTACTGATTTTTATCTTCAGTCATACTGTGTATTTTTGTTGTTGTCGTTATTATTTTGTGTGTGGGGTGATTGGTTTTGTTTGTTTGCTTGTTTATGGGGGAGACAATCTCACTGTTTAGCCTTGACTAGCCTGGACCTACTGGTGTGGACTTGAGAGCTACCGGCTTCTACCTTTGAGTGCTAACATTAAAGATATGTTGGTTTTTAAGGCATTGTGTTACTATATGGCCAAGACTGCCCTTGAACTCTTATTAATTTCTTGCCCCAGCCTCATGTGTCCTGTAATTACAGATGTATAGTATTGCCATTCCTACTTCTGGTATAAGGGTTTTTTTAGTTTTTTTTTTTTTTTTAAGTTTTGGTTTTTGGTGTTTCAAGACAGGATTTCTCTGTGTAACATTCCTGGCTGTCCTGTAACTCTATAGACCAGTCTGACCTCAGTTCATCCTGCCTCTACTTCTTGATTGCTGCCATTAAAGGTGTGTGCCGCTGCTGCCACCGCCACCTTTTACTGGAGAGAATGAATTCTGATGCATATTAGGTTTGCTTTTCTGACTGAAGGAATTTTTGTTTGCCACCCAAGATATTTAGCATATCATTTACTGATAATCTTGGGTTGTTTTGGATGAGTGCTTAATTTCCTTTTTTTTTTAGAATTCTTAATGTAAATTTTGTTTATTGATCTAGTGTTTAAATGTCAAAGGCACAGTGTAAGTTTCTGATGATACAAGGAAGATGAAAATAGCACTCATGATCTTTTTTCTTTTTTTTTTTTTTTGTTTTTTCAGGACAGGTTTTCTCTGTGCAACAGCCCTAGCTGTCCTGGAGCTTGAGTTGTAGGCCAGACTGGCCTTGAACTCAGAGATCCTCTTGCCTCTGCCTCCCGAATTCTGACCTTTTTTTTTTTTTTAACCTCTATTGGGCAGATGGTCCTGGCATTGAATCTGGGCCCCTCACATGCTATGTAGTTACTCTCCCTCTATACTTTAACTTTCTTGCTTTCTGAATGGTCTTGAGAGTTCAGTCCTCTGGGTATAGTGGCACACAACTTTAATCCCAAAACTCAGAAGGCAGAGGTAGATGGATCTCTGTGAGTTCACGGCCAACCTGGTCTATATAGGGAATACCAGGCCAACTAGCCAGGGATACATAGTGAAACTCTGGGGGTGGGGAGCAAGCAAGCTAGAGCTCAGCCCAAAATCCCAATGCCATAATATGACAACCCTCCCTTCCAGTGTATAGCAGAACATGCCTTTTTGCCTAAGAGCAAATTTTTGCTTTATTCGTTATTCCTGTTAGAAGTTAATAGTGCCAGATTAAGTGTGGGGTATACACCTGTAATACCAGCCATGAGAAGACTTAAGGCAGGAAAACTGCTACGAGTTGGAGGTCAGCCTGGCCAGAGTAAGACCCAGGAAAAGCAGGAAAGTTAGGGGACTGAAGAGATGGCTCGATGGTTTACTTGCTACACTTGCAGAAGACCTGGATTTGGTTCTCAGCACCTGTATCAGGAGGCTCAAGAGATCTGTAACTCCAATTCTGGGGTCTCCAACACCCTTTTCTGGATTCCGTGGGCACTAACATGCATGATTTTAATATACATACTCTCGGGCACATACAGAAATTTTTTTTTAAATTTCTTTAAGGGTATTAGCAGTGCTGTAATGCCATTTCTTGTGCATTTGGATCAAATCCCAGAGCTTTATACCCTTTTAGTTAAGTGCTCTACCTCTGAGTTCCACCCTAATCCAGAGATTAATCCTTTGACTATCAATAGAAAGATCCCTGTCCTACACTACTTCATCTTAAAATTTAGTGAATGGTGACTTGGAACAGGGTTGGCAAATTTGAAACTTTGAACTTTGAATAATTGCAGTTGTAGTGGAAGGGGTGCTGTTATTGTAACAGTACAGAGTTTAGAGGAAAGAAGAAACGCTTTGCCTGAAATTACATTGCAGCTAACCTTTCCTCCTTTTCCTCCAGTTCCGATGGAGCCGATGGAATGCTGTACTTCCTTGTAGAACTTTTACTCCTTGATTCTCACTTGGCTTCATTTGAGCACTTGTTTCTTTCTTCCTCTGCTTGTCCAGTAGTAAATACTGAGTACCATCCTTGTACCAGAGCCCCTTCTGAGCTCCCCTAGGGATGCAGCTGTAAACAAAGGCAATACAAAGAGAATCAACCTAGTTGATCAAGATTGTTTTTACAGACATATTTCTCCTTTTGAATAGATAGATTTTGTGTAAGTTAGGAAAAACCGTAATTAGTAACTAAACTGACCATGTACCCTGAGACAGTATCTGTCCAGTTTCTTCTTAGGCTTTCTTACCGTGAGTCATTTGTCAGCAGTTTTCCCATTTGTATAACCTAATAGGATTTCTTACCAATAGAACAAACCGTGAAGAACCATAAAACACAAATCTGAGCATAGATTGGTTTTTATCAGTTAATATGATTCTTCAATTTGAGGTATAGGATTTGAGTCTTTGGGTTATTTATTGTTTTGAGGTAGATTTTATCTTTATTTTAAAACTTTTTAGATTATTTTATGTGTATATAGGTGTGTGTGTGACTGTATACCACATGTGTGTGGGTACCACTAGAGGCAAGAAGGGGGTGTCTGACCCCCTGAAACTAAAGTTACAGGCTATTGTAAGCTGTCAGATATGGCTGCTGGGAACTGAACTCCAGTCCTAGAAGAGCAGCAGTTGGCTCTTAGCCTAATAAGAACTGTCTCCTTAGTCTCAGACTTTTTTAAAAAAAAAAATATATATATATATATATATATTTATTTATTTATTTATTTATTATGTATACAGTATTCTGTCTGTGTGTATGCCTATAGGCCAGAAGAGGGTACCAGACCCCATTACAAATGGTTGTGAGCAACCATGTGGTTGCTGGGAATTGAACTCAGAACCTTTGGAAGAGCAGGCAGTGCTCTTAACCTCTGAGCCATCTCTCCAGCCCTCAGACTTTTTTTTTTTTTTTTTTTTTTTTTTTTTTTTTTTTTTTTTTTTTTTAAGTACTCAAAAAACTGCTGTGGAATTTCCCCTCACTCCATGTACTGAGAAATGAGTCCAGGGTCTGGCTGGCATATGCTAAGCAAGGGCTGTAGCCACTGAACTGTCTTCCAGCCCTAACTGGGTGGTTCCTAAATTTTAGATAGGTGTGGATGCCATTCTCCATCTTAGTAAATTTGTCCAATAGTTGCTCATTCCATAGTAATTAGTGCATCTGTAGAACTTTCAAGTGTTGGTAGCCTGTGTTTTCTATCCAACGGGTCTCATGGAAGGCAAACTTAGTATACTGGTCAAATAAGAATTCTTACATTTGATAAATAGTAGTCATGAGAACAATGTGTATCTCTTGACCAGTAGAGATGTGTTTTACTCTAGTAATTCTGACACTGCTCACCCTTCCCTTTGCTCCATCTGTTGAGGGATGTTGCCCTAAGTTGTCTCCAGGCTTGACTGCCAAGAAGGAAATTCATACCCACTTAAACAAGGTGTGAAGCTTATCTTAGAGTCGCTAATGCCTCACTGACCTTTTGAAAAGGTCTCTGGTCACTTGTGAAGTCGAGCAATTTTTCTTCTTTAAGAGCTAATTAAATTTCTTATTTCTGATATGTTCTCCTTGCTAAGTATTTGGAAGGCTGTATCAGCAGTTGCGATCCTGCATCTATCAAAATTTAACTTCGTAGAGAAGTTTTTTCATTCTGGCTGAGATCCTGGCCTTAGTACTAGGAATGCCCTGTGGAAAGCTTGCTGTCATATTTATTCACATTTATTCTGGTTTTCTCCTGCCCTGCTTGTCAGTGTTAATTGGCATGCTTCAGAGCCTGGGCACTTTCTGTTTGGCTTTTCTTTGATCTGATTCTTTGCTAATTCAATGCTAATCTTCTTTTAGAGTTTCATATTGCCTAATTATCGTCTGGTCATTGGCTGTGTTTAAAAAACAAAACCAAAAAGAATCTCATGTGGGTTCATTATTTTTAACTATATTAATTTTACTTATAAAATTGTGTATGTGACCGGGCGATGGTGGCGCACGCCTTTAATCCCAGCACTCGGGAGGCAGAGGCAGGCGGATCTCTGTGAGTTCGAGACCAGCCTGGTCTACAAGAGCTAGTTCCAGGACAGGCTCTAAAGCCACCGAGAAACCCTGTCTCGAAAAACCAAAAAAAAAAAAAAATTGTGTATGTGTATACACGCATGTATTCATGATTGTTTTGAGACAGGGTCTCTATGTAGCTCTAACTGTTGTGGAACTAATCATGTAGACCAGGCTAACTCACAGAGATCCACCTGCCTCTGCTTCCTGGAAGCTAGGCGCGCGTGCACGCACACTCACACACACACACACACACACACACACACACACACACACACACACACACGGGGGAGGAGGGAGATCAGATAACTCTTTGGGTTGGTTCTCTCGTTTTTATATGGATTCCAGGGATTAAATTCAGGTTGTCAGGCTCGTAGGGTAGTGTCTTTACATAAGCCATCTTGCTAACTCCTAGATAATCTTTTAAAGTAAAGGTCTTTGTTGTGAAATGTGTTCATTTCATTTTATTTTATTTTATTTTATTTTATTTATTTATTTATTTATTTATTTTTTGGTTTTTTGAGACAGGGTTTCTCTGTGGCTTTGGAGCCTGTCCTGGAACTAGCTCTTGTAGACCAGGCTGGTCTCGAACTCACAGAGATCCGCCTGCCTCTGCCTCCCGAGTGCTGGGATTAAAGGCGTGCGCCACCACCGCCCGGCCGAAATGTGTTCATTTTAAGCAACATCGCAAAACACCTACCCACCCACACATGAAGCAAAGCCCACTTCCTGGACCCAATCATTCAGGTTGGCAGGTTTCTGGTAAAATTGGCACTGACATTTGTCAGGACCTGGCCCTGGATAGTGGGGGGGAGCTTGTGTGCATATGTGACTTGGACCGTGCATGGAGGTCAGAGGACAACTTTGAGGAGTCAGTTGTCAGTCCTTCCACGATGAGTTCAGAATTGTACTAAGGTCAGCAAGCTTGCACAGCAAGAGCTTTTACCCACTCGCCCATCTCACGTGTCCTCCTGGTTAACTTCTAACTGCTTAGATCACCAGTTCTCAACCTGTGGGTCGCAGCCCTTTTCGGGGTGAATGACCCTTTCACAGGGTCACATTGCCTAGAACCATCAAAAAAACACAGATATTTGAGCCGGGCGGTGGTGGCGCACGCCTTTAATCCCAGCACTCAGGAGGCAGAGGCAGGCGGATCTCTGTGAGTTCGAGGCCAGCCTGGTCTACAAGAGCTAGTTCCAGGACAGGCTCTAAAAAAAGAAAAGCTGCAGAGAAACCCTGTCTCGAAAAACCAAAAAAAGAAAAAAAGAAAAAAAAAACACAGATATTTACATTACAACTCATAAAAGTAGCAAAATTACAGTTATGAAGTAGAAACAAATAAATTTATGGTTGGGTCACCACAACATGAGAATTGTATTAGGGTCACAGCATTAGGAAGATGAGAACCACTGCTTTTAATGCTCTTTTTTATTAACTCACTATCTTTTTGTCACTTTCATAGTATCTTGGCTGTTAACTTGTAGTTGATTGGAATCAGGGCCATGTTGTCTCAAACTGGCAGTCATCCTGCCTTACCCTCCTAGCATAGATTAGGTCAGGTTTTTGGGGTTTTTTTATGATTACATTTTGATGTAATACACATTACATCTGTGGGGTGTGTGTATCCATGCATGTGCCCTTTGAGTGTAGTTTCTTTCCTTAGACTGTGATTGAATTTAGATTATCAGGTTTGGCAGCAGGCATTTTTACCATATATGCCATCTCCTTGGCCCACTTTATTTCATTTATCTGGAGGGGGAATTTTGTGATTTTTGAAGTGCTATATTGCAGTACTAAGTGCCATGTGGTGGAATTCTGAGGTGACTCCACTACCTCTGAGAAGTCAGGGAGCTTAACTTGGTCTGCCTTGAATTTGAGTGAATGGTCAATTTTTTACCTTCAAATATTTTTTGTTTGTGTTTTGGTGTTTTGTTTGGTTGTTTTTAGTTTTTTTGTTTCTTGTTTTCAGTTTTGTAAGCTGTAAATTCAGGCCATGTATGTCTATGGCATGATGTGAATTTTTAAGAAATTATTTGGTGTGTAGGGGTGGTCTGCCCGCATGTGTGTCTGGATATCACGTGTGTTTAGGGCCCTGGACGCTGGAAAAAAAGGCATCAATCCCAACTGCTACTGGAGTTAGAGATGATTAAAAGCCAATGTGTGGGTGTTGGATGGAACCTGGTCCTCTGGACTACCAACCAGTGTCTTAAACCTGAGTCATATCCCCAGGCCTGATGTGAACATCAATGTGCCTATTCATGTTTACCTGTTCATCTTTACTATAATAAAATCAGGAATTTTAAGCTTTTTTATTATCTGACATATATACATACAAATTGAATGAGACTACTTTTTTCTACCCCAAAAAACAAAAAAAAACAAAACAAAACAAAAAAATCCCACTTTATTTGAGCTCCAGGGTGGTATTAAAAATAAAATAGTTTAGCCCCAAGACAGCCAGAGCTGTTACACAGAGAAACCCTATCTCGAAAAACCTGAAAGAAGGAAAAGAAAAGAAAGAACAGAACATAAGACAGTTGTTTCTGTAACTACATTTTTGTCTGTTTCTGGAGATGTAAGAAAAGGTTACTGTAATGTGAGCCCCTTTTGTTAGAAAATGTAGGTAAGTTTAAAAGTACATTAGGAAGTCTAACATGTGCCATTTTTCTTTTAGGTTTTGGCTTGGTTTGAAGAAGGTGAAGAAACGATTACAGCCTTTGTAGAACCTTTTGTAATTCTGCTTATATTAGTAGCCAATGCAATTGTGGGTGTATGGCAGGTAAGCAGAAAAATTTGTGCAGCAGTTAACATTTTAGTAGTTTATGTGATTTTAAAATATCAGTCTGTGGTGGTGTTTTTTTGTTTTTTGGTGTTTTTTTGTTTGTTTGTTTGTTTTGTTTTAAAGACAGGGTCTCCTTACATAGCCTTGACTGAAACTGAAGTTTGAATTTCTAGTCTAGAAATATTAGGAGGCAGGCAGAGTAGTTTATAATGCTTGGTTTTCCTTCATACAGGAAAGGAATGCTGAAAATGCAATAGAAGCCCTTAAGGAGTATGAGCCTGAAATGGGAAAAGTGTACCGACAGGACAGAAAGAGTGTGCAACGAATTAAAGCTAAGGACATCGTTCCCGGGGATATTGTGGAAATTGCTGGTGAGTTGAGATTTTTGTTTTTGTTTTATTTTCTTTTTTCCTAGATTTTTATTTCTAAGGGAGGTCCTTTTCTCTAGATTCAGAATTATATTTAGCTGTTTAAAGTTTTTTGTTTGCTTTTTTAAATTTTATGCATGTGGGTGATTTGCCTATACATGTTCATACACTTGCACATGTGCCTGGTGCCTACAGAGTCCAAGAGGGAATGGGATTTCTTGGAACTAGAGTAAGCCTATATGTGAGTGCTGGGAATTGAACCCAGATCTTCCTGAAGATCAGCTAGTGCTCTTAACCATTAACCACCGAGCCATCTCTCCAGCCCTAGTTTTTTTTTTTCTCATAATTAAAACTATTTATCAGTTATTACACCATTTCAGTGCATGTTTGGAATTGCAATGTCCCTTCATGTTGTCAGTAAGGTATATTTTGAGGTTTGTTTTTTGATGGAGTTTCACTATGTTGCTGAATCTGAGCTCAAATTCCCAGATTGAAGTGATCTTCCTGCCTCAGCCTCCTGAAAGGATCTTGTGTTTTGGCCAAGGTGTTTGATGTTTGTAGTTACCAACTGTAGAACACTACTGCTGAGTGCACTAAAGTTAGCTGTAGTGATTAATTGGTTATAGCTTCTAAGTAGCTGCCTGTTGTTTATTTGGTTTGGTTTGGTTTTTGAAGACTGGGTTTCCCTAGCTTTGGAGCCTATCCTGGAACTCGCTCTGTAGACCAGGCTGGCCTTGAATTCACAGAGGTGCCTCTGCCTCCTGAGTGCTAGGATTAAAGGCGTGTGCCACCACTGCCCAGCTAGCTGCCTGCTTTTTTTAGTGGGTTCTTAACTCATGTCTTCATGCCAGTATAGTGCATGCTCCACTGGCTAACCTATCTCTCCATTTTCCCTTTTCTTTTTCCTGTTTGATTCTGAATTATTTTGTTTGTTTATTTGCTTTGAATATTTGAGTCTCACTGTGTATCCCTGGCTGGCCTGCAGTGTGCTGTGTTTGACCAGGCTGGCCTCAAACTCAGAGATTCTCTTGCCTCTGCCTTTTTTGGTTGCTGGGGTAAAGGCATGCAATACCACCACCCAGCTTAAATGATTTATTTTTATTTGCATTGGTGTTTTGCCTGCGTGTATGTCTATGTGAGGTTGTAAGATCTTGGAGTACAGATAGTTGTTAGTTGCCATGTATGTGCTGGGAATTAACATGGGTCCTCTGGAAAGAGCAGTCACTGTAATCCTAACCTCTGAGCTATCTCTCCAGCTCCTTAAACAAGGTTTTATGTAGCCTGGTTGGCATTTAACTCACTACATAGCCCAGACTCTCTTCAATTCCTGACCCTCCTCCTTCACCTCTTAGGTCCTCGGTGTCACTGTCCTGGTTTTGGCATAAATGAAGTCATCCTGTAACTGTCACTCTGGGTTATTTCATGTTTGGTTGTTCATTGGTAGAGTGAATGGAGAGGAATTACTGCAGAGGATTATTCAGATTGTGGCTTATTACACTGTTTTGAGTCTAGGTTAGATTTGTTTGCTTTCATATAGTGACTCATAATTAATCCTTCTACTGGACTTTATCATTGCCTTATTAATTAAAGTGATTGTTTGTTTGTTCCTGAGATAGTTTTTCTATAACAACCCTGGCTGTCCTTGAACTTATTTTGTAGACCAGGCTAGCTTCAAACTCACAGATCGATTTACCCGCCTCTGCCTCCCGAGAGCTGGGATTAAAGGTGTGCACCACCACACCTAGCTTAATTAAAACAATTTTTAAAACTTTATCTTCCTATTTAAAAAATAGCAAGTTAAATACTCAATTTGGGTTGAATATTCAATAAAAGAAAAAAGATAGTTAAATTTATTCAGTCTTAATTGAATAATTAGTCAGTAGGCAGAATATACATTCAAGTCTATGTCTGTTTGACCTGTTTGTGAATTCTTCCTGGGCAATGCTGACACCCTGCTAGTTGGTCATATCTGCATGTTCATTATGGAAAGCTTAGGCAGTGCTCTGACCTTGTGCTAATTCTTGCTTCCTGGTGTTTGATCATTCTGAGAGGCACAGAACACAGGTAAGGAATAGGTCTTACATAGATACTTTGTTAAAGGCTCTTCTACTCCTTTCTTTCTAAGCATATCCTGAGTGCTCTAATGCTGACCAAACATGAAATCACAAGTATAGGACAGATGCAGCTAATAAATACCCTTATCATAAAATTTGCAGAACAGACTGTGAAACTGTGAAATGTGTTCAGGAGTAGGTACTTAGAATGAGTGGATATTTTGACAACTTTACAAATACTTGGTTAATTGCCACCACCCACTCTAAATATGTGGTTACTTTCACTAGTTGAGGAAAATGAATCACTGTCTTTTCTAGACATATGTACATGATAAACATACATGGTATGTATAGAAGTCATTTCAATTTGTTGATGGCTCAAATCACCACTTTTTAGCATCTTACTGATACATAGTTCACATGCCATATAACCTCTTCCAAATTATAGTTTTAGCCTGTTCATAGACTTGAATGACCATTATTAATTCCAGACTCAGAGAAACCCATCTCCATTAGCAAGTGTTCCTTGTCTGTCGCTATTCTCTAACAGCAGCTTACTTAGATCTTTATGAATTTACTTTAGACATTGCACACCATATGTGATGCTTTGATATCGAGACACATACATACACAAAGTAAAAATTTTTTTAAAAGAAAATAAAATTTTAAGAGAGATTATGTGAACATTACAGATGCTTACGTGAACCTTTGAACTGTCTAGAACACTAGAGTCATGTAAAGTTGCTTGGCAGAAAGAAAGATCTAATAACTCATATTCATCTTCTAAATCCAGAGCAATTTTACATTATTTTTTTATGCCAGGAGTATATTTGTGGATGACTGGAAAGAAAATGTGCATTTTTGAATGCACATTGGTGTTTTGCCTGCATGTCTGTGTGAGGGTGCCAGATCCCCTGGAGCTGCCATGTGGGTCCTTGGAATTGAACCTGGGTCTTCTGGAACAGCAATAAGTGCTCTTAACTGCTGAGCCATCTCTCCAGCCCCTGATTGTGTATACTCTTACAGTAAGGGATTATCGGTGGTTTTGACTTTTCTGTGTTATCTGTTAATCTTACAAATGTGAATTAAACTATAATAGGAAAAAGGTTTCTGCTTTTAGAATTTGGCAGTGGATTTGGTGTATGTCTTGGGACACTATTTTCATTACTGCTTTAAATAGATGTTGTATATCTTGGTAACAGGGTTGATGATAGCACAGGACATAAATATGTTCCTATCCTGTAGCATTCTCTGGATTGAGTCCTATTCTAAGGTTATGCAAGTGATAAAAATGACATGATTCTAACATAAAATTGCTTTATACCTTCTGTAAGGAATAAATTTTATATTTCCTAAAATAAAGACTATTGCTTTATACCTTCTGTAAGGAATAAATTTTATATTTCCTAAAATAAAGACTAACTGTTCAGCAGTAGACAGCATTTTTTATATTTAGTCAATAATAGAGTATAATTCTTAAACTTGATGGCTGTTTAAAGGAAGAATTTATAGTAATGAGATTTAGTAATAGAAAGTTAACCTGGGGTAAGGTGGCACATACCCTTATTTAATCCCAGCACTTGGGAAGCAGGAGTTTACGGCTTTACGGCCAACCTGGTCTAAATAAGTGAGTTCCAGGACAGCCAGAACTATGTAGTAAGGCCCTGTCCTGACCCCCCACCCCCAAATGTATGCACATGCGCGCGCGCGCGCGAGAGAGAGAGAGAGAGAGAGAGAGAGAGAGAGAGAGAGAGACTTTGCCAGGCAGTTTACAAGGCAAGACTGAAATAGGTGACCCAGTTTATTTAAGAACACCAACCTTATTTTCTCTGCCTAAGATTGAACAGAGAAAATTCACCTCTACAGATTTGGGGAGTTAGAGTGAGCTTATTTCTTTGAGATAGTTTTCTGTAGCCCAGGTTAGTAATGGTCTTGCTATATCCAAGGCAGACTTTGAACTTCTTATCTTCCTGCTCATGTGCTAAAATAGAAGTATGCACTACCATTCCCATCTGAGTGTATTCTAAGGAACTTTCTAAATCTAAAATACAGGTATATTGAATTAATTGTGACCATGAGACTTGGCTTTTTATTTTAGAAAGCTGTCAAAGTTGAGTGTCCTAGCTCTGTATAACAAACACCTAATGCTATACCTAATTAGCTTACCAGCTGAAAGAGCAGAGACTAAGGAATTTTTTGGCTTTGGTTTTTGTTTTAGAATAGGTCCTGACTGTGTAGTCCGGGTTGGGCTTGAACTAAAAATCTTCTGCCTGTTCTATCTTCCTGCATGCTAGAATTACATATGTGTATGATTCTGCCAAGTTGGCAGGCATTTTTCTTTTGGTATAAAACCAGGTAGCATCAGTATTCTGGGCTTTGTCATGCACAGCAAAATCTATCATTCCTTTTTAAAGCAGTCATTTACAAAGTGTAAAAATACCATGGAGGCTCAGCTATGTAATCTAGGCGTGCAGAACACTAGAGTTCCTCTCACAACTCAAGTTCAATGGGCTCCTCTTGCCTTCGTGGATACCTGCACGTACATAGTGCATATAAATTCAGACACACATGGGAACACATTTAGAAAAACAGAACTATATTTCTTCAGGATAAGCTCTCAGTGTTTAACCCTGATTGGCCTAGAATACACAGATCACCTGCCTCTTCCAGAGTGCTGGGATTAAAGGTGTGTACTACCATGCAGATTAAATTAAAACTTGAAGTATGCTTAAAATAGTAATTACTGTCTAGTTTAAGCAGTTTACAGAGATTAGGTTTTTATGTGTTCGTAAAATGTCAAACTAGGTTGGGGAGATGTGCAGAAACAGTGAGGACAGAAGTGAAGGTCTCCTGTACCCACACAGAAAGGCAGTACATGGCCACTCACCTCTAATTCCATCACCTTGGGAGGAAGACAAAGAAATCCTTGTGTCACGTTGGCTAGCTACACTAGTTGAGGTGAGCTCTGGGTTCAGCACGGGATTCTCTCTCAGTTAATATAGTGTAGAATAATTGAGGAGACACCTGATGTGTACAACAGGTCTCTACACACGGAAACGTACATAGACAGTTCTCTAAATTTTTTTAAAGTCAAACTTATATTAAGGAAAAAGAAGCAAGAGATATGACCAAATATAGAGTTGTGTGTGTTCAGCTTTCCCCTCTGTCAAGTTGTTTCTCGGGGAGGGATGTGAGAGAACAGGGCTAGCTAGAGATAAGGGCTGGCATCTATATCCAGATAGCACTAGAAATAATTTTGGCTGTTCCTGCAAATCAAGTCAAATTCTTCATGTTAACTTGTATATTAAGCAAGAACTAGAGATTAGTTCAACAGTTAGGAGTGAATACTAACTAGTCTTGCAAAAGACCCAAGTCCATTCCCAGTACCTAGGTTAGGCACCTCACAACTGTTTGTAAGTAACTTCTCCAGGGAGACCCCATATCTATGGCCTCAGTCACCTGTTCCCAACATATACATACAGTTAAAAATCTTACTTAAAAAAAAAGCCACAAAAAACAGAGGGACTCTCCCGGTATTGACTACTCTTACAGAGGACCTAGGTTCACTTCCCGGCAAGTACACAATGACTCGGCAAAGTCGGTAACACCAGTTCCAGGGGATCTGACATCCTCTTGGCCTCTGCAGACAGCAGACAAAAACACCTCTACACACAAAATAAATGCTAATCTCTTAAAAGAGCGAAATATATCTTCATAATGAGTGTAGATGTAACAATGAGTTAAGCAGAGTTTTGAGATCAGGACCCGTTAGCACTCTGAGGATCACTCATAAGACACTGAGAGGTGAGTACTCCGGGAGGTCTCCCCCACCTTCAGACCATGACAGACCAGTTGATCTTGAAGCTTGACCTAGTTACTAGGGCTGGTGTTTCCTGATTTCCTGTAATCACCCCTCCCATGCATGGCTCAGTGGTAGTCGCAGTGTCAGTCTTCCCATTCTTGTCACTGAGATTAAGACTCAAGAGAGACCACTGGAAGGGGGTCACTGTTCTTAAGATACTGCGACTTTTGTAAATTACAGTGTTCAGCTTTGCTTGTGCTGGAATTTTTGGGAAAATGGCAGGGATATAAATGAGAGTAAAATGATAATCCCTGCTTCCATGATTTTGCCTTCCAGAAGTTAAAGATATTTATAGATGTATTTTACTCTGTAACATTATAGTAGAAAAACTAAAAACACCGACATTAATGGGCAGAAAAATGGAGACTGCCTCAGTCTCTTTTTGGTGTTGTTTTTTTTTCTTGAGACAGGGTTTCTCTGCAGCTTTAGAGCCTGTCCTGGAGCTAGCTCTTGTAGACCAGGCTGGCCTCGAACTCACAGAGCCTGCCTCTGCCTCCCGAGTGCTAGGGTTAAAGGCATGTGCCACCATCACCTCCCGGCTTGCCTCAGTCTCTTTATGACTGTGAAGTACTGTGACCTTGAAAAGCACCTCATTTATAAACAGGGAATGAGTGATAATAGCTTGTTCCTTGTGAAGAGTTACAGAGGATAACCTGTAGAGTCCTTGCAACAGTGCCTGGTGTAAAAGCCTTCTTGGGTAGGAAATATGACTCAGCAAATAAAAGACCTTGCTTCCAACTCTGACAACCTGAGTTCTGTTCCTAGGACCACATTGTGAAAGGAGAGACTTCTACAATTCCAGGACAGGCTCCAAAGCTACAGAGAAGCCCTGTCTAGAAAACCCACAGGAAGAGAGAGAGAGAGAGAGAGAGAGAGAGAGAGAGAGAGAGAGAGAGAGAGGAGAGAGGGGATACTCCCCAAAAGTCATAGTGGGAACAAATATATAATGCTATAGTACTTTATAATGTTTCTTCCTGCCCACCCTGAGATCTAGAATAGTTTTAATTAAAGCAAATAGGGTTTTCAAGTAAAGAATTCCATTCAGACTTCATAACCACAAAATTTAATAGATACATTTAAACTCAAACAATAATATGGAGACAGTTTCTGATCTTATTTTTCTTTCTCTGAAAAGACTTGTTAAAGTTAATTTTCTTTAAATGAACATAAACAAAGGCTTAGTGCTTGAGTTAGCTCTTTTGGTGACGGTTCCTGCTGCCAAGCCTGGCGACGACCTAGTTGGATCCCTGGGGCATGATAGAAGGAGAGATCTGATTTCTGCAAGTTGTCCTCTGACCTTCATTCAAGGACTGTGGCATGGCATGAAACTAAATAAAAATGTAATTAAAGTAAAAAAAAAATTATTTTTTGAGACAGGGTTTCTCTGTGTATCTCTGACTATGGTTACCTTGGAACTCACAGGCCAAGCTGTCCTCAAACTCAGAGATCTACCTGTCTCAGCCTCTTGAGTGCTGGAATTACAGGCCTGCACCACCACGCCTGGGGAAAATAAAAAGAATTTTAATTCACGCACATGCACACATTTAAAAAAAACTTTTCTCTTGCATATATTAGTATTTATATTTAACTTAAATAGAAAAAGGTGCTTTAAGTATCATAACTTAAATGTTCCTTCTAAGTTTAAAAAATTTGCATTCAGTTTTAAGATGGCAAAGTAATAATATTTTTTAACTCACTTATAAAATGTATTTTTGGTAGCCTAACTTTTAAATTGTATTTCTGTTCAGAGTGAAAATCAATATTGTGGTGGAAAGGAAAGAGCTAAGAATTGAAGACACCCAGAACTACATGTGAGCCTTGTCAGGTGTTAGGCAGATGGAAGGTGGTTAATAACAGATACTTCCTGCCCCAACCCAAAGAAACAGAAAAAAAATATGCGAAGGAAAAAGTTGCATAGCACTCCCTTGGCAAAAACAAGAACTTTCCACTACCACTTGCCCTCGGGCTCTGACGAGCTCATCCGGAAATAGGACTGGATGTGAACAGCAGTGCCCTTGCCTGCTTCCCAGGCACAGCCCTGTCTGACACCCATAGATGCCTGTGGTGTGAAGGAAGTTGTCATTATGCCTTTGAAAAATTCTAGACAGGTCTTTACGTTCATTTTTTATTTTTTTGTTTATTTATTTTTAGCTCCTTAATAGATCTACTTTTTGATGTGCCCATCAAATAGATTCTTAGGAAAAGAAGTGAAGCACTCAGTCATAGCAAGTTAAAGGAAGTCTTTCATTAATTGAGCTTCCTGAAGCAAAACTCCTTTTACTTCCTGGCCTTTAGTCTGTAAAACAAGGACATTGATTAACTTATGATTTAAAGGTTCTCCTAAGAGAAGGCTACAACATGCTGGGTTATAAAAGCTAACTTGGGTAGGCTTCCTTCATGGCTTTCTAGAAAGAGGTGATCTTGTAATGGGAGCAGAATCATATAACTTTAAGATAGCCACTTCCTAAGTGCTAAACATTTAGGCTTTCATTCTGGAGCTAGTATTTCTGATATGCAAGAAATGTAATAGAAGCTGTCCTAAACATGCCCTTTGTAGAATCTCTGAACTATGATTATGAGTAGTTTCCTAATAGTTTCTTAAAATGTATTTATTTACTGTGTGTGTGTGTGTGTGTGTGTGTGTGTGTGTGTGTGTGTGTTCATACACAAAGGTTAGAAACAAGTTAAAGGAATTCATTGTCTCCTGCAGTGTGGGTCCTGGGGATTTGACTTTGTCAGGCTTGGTGGCAAGTGTGTTTAGCTGCTGAGTCATCTTGGTAGCCTGCCTTGTATTAACTTTTTACACTTGATCTTAGCCAAAAAGACTGAGAAATGAAGTAAGAAATAAGTCAGTAGAGGAAGCTGAAAGAATAGTCAGCCTCAAAACAAGAGTGGACTTTATTAGTCAAGAGGTTGGTACCCCCAAACCCGAGTGAAGGAGTAGGGTCTGAGAATCAGGTTTTGTTGTTTACCACAAGACAGATTCTCTTTGTAGTCCTGGCGTGGCTGTTCTGGAACTAACTCTGCAGACCAGGCTGGCCTTGAACTCAGAGAAATCCACCTGCCTCTGCTTCTTTAAAGGTGTGTGCCACCATTCCTGGCATCAGATGTTCCCTGTGTCTTTGGAGCCTGTCCTGGAACTCACTCTATAGACCAGGTTTACCTCAAACTCAAAAATCACCTGCCTCTGCCTTCCAAGTGTTGGTATTAAAGGTGTGCACCACCACTGCCCAACTCTGATGTATGCTCTTAAACTATTGACAGAAGTTCCTTATGAATCAAATCACTGTCATCACTTGATCCACCACACAACAATACTCCTTTCCTAGTGTGGCGCATACTTTTAATTCCAGCATTGAGAGGCAGAGACAGGCAAATTTTTGTGAGTTCAAAGACAGCCTGGCCTGCATAGTGATACCTAGGATAGCCAGAGCTCATAGAGACCTTGCTTCAAAAACAGCAACAGTGTTCCTCTTAGAGTTACTTCAGACCCCAAATCTTTGAACAATATTCCCTTGCCAGCAGGAAGTAGCCAGACAGAAAACAATATCCCATATCCTTTATATATAAAGGATCTGGGACTAAAGGAAGCCTCTTACCCAAAAACCAGGTCTATAAAACCTGCCCAGGGGTTCAAAATTCCACTGCCCATGGAATTCCAGAAAGTAGCCAACCAATCCCCATCATACACTCTGGAGTCTAGAGTCCAAAACCAGCCAATCTGACTTATTGCCCACATAGCAGCTTACAAAACAGAACAGTTTCTTGGCTTGGTAAAGCCAGCCCCCACACTCCCCACTACAAAAACTAATTCTTGTTGGGCAGCAATGGTGTGTGCCTTTAATTAATCCAAGCACTTGGGAGGCAGAGGCAGGTGGATCTCGGTGAGTTTGAGGCCAACCTGGTCTACAGAGCAAGTTCCATACTACATAGAGAGACCCTGTCTCAAGGAGAGAGTGTGACTATCTAGAAGCTTTTAAGAGGAATCAGTTCATGTCAGCATCTATTGACAGTTTGAAAAAGAACAACCTATTGGATCCTTTTTTATAGCACTGTCTAGCAATGTCCCAAAGATATTTGGGTATTCTGAATAATTTTTCCAAACCTGTAAGTTGGAGGAAGGTATCAGGTAGCTTCCTGTAAATTAGGGAACATGGGTGATTAAGCATATTGGTATTTCAGAAGATAGAATTTTTTTTTTTCAGCTTCAGGTAGTCAATTGAGCCAAAGCTATTTCCTATCTCTCTGTATCTTTCCCTTCCCTTCTCCCTGCCTCCATGCCTTCCTCCCTCCCTCCCTCCCTTCGTGTGCGTGTGTGTGTGTGTGTGTGTGTGTGTGTGTACAACTTTAAAAAACCAAGAAGTGAGAAAAGTTTGTAGAAATAATTTGGTTAAATATAATGTCTGAGGACTGGTCACTAAACATATTTACTGTTTCATTCCCGGGGCTGTTTAAGACCATAGAGGTGAACAAAATTAATCATTTTTTTTTTAAAAAACTGTCAAGGCCAGTTGAAAATGTGGTCCTTGGAATTATTTGGGCCTCAGGAACTTCTGGCTCCTTCAGTCTTTTACCAGGTAGTCCATCTCTGAGAAAAAGTCAAAAGCTTTGGTTGACAACTGTTTCCAGTTGTTGCATAAAGAAGTGTGTAGATTTTCCTGTTGTTGACGCTCTCTTTTTGTAGGCTGGACATTGATTAGAATTCACCATATGAGGTCTCCCTGAACACAATAGGAGACTCCATATGATTACAGAATATTTCAAGGGATGCTCCACAGTACCCTGGGACCTAACTGACTTTGGAGAGCAAGGGTGAAAATACCCTTTTCATCCATCTGACCACATTAGTATAGACCTCCAAAGAGGATTGTTGAACATCCAGAAGGTCAGTTATGCCAGTCTGCTACTAAAACCAGACACTAAACTTATTAGACATTTTAGAGAGTTCTTATAAGTGTTGATCTTTGACGTTAGAAACTTTGATACCATCCATAGTACACCATCATCTCAGTCTCATCCTTATGTACCTTAAATAACTTCTCAGAGTTTCATAACTTGGATAAGCTTTCTAGTCTTCTCTTCCATTCTTGAAACATCCAGCTAAGCTATGTATTGGGGTGACTGCTAAGTGATATCTATTTCTTCCTTACAAGATTCCAGCAACAAACCAGAGTTTGAATTCATCAGAGTTCACTCTGGGGAGCCGATGAATTTATTAGGCTTACTTACAGAGAATTGATAAGGGATGCCTAAGAGGAGTGTAGCTGACTCAAAGTAGTCACACTGAAAAGTCTTTACCCAGTATATATCAGGGCTTTCCCATAGCCACATAGGTCTCCCTTTCTCTGTCTTACCCAACCTAGTATCCTAGATCCTCCATAAGATCTTGAGGCCTCATGTAATTGAGGTCTAATTATAAAATCATCTGGGATGGACCTGTCCATCTCCCATTTCTGTGAAACATTTAACCTGTCCCACTGTAATCATGAACAGGAAGATGGAAGTTGTTTAACTTAGAGCAGAACCCTTGCATTCTAAGAAATAGACATCATTTTGCCTTAACCTTATCTGTAGGACATGTAAAGGTGAGAAGCACCCTAATGGTTTAGGATTGCATTGTTTGACAGTAATGCAAATCAAAGTAACCTCATCTCCTGAAGGAGGGTAGTAGGTGCTCAGTGCATCCCAAATAGTACCTGAAAGGGTGGTACCTAATGAGAAAGTACCGTTGGCCTAAGAGATGTTCTGAAAGTACCCTGCAGGTTGAGGGGTGGGCCTAAGGAGGAGACACAGTGCTCCCGGTGAAAGTTGCTGGGTGGTGGTGTTGCACACCTTTAATCCCAGCACTTGGGTGGTAGAGGCAGGCAGATTTCTGTGAGTTCCAGGACATCCAGGATTACACAGAGAAACCCTGTCTCAAACAAAAAGAGTTAAAGATGTGTACTGTCATATTTAGTTTGGTTGTGATATGTGTATAATAAGTGTGCATGTGGTGGTTCAGTATGCTACAGAGTATGGAGGTTCGTTCTCTCTTTCTACCATGAGATCCAGGGATTAAACTCGGGTTCTCAGGCTTGCTCAGAGAGCCTTACCCAGTAAACTGTCTTGCTAGCATTAGACAAAATAATTATCTGTATGGGTGTTTGAGCTCTCTCTCCAACTCCCCAGGGAGTAAATACAATTGTGTCCTCTACCAGTTATAGTGCAGGAGCCTGACAGCAGTCGTAGATTGCAAGCACCTCTGTGCCACATTGGACAGAATCCTGTCTGAAGCTCCCGTAGGGTCATTATTACATAAGTAATCTCAAATATCAAAGGAGCATTTGAAATTTTCCATTTAGAGTTAACAACGCTTCCCCTTGACCTTGTACTCATTTCACAATGTTGAAAAGCACAGGGAACCAGATTAATTTATAGCATGCAGAAATAATACAGTTAAGACAGTGCAGTGTGGTGGATTGTCACAAGTTCAATGCTAGTGAAAACCTTTTTTAAAAATCTGGCAGGCCACAGTCCCATCCCACTGTCACCACCCGCTGGTCTCGAACTCCCAGCGATCCATCCGCCTGGCCTGCCTCTGCCTCCCGAGTGCTGGGATTAAAGGCAGGCAGAGCCCTGTGAGTTCGAGGCTAGCCTGGTCTACAGGAGCTAGTTCCAGGACAGGCTCCAAGGCTACAAAGAAACCCTGTCTTGAAAAAAACAAAACAAAACAAAAAAAGTCTGTGCCACCATCACCCGGCTTTCATGGGATTTTTAAATTTCATTTTGTTTTCTTTGGGTATTTTTTTTTTATCTTTTGCTTTTGTTTTTATTTTGTGAGGAAGTTTATTTTTGTTTTTTGAAAAACAAAAGTTGGGTGGGTAGGGAGCTGAGGAGGCTCTGGGAGAAGAAAGCATTATCAAAATGTGTGAAAAAATTGTTTAATCAAAAATTTAATCAAAAAACAAAATTAGGACCACCAAGAACTCTGCTGCCAGTCCTGATGACCTGAATTCAATACCTGGGACCCACATGATAGGAGACAACGGACTTCCCAATAGATAACCTCTGACCTTCATTCACACTGATGTGTCCACACATACACAAATAAGCAAAAATAGAATAAAAATTTTTAAATCTAAAACAATAGTGCAGTTAAATTTTTATTAGTTTTTTTAATTTATTTATTTTTTTAAATTTTTTTGAGACAGGGTTTCACTACTTAGCCCTAACCTAACTGAAAATCAGTGGTCTTGTTTCTGCCTCCAGAATGATTTGGATATATTCCCTTAGGTATACTGTTAACAGTTAAAGTGGAAGGTTCATTTTATTCAGTTGGAATATTGCTGTTGGTTGCATAAGCATTTCCAGCAGGAATTCTACCTTCATGTATGTGTCCCTTTAGTCAAATACAAAGATGATCTTTGTCCCTAAAGATTTTGGACCTTCTACCTCTTTCTGTGTCGCTCTTCTTTCTTAGGTGTAAGCTTGTTTTGTGCACTAAAGCAGCGGTTCTCAGCCTGTGGTTCAAAACCCCTCCATAAGGGATATCAGATATTCTGCTTATCGGATATTTACATTATGATTCATAGCAGCAAAATTACAGCTATGAAGTAGCAACGAAAATAATTTTATGGTTGGGGGGGGTCACCACAACATGAGGAAGTCTATTAAAGGGTCATAGTATTAGGGAGGTTGAAGACCACTGTACTAAACTGTTCTTGTTGTTGTTGTTATTGTTGTTTTTGTTTTGTTTTAAAGTTAGAGGGCCCAGAGATGGTGGTGCAAGCCTTTAATTCCAGCACTTACTTGGGAAGCAGAGGCAGGTGGTTCTCTGTGAGTTCGAGGCCAGCATGGTCCACAGAGTAAGTTCCAGGACAGGCTCCAAAGCTACACAGAGAAACCCTGTCTCAAAACACTAGTAAAAAAGAGTAAACTACATTCTCTTTGAGTAAAACTCTGGGAAATAGAGAAGTGAACTAAATTGAAGGATTAACAAGTACAGGGTTTACTTCTTGGGTAGGATGGTTAGTTTGCCATTTTCTTTTCCAAACCACTTTGGTTGCCTTTGAGAACATCATGATTTCACACTTTGAGGCTGGAGGCAGTCCCAGGCGCTGCTAAGCAAGCTGTCTGCTGAGCACACCCAGTTCCCATCCTCTTTAAAGGTCTAATTCTAATGCAGATGTGCATTTTGGACAGTATTTGAAGACTACAATGTTCTGGGTACTGCTCTCAGGAAGTACATTTACTTTTCTTTTGTCTGTTACTGGGTTATATCGTTTTGCATTTTACACACCAAGGGCTCATCCTGGAGCCCTTTAGGGTTATTAAAGAAGCTTTACCCAGGAAAGAAAACTGTTGACTGAAGATCTTCAGGTTATGAAAGAGATTGTTTTTCACTTACTTGATCATTTAAAAGACCAGCGGTTATAAGGTAAAATGTCTCCCCGCTGACCTGGAAAGCCATCGATGCTCGTTTGTTAAACCTCATACCACTATCGGGTCTGTGTATGTGGTTGATACCATGTGACATCCCATGTAATACACAGGTATCTTTGGAAATCTCATCGTAGTATAAAGTTGTCACAGCTTTCGTTGTTTGCAAAATGTTTGAGCAAAGTCATAAAAATAAACTCTGTAAAGTCTATATAAAATAAGAGTTGGTGGATCAGAGCAGTGTATGCTGCAGCTTCTAGACAATAGAAGTCCTGTCCCTGTGTGACTCTCCTGTGTCTTGTATTTTACAGTATCTGGACAGACAGGTGAACTATGATAGTGAATAAGCTAGCCATACATGCAGAGAATATTGGGTAACATTTTATGCATCTTGTTCTTTTCTTCCATTGTGGGGATCCCAGGAAGCAAACTCAAGGTCCCCAGTTTTGGCTTCACATGCCTTTACCCACTGAACAATCTCCCAGGCCCACTTCTTGTTTTTTTACTTAATTTTTTAAGGTTTATGTTGTTACTGTGTATGTGTCTGTGTGAAGGGGAACAACCTTGTGGAGTTGATTCTTTTCATCTTTTCATAGGTTCTGAGAACTGAATTTAGGTTTCTAGGCTTGCATGGCAAGCTTTAACAACCTGTCTCTCCTTTTGGGGGGGTAGAGGGTTCGAGACAGGTTTCTCTGTAACTTTGGAGTCTTTCCTAGAACTTGCTCTGTAAACCAAGCTGTCCTCCAACTCACAGACGTTTGGGAGGCAGAGGTAGGTGGATCTCTGTGAGTTTAAGGCCAGCCTGGTCTACAGACCTCGTTCCAGGACAGGCTCCAAAGCTACAGAAAAACCCTATCTCGAAAAATAAATAAAAAGGTATACTTTTAATTGTATGCAAGGTATTTGTTTTTAAAAATTGTTTGATTTGGAAGCAATTTCATCTTTCTGTAACTGCAAAAGTTATTTACGTTAGCTGCCTTTTTCCTTTTTTAAACCTGTTAGTTGGTGATAAAGTTCCTGCCGATATAAGATTAACTTCCATCAAATCTACAACTCTAAGAGTCGACCAGTCAATTCTCACAGGTAAGTAGTACATGTTGGAAAATCAAGTTTTGAAGCCTTTTATCTCCCACTGTATGGCACCCTACCATAACCCTCTCAAAGATAATTAATTTCTTAGAGAAGTTTTAAAATTAGTTTTGGGCTGGAGCAATGCCTTAATAGGTAAAGGTACTTGCTGTTCTTACAGAGCACACAAGTTTCCCCTGAACCCACGTGGTGGCATGCAGCTGTCCATGTCCTGCCTCAACTTCCTATGTGTTGGGACTATAGTTGTGTGCCACCACAACTGCCCACATTGGCATTGGTAAAAAGTGGGAATGTGTTGGTGTGGGTAAGTTACCAAAATTGGGTATGCTTCAAACAGCTGACCATCCTGTCTCATAACCTGCTTAGGTGAATCTGTTTCCGTCATCAAGCACACTGATCCTGTCCCTGACCCACGAGCTGTCAATCAAGATAAAAAGAACATGCTCTTTTCTGTGAGTGTTATCAGATGTTGGGGGTAGGGATGATGGGAGTTGAACCCAGGGTCTCACACTTGATAGGTCCTAGTTTGTCTAAACTTTTACCAAGCTTCTCAATCTAAGAATGTTCTTTTGTTTGGAAACAGTCCTTGTCTCAGCATGGAGGGACGTGGAGGCATGCAGGCAGACATGGTGCTGGAGAAGGAGTTCTGCATCTGGATCCCCAGGCAGCAGGAATAGACAGTGAGCTAGTAGGCCTGGCCTAAGCTTCTGAAACCTCAATGCCATGTCTCCAATAATTGCCACTCCCTGGGTCTATGGGGGCTGTTTTTATTCAGACCACCATAGTCCCAGTGTGGCCGGCCATCTTCAGTGGTCAGACTTCAGAAGATAATTGGTTATTCTAAAAGATAATTACTCTTTACTGTGTGTCTCAGCTGTCAAGATCTAAGATAGCTGGGGATGAAGCAGTGACCCTACCTGGTTCAGTCTTTAGCAGTAAAGCAAAGAAACAAGAATAGAGACCATGTACGATAGTGACATATGCGACGTAAGTGGCTTTGTTTTGGTTGCCAGCTAATGAAAAGACTAGGGTAGAAGTGTTTAGAGTCTGTAACAGCTGAAAAGGTAACCTTGTCAAGGAAAGTCTTCAAGCCTAGAAAGGATCCTTTCAAATACGTGGACATTGCTGCTATGCCTGTGATAAAAAGTATGTATTTGGAAAGAGCAAACATGGCACACCATTTGGTGAGCCTAGGTGAAAAATAAATACATGTTTGTTGTTGTTGTTTCAAGTACTACAGAAATGCCTATGTTTGTATTTAGAAACTAGAGTAGTATTTCAAGGGACGGACTTCCCTACTGATGGCAGGTGCAGTGCAGTGAGAAGGCTGTGGCCCTGTCACTCCAACACTCAGGCCACATGAGTTCACCTGACACTGGTGCTGGGGTGGAGATTCTGAAACAGCCCACGGGGCTGACTACTCATCTTAATAGATGAGGTCAACTTTTGGAGCCAGAAACAAAGATAAAAGAATGTATAGTGCTGAGAGCTGCATGGAGCTTGAGATTATAGACGTTGGAGTACTGCTAAACCCAGAGTGGGTCTGTAGACCAGGTTCCATGTTGCGGAGAGCTGTCTTGTCCCATTGGGTGAACAGGTACTATGTGGAATTCAGTCAGTATACTAGTCAGTATTTAAGTTGGTGTTAATCTTAGGACCAGTTTTCCTCTGCTTCTCCCTAGGGTACAAACATCGCTGCTGGGAAAGCTATGGGAGTGGTGGTGGCAACTGGAGTTAATACTGAAATTGGCAAGATCCGAGATGAAATGGTTGCAACTGAACAAGAGAGAACACCCCTGCAGCAGAAACTGGATGAGTTTGGGGAGCAGCTTTCCAAAGTTATCTCCCTCATCTGCATTGCAGTCTGGATCATAAACATTGGGCATTTCAATGACCCAGTTCACGGGGGCTCCTGGATCAGAGGTGCCATCTACTACTTTAAGATTGCCGTAGCCCTGGCTGTTGCTGCCATCCCCGAGGGTCTGCCTGCTGTCATCACCACCTGCTTGGCTCTTGGAACTCGTAGGATGGCAAAGAAAAATGCTATTGTTCGAAGTTTGCCTTCTGTGGAAACCCTTGGTTGTACTTCTGTTATCTGCTCAGACAAGACAGGCACGCTTACCACAAACCAGATGTCAGTCTGCAGGGTAAGTAAGGAGTGTCCTTTATGACTCTTGGGTGTTTCTAGGCTCCTCATTAGACTGTGCTTTTATGGTCTGTCAGCCCCTGGATGGGGAAGGAGCACTGATTCATTCTTCCCACAGCTTATTTTGCTCAAGTATTTATTTGACTCTAAAATAATTAGTCTCTTTTACTTGAGCTTTTCTGCCTGGTTCTAAAGCAAGACTGTGTAATGGAAAAAGTAACCAGAGTCTTTAGCCTAATCTTTTACTGACTTCTGAGTCCCTGTATCTTTCGTTGGGTTGTCTTAGACTGCATCACTGATGGTTATGTTGAAAGTCATCTGAGCAATAAGGAAAGAGTAGTGCTGGGGGACTGGGCCTTGGCGAGCATCACTAAAAGTGCCAATTTAAATGACAGGGTTGTCACTCTAGACAGGAGTGGTTGTTGAGATATATATATATATATATATATATATATATATATATATATATATATATATAATCTTGTAAGGAATTGTATTCTGTATTTCTTTATAGATGTTCATTCTGGACAAAGTTGAAGGAGACACTTGTTCCCTTAATGAGTTTACCATAACTGGATCAACATACGCACCGATTGGGGAAGTGTGAGTAACCGTATCCTCTGCGCACTGCGCTGTGTCACTGTAGCCATTGGTTGTTTCGGTCCATCACAAAGGATGGGTCTAGAAAATCTCGATGTGGGCAGGCCTGCGACTTAGTGGTAGAGCCAACGTTTGCCCAGCATACCTGGAGCCTTGCTTTGACCCTTTGGAGCATGGTGATGAACACTGTAGCAGAACAGAAGATAACAGCCAGCCTGGGCTACATGCACACAAAAGGAACTATAGCTAAGATGGCTGACTGTGGCTCAGATTTTTATGAGCAGAGTACTTTTTGAAGCCTGTTTTCTGGTGAGGGCTCTGTTTTGTTCTTCACTTACTCATGGTGGAGTTCCAGTAAGAATTTCTGGTCTCATTGAATTTCAAAAGAACTGTCATTCAAATTCTTTTGAATCTCTCCCAATCTGTTCTCCCTCAACCTTACATACTTTTCGTCATTGGGAGGCTGGGTCAGTGCTGTTACGTGCCTGTCATCCCATCAATTGTGGGTTCAGGCAGGAGAAACAGAAATTCTATCCTGGAACATGAAGGTTGAGATCTTGTTTCATATGGGAGGCAGAGTATAAAAGCCTGTAGGTATGGCAGTGGGGATTCCATCTCAGGAACCAACATGGAGGAAGGAGAAAATCTTCCACTATTTGTCCTCTTATCTTCTCTACACACACACACACACACAACCACAGCCCCACACACAAAGAAGTGCTTTGGGATTTTTGTTATCTTAAGTTGAAGCAAGCTGTGATCCAGAAATGTTTTCTTTTTTGATAGGCATAAAGATGATAAGCCAGTGAAATGCCATCAGTATGACGGACTTGTAGAGTTAGCAACTATCTGTGCTCTGTGTAATGATTCTGCTTTGGATTATAATGAGGTAAGACTCCTAGTGGGAAAGTGGCCTGTCCCTAGCTCAAGAGAAGGGTGAGTGGAATAAAAAAGGCCATCTTCTTTCCTCCCTTTGAAAAACAAGTTCCTGATTTTATTTCCCATTTCTATTCAGTGTGGCCTAGCTGAAAAAAACCCAGTGTCTTTCCTAGATCTGAGGCTGGGCACTGCAGTTATTTTATAAGATAAATAGTTGTCGTGATGTTCTGACCACAGATGCACCCTTACTTTAAAGGACCAGAGCTCAGAAGTCTTTCTGACAGTGGGGGTAATGATTGTACTTTAAATATGGATTACCAAACAACCTTGAGGACCGCATGAAGCTTATGGGGATATTTTGGTGGTGAAAGAATTGTAACCAAGAGAAAACTTAAATAATGGGGTTAATCATTTGCTTTCTTTCTCAAAGGTTAGGCCTTCCCTATCAGGGGATATGAACTCATCAGACAATGGCCTGAAATGACCTAATACTTTAAATGAGAAAGCACATGGTAGTGTCTCATGGTTGTACCTTGAGTGTCTTTTCTCACATGGAACAGGCTGTCCTACTGACAGTGACTTCTTTCAACACTGTAGGCAAAGGGTGTGTATGAGAAAGTTGGAGAAGCTACAGAGACTGCTCTCACTTGCCTGGTAGAGAAGATGAATGTATTTGATACCGAACTGAAGGGACTATCTAAAATAGAGCGTGCAAATGCCTGCAACTCGGTCAGTATTTGAGCTTGGTGTACTATTTCTTACTCAGCCTTACCATATACATTCACTTTTCTTTCCTTTCCTGCCTCCTTGACCTTTGCGCTTCTGTTTATACCTTTGGTTTTTCCCGTTTATTTCCTGACAGTTATAGTCAGGTAAAGTACTCTCAAGCCTATAATCCTAGCTCTTAGGAATCTATAATAAGTCCAGGAGGATTGCCATAGATTGTAGAGTAAGACTCTCATTAGACAAACATATTCAAATCACACCAAAACAAAAATCAAATCCCAGCAAATATTAGTAAATTGTCACAGGTATGTCACAAGGGTTACCTTCTCCAAGGAAGCTATGAGCAAGCTATCCTTGGTCCTGGCAAAACCCAGCCTCTCCTGCCTGCATTTCAGTTTCTGTCTCTGCTAGCTCCTCATCAGTGTAGAGAAAATAATTGTATGCTTTTCAAACTTAGAACTGTCCTTTGCCCTAAGTTTTCATTTGACATCACACTTGTTTACCTCGATGAAAAGAACTGTTGTTATGTGCCATCCTTTTCACTCCTGTGTTCTCAAACCCATCCCAATCAAGCTCTTACTCTATCTGTCCAGCAAAACCTCCTTTGAGTCCCTTATAACCTTGTGCTAAATCCAGGGGTTACGTTGTTTATATTTGTTAAATGTAATAAACAAGTCAACAATTACAGGTGTGGATTTTCAAGCTGAAGAGATAGCTCCTTGGTTAAGAGTACTGTCCGATCTTTTAGAGGGCCTGGATTTGATTCCCATCACCCACAGAGCAACTAAGGACTGTTTGTACCTCCTGTTCCAGAGGATCAGAGGTCCTCTTCTGGTCTGCATACACACGTGTGGTACACAGACATACATATAGGCAAAGCACTCACATATAAAATTAAATTGGGGGTAGGGGGATGTTGGAGAGATGTGGTTTAAGAGATCACTGACTTTTTCCAGAGGACCTGGGTTCAGTCAGTACCCAGCACCCATGCGGTAGCTCACAGCTACTGTAACTCCATTTCCAGGGCATCCATCCTTTTCTTTCATACAGACATGCATGGAGGCAAAACACCAATGTACATAAAATCATTTTTATTTTTATTTTTTTTTCAAAATATTTATTTATTTATTATGTATACAATATTCTGTCTGTGTGTATGCCTGCAGGTCAGAAGAGAGCACCAGACCCCATTACAGATGGTTGTGAGCCACCATGTGGTTGCTGGGAATTGAACTCAGGACCTTTGGAAGAACAGGCAATGCTCTTAACCTCTGAGCCATCTCTCCAGCCCATAAAATCATTTTTAAAAATTAAAAAACTAGAAATGTAGATTTCAACACATTATCGACCTAATGACTACTCAGATGGAAAAAATCAGTAATGATTTGAAACATATTTGTTGCTACTTGTTATCTTTCTTTTTTCTATTTTTTTTTTTTGTAGTTGTTTTGTTTTGTGAGGCATTGTTTGTCTATGTAGCCCTGTTGTCCTGAAAGTAGACCTGCCTGCTTCCACTTTTCTGCTGAGATTAAAGGCATGTGCTACCATTCAAGAATAGAAAATACTGCTGGTCTATGAAGCAGGGCTCAATAACTTAAATATAAACCCTCGAAATCATGAAGACTACAAAAAAAAAATCTTGTCAACTAACTCTGAGATTAAAATGGGCATTGGCAGCTATCGAGACCTCCCAGTATTATTTAGAATATTTAATTCATGGGTGGAAAAAAATAGCATGCCTGTTGTGGTTAACTTTACATGATATAACCTGCAGTCACTTGGTAAGGTGTTGTCAATGCAGAGTTGTCTAGATTAGCATTTAGGAGATCCTTAAGATAGGGTTTCTCTGTGTAACACCCCTGACTGTCCTAGAACTCACTCTGTAGACCAGGCTGGAACTCACTCTGCAGACCAGACTGGCCTCGAACTCATAGAAATCCATCTGCCTGCCTCTGCCTTCTGAGTGCTGGAATTAAAGGTGTGTGCCACCACCGCCCAGCATTCAGACAGTTCTTAATAGCCAGGGTTTAGCGCCCAACAGTGTCTTCCTGCACAGTTTTCTCTGTGGCATTCAGTATATAGTAGTGTTATGTTCTGCTCTGTTCCCATTTTATGAGGGTACGGACTTGCAGTTTTGTTCACTACTGTTTGTTCTGCCACAATCCCAAAGACCCACCACGATAAAGATATTTAAACAGGACTAGAGTTGTCATATGATGAGTGCCTAACGGGTGGAATGTCTAGAAATAGTGATCCAACAGTGATCCATCTCTGATCTTCTGCAGGTCATAAAACAGCTGATGAAGAAGGAATTTACTCTAGAGTTTTCACGTGATAGAAAATCAATGTCTGTCTATTGTACACCAAATAAACCAAGCCGGACATCCATGAGCAAGATGTTTGTGAAGGCAAGTACCATACAGACTGAGGCTTTCTCACCAGGTAAACAGGCAGATGCAGTTACTTACCTGAATCTCATATTCTCAGGGTGCTCCTGAAGGTGTCATTGACAGATGTACCCACATCCGAGTTGGAAGTACCAAGGTCCCCATGACTCCTGGTGTCAAACAGAAGATTATGTCTGTCGTTCGGGAGTGGGGCAGTGGCAGCGACACGCTGCGGTGCCTGGCTCTAGCCACTCATGACAACCCACTGAGGAGAGAGGAGATGCACCTGGAAGACTCAGCCAACTTCATCAAGTATGAGGTACCTGCACCAGCACAGTCACTGCCTAGCCTGTGCTGCCTCCAGGGGCAGATGTCCTGGGGAGGCTGTCTTTAGATTGTTGCTTCAGACAGAAAAAGGACTTATTTATTTATCTGCTTTCAGAGTAGACTAGTCAAGACAAGTTCAGGACAAGCCTATAAAGCTTAGTATCCATTAACAACTTATTTTACATTTTAAAAATATTTGTTAGGTATTGGTAAAAATACACAGGCTGAGATTTATTTCCACTTCCTCCATAGATCATAATTTTTGTCAGGGTTTGTAACAGTGAGAGTTTTGCTATGGCCCTGACACTGCCACTTCAACATATTGTTTTGGGTTTTTTTCCCTGGATACATTTCTTACAGAATGTGAGAGTTTAGACTAGAATAATTTGGTGACAAGGGTGAACTCTCTCAAAAATAATCGAGTGATGGTGTGTGTGGCTCAGTGGTAGAACACTGCTGAGCATGAGCAAACCCATGTTCAGTCCCGAGTTCTATCATGGAGGCGAACAGGTGGCAGACTGAGGTAGGAAGACTGCTGCAAGTGTCTATAGCACTAGATAGAGTGAGGCCTTGCTTCAGTCAAGGGCAAGCAGAAAGTTGTAGCAAGGGCAGCCAGGACTCTAAAGGTGGGATAAGCTGTTTGAACTCACAGTGTCTCTCTCACTTTAGACCAATCTGACTTTTGTTGGCTGTGTGGGCATGCTGGACCCTCCCAGGATCGAAGTGGCCTCTTCTGTGAAGCTGTGCCGGCAAGCAGGCATCCGTGTCATCATGATCACTGGGGACAACAAGGGCACTGCTGTGGCCATCTGTCGCCGCATTGGTATCTTTGGGCAGGATGAGGATGTGACATCAAAGGCTTTTACAGGACGGGAGTTTGATGAGCTCAGCCCCTCAGCCCAGAGAGATGCCTGCTTGAATGCCCGCTGTTTTGCTCGAGTTGAACCTTCCCACAAGTCTAAGATTGTTGAGTTCCTTCAGTCCTTTGATGAGATCACAGCTATGGTAAGATTTCAGACACGAGCAGTGGTTCACATGGCACAGAGAGAGTAGATCCATCTAGTGATGGTGCCTGTAATTCTGGCGCTAGGAGACTGAAACAAGCTAGGCTACCGAATGAAATCCAGTCTCTAAAAATAGAAGGTGTTTTGGGGTTTTTTGTTTGTTTGTGGGTTGGTTTTTTTTTTTGGTTTTTCAAGACAGGGTTTCTCTGCAGCTTTTTTTTTTTTTTATTTTTAAGATCCTGTCCTGGAACTAGCTCTTGTAGACCAGGCTGGCCTTGAACTCACAGAGATCCGCCTGCCTCTGCCTCCCGAGTGCTGGGATTAAAGGCACGCACCACCACCGCCCGGCTTGTTTGTTTGTGGTTTTAATCTATAAACAATATTTAGTATTTGAGTATGTTTCTGAAGTGTGTAAATGACCTTAAATTATGCGGCCATACCACAGATAGCTCTTGGGTTTTGAGTGTTGGTGTAAGACATTCCAAGCAGATATGCAATCCTCTTGGTTCTGCCTCTCTGGTGAGCTTACTGAACTGCTTTTACGTGTTCCTAGTAAAGGGTTTCGACACCAGCTACTGCTCTGTCCCATTTCCTTTTGCTGTCTGCCTCTGCCCAGCGGTGTGCCACATGGTGATGTCTGAATCAGTTGTGGCTTCCCTTTCAGACTGGTGATGGTGTGAATGACGCCCCTGCTCTGAAGAAATCTGAAATTGGCATTGCCATGGGTTCGGGTACTGCAGTGGCCAAGACTGCCTCTGAGATGGTCCTGGCAGATGACAACTTCTCCACCATCGTGGCTGCTGTAGAGGAGGGTCGCGCCATCTACAACAACATGAAGCAGTTCATCCGCTACCTCATCTCCTCCAACGTTGGGGAAGTGGTCTGGTGGGTGCCTGACTGGGACTGTGCTGTCTTTGAAGGCCAGGGCTGGGGTGTTGGGCTTTCTCAGTTTGCTGCTTCTGTTGTGGCAACTTTGGTTGTTAGCCTTAAGTGGAGAAAGGTCTCATGGTGCTTGTCTACAGCTGCTCAGTGTCTAGAGAATATTCCTTAACACAGGTATTAATCTGGGCATGGTGGCACACGCACTCTGGAGGCAGAGACGAGAAATAGAATTCCAGGCCAGCCTAGTCTACACAGAGAAACCCTGTCTTGCGGCGGGGGTGGGGTGGGTGGACTTAGTTTACCTCGGTAGTTTACAATCACAAAAGTCTTGGTCCTCTTTAGGTTTTAGAGTGAATGTTGATACATATGTTATATGTGTTGTTTGTGGTTTGGGGAGAGAGGAGGCTTCCATCGTTTCCCCCACGTCACTGAGTTCCTTCTCTTCTTCCCTTGGATGGAAATAGTATTTTCCTGACTGCGGCCCTTGGGTTTCCCGAGGCTTTGATTCCTGTCCAGCTCCTCTGGGTCAATCTGGTGACAGATGGTCTGCCTGCCACTGCGCTGGGGTTCAACCCTCCAGACCTAGACATCATGAACAAGCCACCCCGGAACCCAAAAGAACCGTTGATCAGTGGGTGGCTCTTTTTCCGTTACCTGGCTATTGGCTGTAAGTATAGTTGTTTGTTGTTCCTGTTGGGGGTGCCCTTTGGCAGTGCAGGTCACTGCAAAGCCTCCTCAGTCCTTTTTGAGCATCAAGACAGGTCAGGGCCCTTCCCTCTTTAGAGCTCCAGTCTGATATGAATGGATAATTACCACCAAGGGAACAAGTGGAGTCCACTAGCAGAGGCTAGTTCTGTGTTCAGTCACAGGGAAGCCAAGCTAGAGAAGTGAAACCACTGCCCTGGGATCCACAGGAAGACATTTTGTTTGCATAATGCATACACTGCTTTCGATTCAAAGAACACAGTGGTCTTGAGCAGCTTGTTTGCCAGTCTTCTGGCCTTGGTCTCATGAACCAGGTGACCTTTGGAGATCAGTTAGATTTTGGCTTTTGCAAAAACCTTCCTCCGTAGCTGGGTGGTGGCCCATGTCTGTAATCCCAGCACTCAGAAGACAGAGACAGGAGGATCGCTGAGTTTGAGGACAACGAGAGCTATTACACAGAGAAGTCCTGTCTTGAAAAAGCCAACACTACCCCAACCCCTGTCTGTAAAGGAGTTCCCCATCTATTGTCTTTTAACCAGCGCCCTGGGCACCCTTGTAATTTCCAGGTTAGCAAATATGTGTCTACAATTGGGTGATTGTGATCACAGGAGGTGGACACATTCTCACCTTTGCAATAGACTTTCTGAATTATAGTCTATGAGAAATGGCCTCTGCCTTAGACCAGTAGTTCCTTTGAAGGGTTCTGCTAGGCCAGGAATGAAACAAAGCAGCTACATAGGATCCAACAAGATCACATCAATTTACCTACAAATAGTGGTGTGTCCCCTCATGCTGAGTGTCCTAATAGGGAGTACCTGTACACCTGTGTCTTGGAGCTTGCTTTTTAGCTCTTGACATACTGTGCAGAGCCTGGCTTGAATTCAGCTTGAACTTTCCTTCACAAGCTCCAGAGATGCCTGGTTGCTTTAGAGCAGAAACACCCTGTCTGTGGTCAGCTGCTCTGGCCTCTGTGTTAACCTGCAGTGTACAGTGCTGTCCACAGCCTCTCGTGTGTAAGCACCGTCATGTTTCTTTCCAGGTTATGTAGGCGCTGCAACTGTAGGTGCTGCTGCATGGTGGTTCATCGCCGCTGATGGTGGTCCAAGAGTGTCCTTCTACCAGCTGGTATTAGCCAAATTTCTTTTTTTTTTTCTTTTCTGTGTAGTAGAGTGAATTCTTATAAGCCTTTGGTCTTTCTGTGGTGTGGGACCATCTTAGGGCTAAACAGGTAAACAGTTACCTCAGGCGGCTCTGAGACCCAGGCCTTTGCTGAGCTGTCCTCATGTTGGTGCTGGGGTATAGAACTGGGTATCTGGGTTAGGGAAGTTTATTGGCTGATGGAATGTGTTTGAACTTCTGTTTGCAGAGTCATTTTCTACAGTGTAAAGAGGACAACCCAGACTTCGATGGAGTGGATTGTGCAATCTTTGAGTCCCCATACCCAATGACAATGGCACTTTCTGTTCTAGTAACCATAGAGATGTGTAATGCCCTCAACAGGTCAGTAAGTCTTGTAGGCTGAGGGTTTATGGGTGGTCATGGCTGGTAAAGCTCTTCCTCCCAGAAAAGGATGGGGTTTTTTGTTTGTTTGTTTAATTTCTATTTTATGTGCATTGGTGTTTTGCCATGGGTGTCAGGACCCCTGGAACTGGAGTTACACACAGTTGTTACTTGCCATGTGGCTACTGGGAATTTACCCTGGTCTCTGGAAGAGCAGCCAGTGCTTGTAACCCCTCAGCCATCTGTAGCCCGAAAAGGACAGCTTTAAGCAAGTTCTTGCCACCACAAGCTCCTGCTATGGCAGGGTCTAAGAAAGGGACCAGTAGTCTCCGCTGTGCCTGTACCTCTGAGAAAACAAGAGGTTCCATCCAGCTGAGCCCACTGACAAAGTTTCCAAATGACTGTCTTTGACCATTGCTAGCAGCTTTGAGCCAGCTGAGATAGACCTGCTGCACTGAAGCCTACAGTTCTCCCCACTGCGGGGAATCCAGGTCTTAGAGTTCGGTTAGCGTGAGTTGCCAAAGCTGCCGTACTAACGAGCCCCCTTTGTGTCCCTGACATGAGCCTTGCATCTGGTAAAGTCATCTGTCTCCTGTCTTGTAGCTTGTCTGAAAACCAGTCCTTGCTGAGGATGCCCCCCTGGGAGAACATTTGGCTCGTGGGCTCCATCTGCTTGTCCATGTCACTTCACTTCCTGATCCTCTACGTGGAGCCTTTGCCAGTGAGTCGTCGTGGGCCCCAGGCTGGGTCTGGGCGGCTCCTCTGGCTCCAGAGACCTGACAGGCCTTCTTTGTCTCAGCTCATCTTCCAGATCACACCGCTGAACCTGACCCAGTGGCTGATGGTGCTGAAAATCTCCTTGCCTGTGATCCTCATGGACGAGACTCTCAAGTTTGTGGCCCGAAACTACCTGGAACCCGGTAAAGAGTGTGTGCAGCCTGCCACCAAATCCTCCTGCTCGCTGTCGGCATGCACCGATGGCATTTCGTGGCCGTTTGTGCTGCTCATTATGCCCCTGGTGGTCTGGGTCTACAGCACAGACACTAACTTTAGTGATATGTTCTGGTCTTGACTGACAGCGCTACATACAGAAGATGTTTAACTTAATCAATTAATTTTTTTTTATTGTTTAAAGCAACTGTCTATTTCTGCTGAATTTTCACATGAACATATTGGCTGGTGAAGGAGGTTTCATATTCTAGATTTTGTTTTGCTTTTTCTGACTCCAGTGGGACAAGATTTTCCTTTTTTTATACACATAATTAAAGTGTCCATTGACATGTACAGAGAACTAACACTATTTTATGCAGATATTTTTTTGTAGATGAAAAAGCATGTACAGTGTTGTGTTTAATACTCATACTTGTACAAAGACAGTTGAGCCAGCAGACATTGTCAGCAAATTAATTGGCAGCAGACTCTAGGAAATGAATGTGTGTGGTTTTTAAAAGAAAAAAAAAACTAAATAGCATGTATTGTGTCTTTTGCATGATTCTCTGGATTTAATTTGATATCACAGTCTAATTTTTATTCATAAGCCAATTTTTCTGCACTGAGCAGAGTCCTGCTACCTCAGTCAGTATTTTTGGTTTGCCACTTCCTGCACCCTCAGCCTCTGTCACCCCCAGCCCACCCCAGCCCGCTCGGCTTCTTCTGTAGGTCTGATGGTTCTGTTTACATCCGTCTTCACGAGAGGTTTGCCTGTTCTCGCTTGTGCAGAAAACATTGCTCCAGATTCAATCGACTGGGTTTCTGTCCTTTTGCCTAGTTTTTAAGGTTATTTATTTAAATGTCTAATGTATTTTATTGTAACAGACATTGTTTTTGCCAACATTGCCTATTCAGTGGCACTTCACAATCTAGTTTAAAAGAAAAATAAAACATTTTAAATGGACAGAGAAAAATAACTGTCTTGTTCTTAATGGCCTGCCTTGAACTATCTATAATCAGTTCAAATTTCTCAGCTTAGAGCCTTAGTTTTCCTGTTCCTGAGGGGAAGGATCCTGTTCTGCTGCATAGTAGGATTTTATTTATAATGTATAGGCACGATCTGTCATGTGATATACATTTATGCAAGTTTCTGCTGGCCTGTTGTATGTAGCCTGGTGTAAGGGCAAGTGTGTGTGTGTGTGTGTGTGTGTGTGTGTATGTTTTGTAAAAATCTGTAAATAGCACATGACCAAATGAACATATTGTATAGAACTATTTTTATTTGAATGTGGCACTAACCACCACCACGACTCTGATGAACGTTTGCGCATGTTCAAGGTCAGTCTTAACGGCAGTGTGAGTCATTAACAGTCCTAACTGTGGTGTTTTCCTCCAATGCCTTCCAACATCCATCAACTAACGTGAGTATCTTCTCTATGGGATTGGGGTGCTGTGGCCTGTGTACAGGTGATGCCACTGAATGAGATGGCCCCTGTTGCTAGTGGGCTGCATGGCTCCTGTGCCCACCAGGCAGCCACTTCGTAAGGAAATAGGGATGCTAGCTGCTCACTACACAGACTCCAGCATAAACACTACCCAGGACAATGATTTTTGTGAGTTGTGGGTAAGAGGCTCTTGTGACTGGGCTGACCTCAAGCTGAAGGAGCTGTGCCACCTCTAGTGCCAAACAGACCTTACACAAAAATGTCCCAAAGCTTTGGATTTTCACTGGTTGCAGATAGATAACTGATTATATAGGAAATTTTGTCACCTTTATAGGATATGTCTTAGTGAGAGTGGCCATTAAAACAGCCTCCTGGTATGAACTAGCTCTTAGTTGCACGTGGCAGAGAGGCAAGCAAGAGAAAGTGCCTGGCTCTAAAGGAACACAGCAACTGACCCTTGAGTTCAAGTGATACCTCTGGGTGCTGCAGGAAGTAATGATTCTCAGGAAAAAGGCAACTTTTTTTTTTTTTTTTGCCATTTTTGGATGTCATAAGTGTTATAATGATTGAGTGGATCAAACACAGAAGTGCAGCTGAGCAGGACAGATGGTTAGAGCCCTGAGAGACCGAGTCAGTCAGCTCATCCTCCCGTGGTTCCTTGGATCCTCGGTTAGATGACGTCTACAAATATGTTCGCGTCCTTGATGGTACTGTGGGTCCTTAACATCCACAGAGACTATTTGGGCAACCAGTTCATCACTAACAGATGAACAGTTTAGATCACTGCTGCCCTGAGTCAGGAATACTTGGTACCAGGGCCAACAGCATAGTCCCAGCCCACAGACAGCCTTACTCTCAGCCAGCACCTTCAAGAAGGGACAGCAGTACGTGGATGGGCAATGCTGCCCTCAACCCAACAGAACAGTCTAGCATGGAACTCAGCTTTGAGGTTTTCTTGAGTAACCTCTTGGTACAGCTGTATCAAAGGTTCAGCCCTGCAGCCCACTCAGCAAAATGCAGGTGATGCATTCCCCAGAAGCTAGGGCGCTGCCAGGGCTGGGGAAGGCCCGCCACCTCACAGCAACTGTACCATAGATAGATAGCATCCTTAAACTCGGGTCTCAGCCCACAGTGTCACAGACCTCAGGAACATCTAAGACCAGCACTGGCTCAGTGCCTACAGTGCCCATAAGCCAAGAGGCAGAGGCATGGTTGCCCTTTGCCATGCATGAGCTCCCAAAATTCCTCAAGAGCAACCTTTGCAGTTGAAAAAGCCTTCCAACCTTTCAACTGAGCCTGCAGCCCAGGACTGCTGTCCTGGAGAACAGGGAGGGAGCAGGAAGGCCTTCCCCCACCTGGTGCCATGCACTCACTCTGCTCCACCTGCCTCACTCTGCATGGCTACTGAGATCTCCGCTCCCACTGCCCTCATACCTGACACGCCTTACAGTTTCTGCCTTGTGGGGCTTTGTTAGGAGCTGGCGGCAGCAGGAAGCACAAGGGCAGTCACCAAGCCACTGCTAGATATGGCGGGCAGCACCTCAGGACACTTAGTTAGAAATGCTGGTCTTGCATCTAGACCAAATGCAGTGTTCTTTCTGTCTGTCCCTGTTGGTGTGTCTTGGGAAGTTGTTCTAACATTGCTCTATATTTTAAGAAGCTGATTTCCTCTCTCTTTCCTTTTCAGCAATACTGGAGTAACCGCTTCCTAAACCATTTGCAGAAATGTAAGGGTGTTCGGGTGCGTGCATGTGCGTTGTTAGCAACACATCTACCAGCCCTCTGCATGACTGATGTTGGGGAAAAGAAAACTAGAAACAGTTCCCAACTCACTGTGTGATGTGGAGGAAATGTGTATTACCAGTGGGGTTTTAGCTGTTTAATCAAAATAATAACGTGTACAATTTAGCATAAAGAATCAGAGAGCCTCTCCAGAGAAGTTTGGTTTCTTTGCTGAAAGAAGAATGAGGTTCTGAAACCTTATCCAAGAATAGAAGCCATCAGCCAAGTCTCCATATTTCTCTACAGAATGTCATAGCCTCTATAGCTGTATGATAATTGTAATGCATGCCTTCAGTTGTAAGCAGCCAGATTGCTCTACAGTGACATTGAAACATGCTTTCTAATTGGCCCTGTACAGTTTGCTTATTTATAAATTCAATTAAAACACTACCGCTGTTGAATGGTTACAAACATAGGCCTCCGGTCCTAACTTCAGTTGTTTTTTGGGTGTGCAGCCAGCTGTTTCACACTGTATTAATGTAATTTATTTAATGAACTCAGAAGCAGTAGACAGATGTTGGTGCGATACAAGTATTGTGTGCATTTATTGTAATAAAGTGCTCAGCGTCAGCTCACAGCTTCTCACGGCGCATGTTTGACTGTAGACTGGAAATAGAGTTCAGTTTCTCTCTGTGCTAGTAACAGACATGATTTCAGGTAAATAAATCTATTCTACGATAAACCCTCAGCGCAGCAGTGGCTGTTTTTATAGGAGGGTGGGGATGGGCGCCAAGGTCCCTCCTGTCAGACTAGTACTCAACCAGGAGGGAAGCAGAGTGTATGTCACTCAGCAGAAAACGGGCCTCATTGTTTCTCAGAGTAGGAAGAGGAGACTGCACACATGACCAGCCTCACCTGCCTGACTGCAAAGCAACCATGCAGTCACCTTCTGAGACAGCAGTCAAGTAGACCTGAACGGATCCAGAATTCATCCCTTTTTTAAAAGCTTGGAGTGAGCCCATTCCCTAAAATGGTCTTTACTCATTCCTTGATGTCACCTAGCAGAAAACTTAGCTCCTGAAACACAGGAGAACCCCTTGACAACAATGAATACCAAAGGCCAGCAAGATGGTTCAGCAGGTAAAGCATTTGCCACGTAAGCCTGAAGTTTGATTCCCAGAACCAGTGGTAGAAAGAACTGACTCCATCACGAAGTTGTCCCCTAATCTCCACACATGCCCACATTCAGGATAATGAACCTGGAAGTATTTGTGACTAAAGCTTCAGAACAACAATATTACTGTCACCACCAAATAAGACTCAAGAAATTTCTCCAAATGAGCAAAGACAGTCTTGCTATGCAGTCTAAGGTGACTTGGAACTCTACCTGCCTCTGCCTCCTGAGTGCTAGGTGTGTGCATCATGGCTGCCAGCACAAACAGCCATCCTGTTCTAGTAACATTTAATAACTTCAAATTACAGATGTTGAGGATAATGAGTTTTGTTTGTTTTTCGAGACCGGGTGAGGATAATGGTTTTTATTCTAATAGGTTCATTCTAACATGGGAGCAAATGAGGAAGTGTGTCAATAAGTTAGTGTACTGTCTTGTGGGGCCACTTAAGCTCAGTGTGTTGTTGGCCAAAAGAAACTCTCATATCCTTAGACTCAATCTAGTGCAAATGTATTGGAAGATTGTAAAGCCCAAACTACATTCTGGGAGAAAAATGCTATACCCATACCCTTTTAACTGTTCCCTGTCAGATCTGTCCGCTGTGTACCTCCATAGTTTGTGGAAAGCAGTGTCCCTTGGAGAAGAACTGGACCCAGCAGGTACACTCTAGGCCCCCAGGAAAGCCTCACAGAAAGAGCTACAACACTGTCTGTAGGACAGAAGTAAAGCTGCAAGAAGCTTGGAGCAGACAAACCAGATTGAGTCAGAGCTCAGGGTCAACCCAGACCCAATGCCCAAAGCTCTAGGGCTCGACACAAAGCCTCTCACCACCTTAAAGTTTTCTAAATACAAAGAGGAAACTTGGCCTTTCTTGGCATGACCTGGACCCCTGGGAGAGAGACAAAATCTGTACATTTCATCCTAGATTAGATTAGAATCTACACTCCAGAGTCAAGAAAACAGGTTTCTCATACACTGAACAGAGAACCAGCCTCTATACTGGTGTAACAAGTATGTGCCACATCTGACCAATCTTTTGGGGGTTTCTCTTTATCTCTGCACCCCAGTTCTTTTGTTTCATTTTGTTTTTCAGTCTCAGACTGTGGCTCAGGTTAGCCTGGAACTCTATAGAATCCAGGCTGCCCCTGCCTGGATTCAGAACTCAGATCTGTCTGCCCATCACCTGGCCCCAGTTTTCTCTTTTTTAATCTTTATGTATGTATGTATGTATGTATGTATGTATGTATGTATGTATGTATACAGTGTTCTGCCTGCACATGTCTCTGCAGGCCAGAAGAGGGCACCAGATCTCATTATAGATGGTTGTGAGCCACCGTGTGGGTCCTGGGAATTGAACTCAGGTCCTCTGAGCCATCTCTCCAGGCCTCTCAGACCACTTTCCATGGCAGGTTCCAAACAGGAAGCTGCCTACAGTAAGGCAGTGCTCAGCGCCATACAGACAGGTATATCAAAGGACACGGGACCAACCGCACTGTAGAGTGCTGAAGCCTCAGGTTGGCATTGGTGTGAACAAAGGGCTAAAGGGGGCAGGGTCTGAGAGCTGCAGAGCTCAGGTCCTCCCCTCAACAGGCTCAGCAGTGAAGACTGTCCCTCCCAAAGGAGACTGGACAGTGTGGATGGAGCACACACCAGGCAAGCAGGTTGAACACAGTGCTGGTGGCATCCTGAGGCAGGCACCTTTGATCCCCTAGAATGCTTCACACCTCAGACCAGTTACTAGAAGCACACCTGACAAGACTCGAGAATCCTGATGAGCACCCTGGAACTTTGGATGAACTTTGAATGTCCAAAATTCAACGAATGTGTAATAGAAAGGTGGTCACCCAAACCACAGACTTGACAGTGGGGGTGACATCAGAGACAGATCAGCAACAAATCAACCAGGATGCAGCAGGGGCCACAGGGACAGATGGGTGCATGTGGAGATGTGTCCTTTGAAGAAACTCAGTGCTGAGACTCAATAAACTGCAGAGTACAGGGAATCTGGGTTACATATGGCTGGGAGGGCGTTTTGCAGGAATGACAGTGAAGCCGCCAGGGAAGACTGCACAGAGCTTATAAAGAATTGAGGTGACAAGGCATTTCACACAGACCTGAAATGGGTAACTCCATTTGGGACAGGACGAGATGGACTTGAGGTAGACCTGACACCTGTCATCCAGGTCAGTCCTGGACATACGAGTGTGTTGCTGTCCTAAGGAGCTGCTGAGATCAGAAGCAGCTGCAGCAAGGGATGAAACAGCAGGAAAGATGTAGTGGAAATTTGCCTCTGAACTCCCGGACAAGCCAGGTGTCACTAAAACCTACCTGCCCACTGTTTCTGTGCAGAGCCCCCAGCACTGCTTCCAGAAAGGCCAACCATGCTCCAGAGGAGAAGAATGATTGTTTCTCCATGATAATTAGAACCAGCTATAACGTGTAAGAGGAAACATGCTCAACTTCTCAATCTGTAGCCACTATTAGTCCAGCTAAGTGTAGTGGACTTAGGTAGAGGTGGTACGGCTCTACCACTATACTTCTTTTCTACGTACAAATGACAGTTAGGGATCGATGTTGGCAGCCAGGCATAGTGGCTCACACCTTTAATCCCACCACTCAAGAGGCACAGGCAGGAGGATCTCAGTGAGTAAGGCCAGCCTAATCTACATGGTAAGTTCCAGAACAACCAAGGCTATGTAGAAAGACCTGAGAACACGAGTGTTCCCAGCCAGAGTCACAGAAGATACCCAAGTGGGTCTCGGGGTTTTTGTATTCCAGGTTGGCCTCAAATTTGCTATATAACTGACGATGATCTCGAACTTCTCCTTCCCAAATGCTGAGAATCACAGGACTCACCCAACAACATTTTCACTTCACTGCTTGTGTGGGCGGTGGTGGCGCAGCCTTTAACCCCAGCACTCAGGAGGCAGAGGCGACTCTACAGAGTGAGATCCTGTATCTAAAAATAAATCAACTGGAGGACCAAGAAGGCTGAGTCTGATGAAGCAAGACTTTGCTGATACACTCCTCCTAGACAAAAGGGTGGAGAGAACAGCCCTTACTGGAGAAAACCACAGGCTGACAGTACTACCCAACATTAAAAAAATAAATAAATAAAAATAAATCAAGAGAGAAAGAAAACACTGTGAACTCCCCAGGAAGTGCTAGGCCTGGACTCACTGGCAGGGTGCTCTATGGCCTTGACCTGGGAAGTAGCAGGTCCATTGTGCCCTCTGATGATATAAGAGCAATGGGTCAGGGAGATGGCTCAGAGGTTAAGAGCACTGACTGCTCTTCCAGAGGACCTGGGTTCAATTCCCAGCACCCACATGGCCGTTCACAACCATCTATAACTTCAGTTTCATGAGACCCAACATCCATGGCAAAACACCAAAGTAAATAAAAATAAATTTAAAAAGGAGTGATGCCCACTGTCTGGCACCATCCTCTCGACTCCATCAGGGCGGATTCTTGCTCTCTGGTTCCCAGCTAGCTCCTGAGGTAAATCCAAGCTGTCTGTGGGATGACAGAGGCAGTACTTTGTGCTGAGAGATTGGTGGAGTAGATGGAAACTCGGTTTCTACAGGCCTTGGTCTGGCTAAACCAGACAGCACCAATCATACAAGAGAAATCTGAGCCTGTCTGAAAGCAGGAGGGTAATCATGTCCGCCGGAGCCTGAGCCTCAAAGGACCAGCCACAATGCTCTAGCTGGGGGCTCCAGGATGTACTGACTGGGATGTCTGGGACAGGCCAAGGCCCTGAAGCCTCATCCCACATGCAGAGTCAGTCCAGGAGTCACCCCTCAACCTTCAACAAAGTGGTCTATTTAGCAAAGGGAAGGAGCTCCCCCAAGGCAGAGCTGGGCACAAGGAATTTTCCTGAGCCCCCAGGCCTGAGAGAACAGTTGTCACTCCCAGCTGGCATTTAAGGCTGGGTCCTGGTTCACCCCTAATCTAATGCTCAAGAACGAGTATTAGAGAATGAGGGGACAGCTGGGAGGGGGCACGAATGGGAAAGGGCCAGCCTGGGCTACAGATTATTACAGTCTGAACAGTTGGCCAGCCTCCCTGGAAAGTTCCAAGGATTACTCCACTCCACTCTGCGACATCCTGCTAGGAATTTACCCAAAGAAGGAAAAGCTGGGAGCTAAGAGAAGCCGCCAGAGGGGTGTTTATAGACAGACTCGGAAGACCTAAGTGGCAGGAGCACCAGTCTCAGGATGACAGCCCCATGGCCAGGAGGGCTGGCAGCCTGAATGCAGCAAGACTGAGCATGAGGGCTGCTCAGAGGACAGGGCTAGAGCACCTGGGGGTGGGGGGAGCTGCATCAGCTGGAGGATGGCAGCCATGAGCCAGTGAACATTCTACTCAGGGAGTCACAGCATGTGACCTCAGGGTTGAACAGCAATGTGATGCCAAAGGGAGCTGAACCAGTGCCAGGCCAGAAGCCTACAGAGTTATAGGGCTAACATGACATGGTAGATATGGCCAGACATTGAATGCCTTGTGAACCCCAGGTCAGGGAAGGTTCTAGTCTATCACCTGAGAGCGGATGCCAACATCCACGATGCCCTCATGGCACACTGCAGTCCACAAGAATGTGACCTTCTTGTGCCCTGGGACTATTGGGTCGGGTCAGAAACAGTGTCTGACATCTCAGACACAGACTAGACTCAAGAAAAGCATCCACCAACAGCTAAGGGCATGCAGGGGCTCTGCACACCATGTGATGAATGTGTCCAGCCTATGAGACCCAGGCCCAGCAGAGCCTGAGTTTTCATTTCATACAAAGTGTGCCATACACAGACGGTTCATTTCATAGACTGTGAATAGCTTATACCCATTTTTCAAAGCATTTCACTGGCAGGAACTACATTCTTGTGTACCAGCTATGCATCCCTAGCTGCAGCTCTCGCCCACTCAGCCATGCATTCCCTGCTGCAGCAGTTCTACCCTGCCTAGTGTGAGGAACTTGACTCTTCCAGGTGCTTGAGATGAGTAGAAGCAACTGTCTGCCCTGTGACTGGCGGCTTCTTTCATCTAGCAGAACATTCTTAAAGTGCATTCATGTTTTCAGTTTTGTGGTTGCATGACAATCTTAGCTGGACCACATTCTATGTATGCATTCTTCACTGGAAGCCTGGGTTGTTCCCACCTCTTGTCAATTGTGAACACAGACGTGCAGTCCCTGTCTGGGTGCCCCTTTCATCCTTTGGACATCTCCCAAAAGTAGAATGGTGGAGCAAGGGGCTGCCACAACTCTGGATCTACCAGAACTTTCCACATGGCCACACTTTTTTCTTTTTTAATGATTTATTTTCTTTGTATGTGCATTGGAGTTTTGCCTGCATGTATGCCTGTGTGAGGTTGTCAGATCCTGGAGGTACAGGTTGGAAGTTGTCATGTACATGCTGGGAATTGATCCGGATCCTTAGAGCAGCCAGTGCTCTTAACCTCTGAGCCAACTCTCAGCATGCCCACACTTCTTACATCCCAACAGACTGATACACTTTCTATTGATGGTCACTAAGGCAGGCAATCGGTAGGGTTCTGGAATCTTCCTGGCTTTGTTGATGTGTGCTTTGTAACATAAACTCTCTCCCCTGCTAATGACAAACATTTCCTGTAGTCTAGGAAAACCCCATGCCCTTGCCCTGTCTACTGCTGGTCAGGCCTGGAGGGAGCTTGACAGAAGCCAGCCTTTGTGCCCTTCCTCCTCCCCGAGAGAGGTGGCAGCTGATGCCTCACCTTCTGCCTCAGGGGAGGGAGGCCTCCCTCTGTGTAATGTGGAAAGCCTGAGCAAGGTGCTTACCTCAGCAGCTTCCCCAGAGGCCATGGTGAGCTGTCTGTCCAGTCTGGCCTCAGTATCTGACATCAGCAGCTGATGTGGCCCTTGAGAACTGGTCTCGGCAGTCCTCACAATGAGCACGTTGAGTCTGTGCTGGCAGGAGCAGTGTGATGCTACTGGCCCGGGCCTGTCTTAGGTGAGCCAGGTTTAGGCTGTAAGACCCAGATGCCACAGGTAAGGCCAGTTAAGGCCCATTCTTCCCACTCACAGGTGTCTACAGGGTGGAGCTCCAGGACCTCTCTGAAGTCAGCCTCAAGTCCAACAAGCCTGCCAAAACCAAGAAGTTGGGCAGAACAAAGATGACCACGCCCCAGGTCAGGGTTCCAGATCCCAGTCTACAGCAGAGAACCATGCCCAAGCGTGAGGCTGGCTAGATGGCTGGTTTTGTGTGCCAGAGGAAGGTTCAGAAACAGGTGTGTGGCTGCCATGGGTTCTGTGGGTGGACCACATGTACCAGGCCACTGGGTTCAGCAGGGACTTGGCAATAGAGAGGCCCATGGGCAGGGCAGGGCTACAGTCCCCACCAGGAAGGACTAGTGGCTGACAGCTCCTCAGCACCTGCGGTTTTAATAAGGACCCTCATAGGATCATAGGTTTGAGTGCTCAGTCACCAGGAAGAGGCACCATTTGAAAGGGTCAGAAGGATTAGGAGGTGTGTGGCCTTGGAAGTAGAGTTTCAGAATGGGCAGTGGGTTCTGAGGCTTCAAAAACCCATGCTAGGCCCAAGCTTGCTCTATGGATCAGGATGTTGTTCTCCAGAACTGCTGGTTACACAGCAAGATCTGTCTCAAAAGACACAAGATAATAAAACAGGCCAAGTCTCCTCAAAGTCTCCATGACCTCAGCCTGTGCGTACTACCTGCCCTGAGCCATTTCTGAGGCACAACAGGCTCAGTGCCTGCCTACACGCTACCATGTTCCCCATGATGAGAGTGAACTAAACATCTGAAACTCTAAGCGAGCCCTCAATTAAATGTTTTCTTTCAATAAGAGTTGCCAGTGGTGGCGCATGTCTTTAATTCCAGCACTTGGGAGGCAGAGGTAGGTGGATCTCTGTGCGTTTGATGTCTACAAGAGTTAGTTCCAGGACAGGCTCCAAAGCTACAGAGAAACCCTGTCTCAAAAAAAAAAAAAAAGCAAACAAAAAGAGTTGCTGTAGTCATGGTGTCTCTTCACAGCCAGAAGATAAGATAGCGTTATGCCGGGGTCTCCTGCTTGCTGAATCCTAAGCCTGGGAAGCTGCAGAGGTAAGCACCCAGAGCAACTGCCCCCACACTTGGATGAGGAGTAACAAGAGTTTAGCATAAACACTTCACCCCAGCTATGACATGCTGATGCCACAAGGTCCCTGTGGGGAACCGTGTGTGTTTAAGGCTCATTGCCACTCAGGTTGCTTGGATTCCCAGCAAGCAGTTCAAGTGGACAGTCACAGGGCTCCCAATCCTGATGTTCTGTAGTGAAAGTGTCAGAGTCAACACTCCATCCTTTGAAAGGGCCAAATGTCTTTGTTCCTAGAAGTGCTTCCAAACCATGTGGTGGCTACACTCCTTCCACATCAGCCCAAGGTTGGACCTGAGATGGAGAGTCACACTGGCCCGGAGGCTCCCTGCAGCATGGGAGGCATGTAAGAAGGGAAGAGTTCCAGGACACTGAAGGGAGCTGGAGAACTATCTGACCTGTGCGAATCCAGCCTGACATGAAGACAGGAGGGGGACCGGGCTCAAGTTATGATCAAAGGGTTTTGTCTTCTCTTTCAGCACTGACTGGCCACGCCAGGAAAAGCACCACTCACAGCTGCCTATGAAATGGCTCAGGGCAGGGAGTGAGCACAGGCTGAGGCTCACACTGAGACATTTTCATGAGACTTGGTCCATTTCACTTGCCATGTATCTTGAGTCATGTATCTTGTTGTGTAGGCCAGCATGTGTAGAACTGTCATGCCTCTGCCTCCTAAATGCAAGACTCCAGTATATGTCACCACCAGGCTGCTCTGGCTGCTTTCCACTACTGATGGATGCTCTGAATTTGACTACTGTACATTTACAATGAATCTTCTACTTGGTTTTGTGAGCCAGGGTTTTTCTGTGTAACAGCCCTAGTTGTCCTAGAACTAGCTCTTGTAGACCAGGCTGGCCTGGAATCACAGAGATCCGCCTGCCCCGCTTCCCGAGTGCTGGGATTAAAGGCGTGCGCCACCACTGGCACAATGAATCTTTCATGTGCTCATGCACCTTGGTCTGCACCTTGAAAGGCATCCACCTGCAGAACCAGGAGGGAGGATGAGGCAACTTCTTCCCAGTAGCTGAGTGGCACTTTCGGCTGCTCCAGGACAGATGCTGAAATCAGACCCTGACCTCGGGCCTCTGAGAGCCAGGTGACCCTGTGTGAAGGGTTCAGGGTTCTGGCTCCAAACGCATAGGAGAAGGGGGTGTATTTATGGCAAACTGTTGCAGGGTCTCAGGGCTGACTAGGAGACGGAAGGAGAGTCTGTGAAAGGGTGTCCACTGTGACGCCACTCAACAGTTTTATTAGGTGGACCAGCCCAGTGTGCGGCCACACTCCCATCACGTGGCTTCTCATACCTGCCCAAGCTGAGGCCAAGTGCCGCTCTGCAATCAGTGAAGAACACAGTTACTGAACTGCCAGAGCGCCATTACTAGCAGGGGGTGGGGCGAGCCCAGGACCAGAGCACCTCTGACCATGCATGTGCGTGTCCTGTGAACCCATTCACGGAGAGAAAAAAGCGTCCTCCACCAGCACATCAGAACCACTCAGAGCCTGGTGAGTCTGCAGCTTGGGGCGCTCTCAGTCCTCAGCAAAGCAGGGCAGAGTGAAGTCCTTCTGACAGACTAAAGTCCCGACTACAAGGCGAGGAAATGGGCAAGGACTCCTGTCACAAACACACTCCTCCCACAGCATCCGCCTGTCCAAGAATCCCCAGAAGCTGCCGCTGGGCCTTCACTGCATGCCGAACCACTGCTCCTGGTCAGCCCACTGGGCTGCCTCACTGTCGCTGCCCTCCAGGTCCCCTTCTTCCCCACTCCCTTCCATGTCATCCACATCTTCCTCCTGGGTAGCATCCGTGGGACTCTCCTCCTTCTCCATCTTCTGCATGCCCTCTAGAGACTTCTGGTCATTGGGGTCCAAACTAAGGAACAACAAAACAAAGGAGAAGCCTGAGTCTCTCTCTGTCTTGCTCCATTGGACTGCTCTGTCACCAAGCTGGCCCAGCAGTGAAACACTAGGGTCAGAGATGATGCAAATGATTGTGTCTTCCAAGGCTGGACCCAGGGAGTCCATCAGAAGTGAAAAGGGGCATTGTCCTAAGTTTTAGAAATTTTAACTTGAGGGGGCTAGAGAGGTGGCTCAGCAGTGAAGAGCACTTATTCATTCAGAGGACCTGGGTTCAGTTCCCAGCACCCACATGGTGACTCACGACCACCTGTGACCCAGTACCCAGGTATCTGACGCCCTCTTCTGACCTCTGTGGGAACCAGGCACACATGGCACACAGACATATATGCAGCCAAAGCAACCACACACCACACATAGAGTAAAAATAAATTAATAAACAATAAAATGACTAAAATTGCAATTAAAAATTCTTAATTAGTCAGTGGTGGTGCACAGCTTTAATCCCAGCTCTTGGGAGTGAGTTCTAGGACAGGCTCCAAAGCTACACAGAGAAAAGCCTGTCTCAAAAAAATCAAAACAACAATAAACAAACAAACAAACAAAAGTTTTCTTTTTAAAAAAAAATATGTATTATGTATACAACGTTGTGTGTGTGTGTCTGCCTGCACGCCAGAAGAGGGCACCAGACCCCACAGATGGTTGTGAGCCACCACGTGGTTGCCGGGAATTGAACTCAGGACCTCTGGAAGAGCAGGCAATGCTCTTAACCACTGAGCCATCTCTCCAGCCCCTCCATAAAGTTCTTAAACCATTTCACAACTACCAAGCTCTAGCACTGTGCTAGCAGGAGCAGCCAGACACAGGGAAGCATGCCAGTAATCCCAGCACTTGGGGGAGGAAGAAGAATCAGCCTTAGGTACATAGTGAGTTCATGTGACCTGCCTCTTCTGTGTGTCACTTATGTCCATGTTATCACGTGGAGTGATTTTAAGTCCTGAGAATAGGAACGAGGACCAAGGCATTTTCATTAGTAGCAACCCCACAAAGATGCGAGACCCAGAATCCTCATTTATTTGGTTCCTTAAGCAAGCACTCTCCCTCTGAAGCAAGTCCCCAGCCACAGCAGCCTTTCTCCAGTGATGACCGCCCACGGCAGTTAGTGGGTTGGCAAATACCTTGGTGCTTGACTTTGTTCCAGGCCGTGTTCACAGACACAGGGTAGTTTGTTATATCTCCTCCTTACCCAAACCTTACACCAAACTCTTGTCTACCCAGAGGCTCACACACTTTGGCCCACCCTACATACTGCAGCAAAGAGTTCTGTGTACTGTGAGTGTCACTGAGTGCTCAGAAGTGCTGCCTCAGCTACCTCTGGGACAAGTGAACAGATGAATGTGAGACTTGATGAGGACACCTCCTTGCTATACCTAACACATACTCTCAAGCCAAAAAACAAAACAAAACAAACAAACAAACAAAAAAACCCACTTCTGCACTAATCAGTAAAAATGCCTGCATTTATTATTTACTTCATACTAGGTAAAGTGCTAAGCACTTTTTATTGAATACTCTGAATCCTCATTCAGCCATTTATTTTCAAAAATTAAGTTTATTATTGTTATTAGTGTTATTAACTAGTGTGTGTGTGTGTGTGTGTGTGTGTGTGTGCAATGTAGACATTTATCTGTGCATCATGTATAAGTCACGGCAAGCATGCAGAGGTCAAAGGACAAACTTTGAGGTGGTTCTCTCCTTCCACCTTTATGTGTGGGTTCCAAGAACCGAACTCAGGTCTCCAGGGTTGTGTGGCAAGCACCAATAATGGCTGATCCATCTTGATAGCCCTTAACTCAGTCATTTAATAACCAATGAAGTAAATATAACAAGGAAAATGGTTAGTATTTTGATCAAGATGTCAGGTAAAAGCTGTATTTAAACTTAAGAATTTAAGGTTTTAGTTATTATAGAAGGTAGAAATACAGGAAAACACTTAACACTACTTTGATTTTAAAAAGATACACTAGGTAAAGCCCTATAAAGTCGTGGCGTGGAGCATCTGTACAAACCAGTCTAATGTGATAATGGGGCTGGAGAAGAGGGAAGCATCTCTAACTCTGTTACTATGCTTTCGGAAAACTATGTCAGAAGTCGAGTATTCAAAAAATCTTCTCATTACTATTCTTAGCCTGCCTTCAACTGTGGGCAAAGCAGGTGTCTGCCTCCTCTCCCTTCCTCCCTCCCCATGGGAGGCTGAGCACCCACCTCAGTGCTATACTGTACTGGTCCATTGCTTCCTGGTATTCGTTCACAGCTACTAGGAAGTCCCCCAGGATCCGATGCAGGACACAGTCGCTCTGATTGGCCAGGGCATTCCTCAACAGAGCAATTCCATCTTCATATTTCTGTTCCCTGCCTACAGAGAAAGACAATTTTCACTGCTCAGCCAGTGCACAGTCACACCCACCACAATATGACAACTTCCCCAGAGACATCCTTAAAGGGCACTGCAGTGTGCCTTTTCACTCATGTGCGTGTGGTCTTTATTTCATTGGGAAAATGGTAAAATGAGTACTGAGTCTTTAAAATAACATTTTATTACATCAATTTATGTGAAAGGAGGTGAGCATATCATAGCACGTGCGTGAAGGTCAGAGGACAATTGTGGAGGTTGGTTCTGTCCTATCAAGTGGGTCCTGAGGCCTGAACTGAAGTTGTCAGCCTTGGTGGCATCTTTACCTGAGCCACTGAACCTGTGTTCTGAATCTTTAGATACACTCTTAAACTTAAAAAAAAAAAAAAAAATGAGCACACTAGTGCACACCAGCACTAGGGAGGCAGAGGCAGGAGGATCTCTGTAAGTACGAGGCCAGCCAGTCTACAGAGCAAGTTCCAGGACAGTCAGAGCTGATACACAGAAAAACACTATCTTGAAAACTAAACAAAACAGTCAAATTCAATTTTACTTCCCAAACCAGGAGTTTATCATGAGTCAGAACAAATGGTGTCCTTACTCATGTGATGTCTGTGCTGTCTTTAGAATGTAGATGCCAGCAAGAAGGCCAGCACCAGACCTGCAGAACCACGAGCCAAAACAGCTTCCTCCCAGCATCATGTAAACATGCGGTTATGCCAGAAGCAAGAAGAACAAAGCCCAGAGAACCCAGACAGCTCAAAACAGCTCAAACTGACTAAAACCAGCTGCATTCAGACTAAAGTAGTTCAAAACTAGACCAGAGATGAGCTGAGTGGCTACCAAGTGATTTTAGCTGGTTCACATCAATCTAAGTAGGCCTGAGCCCGTCTGGTTGTTGATATATGTAAAGCATTTCAGGCAGACTCAGACCTGCTCTGTCATCATAAGCTTCAGGGACTGCAGCACCCCCCGGAGATGTGGGTCCCAACAACCAACAAACAACACAGAAGGGTGGTGCACTCACTGAGCAGCTCTGCCTTTTTCACAACAGCCTTGACATAGTCCGGCCTCTGGGCCAGTGCTTTATCTAACAAAGTTTTGGCTTTCTCCTGCGTCACTGGATCTTCCAGACACACGGTGGCTAACAGGGTAAGAGTCTGCGCATTTGCACCTAGAGTTTTGTAAACATTGTTGGCCATCACCATTGCTTCTCGAATGCTATTCGAAGCTAAGTAACATTCTATGAGACCTGAAAAACAAAGCAGAGATGTTGTATCGCAAGCCAGCCCCATCACGCCACTCACCAAGCTCTGCTGCACCCGCCCTTTTGTGCCTTCCCCCATTTTAATGACCCAACGGGACTGCAAATGACCCAGCATAGCCTCTGACTATATAAGCACATTTTTCTTCTTTCCAACTTCAAATTTGAACTCATCTTCCCATTACAAGACAGACTACTGAGCTTATTTTTAAATTCTTATAAAAATGTTTTAGAGGAACAGAATCTTGTAAGAACTATTTTAGTATCGGTGACTCAGTCACCAAATGTTGTTAAACCTGGCACAGCTCTGCTGGGCTACAGCAACATCCTGTCTCAAAAAATATTAATAATAAATTTTTTTAAAAAAATTAATCAATCAATCAATGCTGAAGAGACTCTGTCTGGATTTTAAAGCTGCTCCTCCCCAGCCGCCATGACTCTAACATACAACAGAGCTCTGACCTAACAAAACCTTCCATGTAGTGCAGCTGTCACGTCAGTCACACTGGCAGACTCCTATCTTACCTTCATAACAGTCTAGGCGACAAGGTGCGAGCCTTATGGCCTCCCGAAAATGTATGATAGCTTCCTGGACTCTGCCCATGTTCCTAAGTGCTGCTCCTTTGAGGAGCAGAGCTTGGACACTGTTGCTGTTCAGCTGAATGGCCTTGGCACCCAGGTACAGGGCCCGAGAGTAGCGTTTGCTATAGAAGCTATGGCATCTAGGGAAAAGAACAAGTTATTTGAGAAAAGCCTCAATGCCAGGCTGGGGGTGCAAATTCCTTTAACCTTAGCACTTGAGAAGCTGACAGACTATCTTTAAAAACAAAACAAAAACCAAAAAAGTTGTCCAAATGGCTCACAGGATTAAGGTGCTTACAGCCGAGTCTGAGGACTTGAATTCAGTTCCTGAGACCTACACAGGGAAGGAGAGAACCGCTCTTGCTGTCTTGTGACTTCCACACACATGTTGCAGGTGTTGACACATTCACACACAATAAATAAAATGTAATAAAAATCTTTTGAGGAAGCTTCATCCACAATCAGAGAAATTACAAATTATGCATGCAGCTACAACCCAGATATCAGTAAAGAAGCTAAACAAAACAAATACAAACCAACTAAGTATCACTCCGAGGGCATCGCACACAGGCACAGTCAGGCACTCCAGTAACCCCAGCATGTGGATGGTGGAGTAAAGAGGCTCAGAAGCTGAATTGCAGTGAGTAAGTAACAGAGTGCTCACCCACAAATGGGGTAACTATGTCACCTCCCCTTTCGGAGAGGCCATTGTAGTAGAAGAGGGCAGGGCAGAAAGAGTCTAAGAGGCAGAAGTCTGGGAGTATTGGTGCAGTATCATCAGAACATTACAGTACGCATGTGTTCCTGAATCCACGGAGCTGCGGTGCCCACAAAATCAACAGTCCAGCTTGGAAGTGAACAGGGTCTATGACACCCCGCCCATAAATGAGGACCTATGGATAGTTGGTGGCTCTGGGGAAAGGAGAGTCCATTTTTCTTTAAGTCTGGCTCCTGTGGGTCAACTACACTCCACTGTATTGCCCTATACCCAAAAGAAAATGGAGAGCACAAAATGGTGTTAAAGGTTTATTAAATAAAAAAGAGAATAGCAGGTTGGGGAAGGGGTAGGGAGGATGGATCTGATGGAATTAAGAGGAGGAGTCTGGAGTGAATATGATCAAAATACTGATGTGGGATTCCCCTCTGTATGCTGTGAATACCATGGTTAATAAAGGGACTGCTTTGGGCCCATAGCAGTGCTATAGGGGAACAGAGCTAGGCAGGGAAAACTAAACTGAATGCTGGGAGAAAGGAGGCAAAGTCAGAGAGAAGACAATTTGAAACTTTGCTGGTAGGCCACAACCTTGTGGTGATGCACAGATCATTGGGTTAAATTAAGAGGTAAGAGTTGGCAAATAAGAAGCTAGCACTAATAGGCCAAGCAGTGACTTAAATAATATAGTTTCTGTGTGATTATTTTAGGGCTGAGCAGCCAGGAACAAACTAGCGACCTCCCTACAACTAATTACAATGTACAAAGTTCTCTAGGAATTAAAAAAAAAAAAGGATCAGAAGTCTAAGGCCAGCCTCAGCTACATGGTAGGCCCAGTCTTAGGGTACATGAGAATGAGACTCTCTCAAAAAACAAAGGATAGCCTAGCATGGTGACACAGAAGGAGGATCTCTTTTGAGTTCCAGGCCAGCCTGGTCTACATACTAAGTTATAGGACAGTCAGGATTAAATAGAGAGACTTAGTTTCAAAACAACAGCAGCTCTTTGGTCTCCAGAGCAGAAACAAGATGAGGAAAGATGCCAAACATCATCCTTTGGAAAGTTTTGCAATAAGATGCACAGGTTATATAGCTAACAACATCGTAGCAACATGTTGTGTAGTAACAGCACTGCTGTAGCTCTAAGGCCAACACCTTCAGAAGTCTACCTATGGCAATACCAAGAGAAAGCATAACTAGAGTGCCAAGGCTAAAAGAACACTGCTGAGATTGGGCCAGTGAGGTTACTTAAAAAGTATTTACCACAGATTAGGACATGGGTTCTGTACCAGGCAGTGGTGGTGGGGCACACCTTTAATCCCAGCACTGAGGAGGCAGAACAGACAGATCTCTGTGAGTTCGAGGCCATCCTGGTCTACAGAGCAAGTTCCAGGGCAGCCAGGACTACACAGGAAAACCCCGTCTCGGCATAAAACAAAACAAAACAAAACAAAAAGGCATGGCTTCTGTGAAGGAACAACACCTAACCCCAAGAGGGCGGCTCTTGTAGCATCCAGTTCATCTTGAAGATTAATAGTCAGAAAATAAAATGTCCTGGTTTAAAAACAAAAACAAACAACAAACAAAAAGGTCAAAAAAGACACAAAATGATCCAAAAAAACCTAAAAATAAAAATAAAAAAAAGGACTAAAGAGAAGGCTCAACAGTTTGGTTCCCAATAGCCACACGAGCAGTTCACAACTGTCTATAACTCCAGCTCTAGGAGATTCAACATCCTTTTATGACCTCCACAGGCACCTGCTCATACGTGGCACATACTCACACATTCAGGTTAAGTTTTTTTTAAAAAAAAAAAAAAAAAAAAAAAAACACTACCCTTAAGAAAAAAAAATCTTGCAGTGGTGGTGCACACCTTTAATCCCAGCACTTGGGAGACTGAGGCAAGAGGATCTCTGTGAGTTCAAAACCAGCCTGGTCTACAGAGTGAGTTCCAGGACAGCCAGGGCTACACAGAGAAACTCTATCTTGAAAATAAATAAACGAACAAACAAACAAACAAACGAAAAGAGCTCAAGGGACTGGAGAGATGGCTCAGTACTTCAGAGCACTTGCTGCTCCTGCAGAGAACCAGGGTTTAATCTCCGGCACCATCTGTAACGCCAGTTCCAGGGAATCTGACCACTGCAAGCACCAGCCACTCATGTGGCATACAGAAATACATGTAGGCAAAAACATCCAGATACATAAAATTAAAAAAAAAATTAAAAGACTAGAAGGACATCTAGATATTGTCCTTATAAAAGCCATGTGGTGTAGGAGGTCCTTCTGTTTATGTGTTGCTTTCATTGGTTGAATAAAGAAACTGTCTTGGCCTTTTGATAGGGCAGAACTTAGGTAGGCGGAGTAGACAGAACTAAATGCTGGGAAGAAGGGCAGACAGAGAGCCACCATGGAGCTGCCAGAGACAGACATGCCAAGTCTTTCCCGGTAGGCCACTTCCACGTGGTAATACACAGATTATTAAAAATGGGTTAAATCAAGATGTGAGAGTTAGCCAATAAGAGGCCAGGCAGTGATTTAATTAATACAGTTTTTGTGTGGTTATTTCGGGTGTAAGATAGCAGGCAGCTGGAACGATAAGCAGCCCACTCCTCCTGTTACAGCCACGTTGTCATTACGGTTTTATCTCCGTCAGTGTGAGTGAGGCCGACTACACAACACATCATCTCTGTTCATAATCCTTGAAGTAGGGATCATTATCCTGGTCTCCAAATAAGAAAACATACTCAGAAGAATTAATAAATGCCTGCCCAAAGTCACAGGCACATCCTGGTTTGATTCAGGTTTCAATGACTGTGATTTCAACTTTTTGTTTAAAGACACGGACTTAACTATGGGGCCCTGACTGACTAGAACTTGCTATACAGACCAGGCTAGCCCTGAACGCACAGAGAACAAATACCTGCACCGCTGGCACCGCTATATCTGGTTCAACTCATATTCTCTTAAAGAGAAAAAAGGATCTTTTTTTAAAAATCGACTGAAAATTGAAGAGAAAAGAAAATAAGCCAGCATAGCATACCCAGAGACCACCCAGGGCTCCGCGTGCTGATCTGAAATGTTGAAAAGGCGGCAGCCAAGGTTCTCCACATCCTCCAGCCGCCCTTCTCGTGCCAGGAGGTAGCCATAAACATCCATTCCTGAAAGAAAGAACATAGTAATAAAAGGTTCTTCTACCACAGAGGGAAAGGTCCTCAGAAAAGGCAAAGGAGGCAGGAGAAATGGCTCAGCAGTCAAGAATACTCCTTGCAAAGGCTCGGGTTCAGTTCCCAGCACCAACATAGAGGCTCACAACCACATGTAACTTCAGTTTCCGGGAATCTGACCTCTGAGGGAAACAGGGACGTACATAGTACACATGCATACATGAAGGGAAAACACACAGAGAAATTTTAAAAAGTGAGAAGAACCTGTGAAATGGGTAAAGGAAACTGCCACCGAGCCTGAGAATCAAAGCTCAATCTCCAGGACCCACATGGTAGAGAGCCACTTCCAAAAAGTTGCCCTTAGACCTTCTATGTACGCACATACCATACACACACATACACAAATGATTTAACTTTAAAAATTAAATAAGCCGGGGTGGGAGTGGCATATGCCTTTAGTTCCAGCACCCAGTTCGAGGCAGTCTGGCATACAGAGGGAATTCTAGGATACCAAGGGCTATTTTCCAGAGAAACCCTGTCTCGAGAAAAAAAACAAAACAAAACAAACCCTCTGGAGATGCTGCTCAGTTGGGAGAGAAGTTGTGAGCATGCAAGGGTTCAATCTCCAGCACCACATAAATATGATGGTGGTACAGGTCAATAATCTCAGCATTCGGGAAGCAGGAAAAGCAGATGTTCAAGGTCAACTACAGTTATAAGAAACCTCCTCCTCTCTAAGTGACTGGATGAACGAACAGCAAACTATCCAAAACAAAAAAGGCCCTCTCTTCTGGCCTCTGTGGGCTCCTGCACACACATGCTCAACATAAACTTGCAGGCAAACACCACACACATGAAAGAACAAAAGACAGAGACAGGAAGGCACAGAAGCAACAGATCCTACTTCACAACTTGAAAGCCGTTCATGTCAAGAACTGTCTGTCCCTAAATCTGTAGTGTGGTGAACAACTGCCCAGAAAAAAACCCCAAAAAGGCATCTCATAATTGCTGTTACTCAAGAGCCCTCAGCCATCACCACATGCTTAGTATGCTGAAAAACACCCAGTCTCAAACAAACAAACAAACAAACAAACAAACAAAAACAGCCTCTGGCCTATGCCCCCCAAAGCTGTAGTTTTGTTCTGGAATGTAGTTCACTAGGGAACCCACCTCTCTCATTCTTAACCCTGCCAAGTCCCTTCACTCCTCCCTCATGGTTTATAAAGGCCGTGCTGACTCTCACGAACCTCTTCCTACTGTTCTCCTTCTTTATCATCCCTTCAAATTCCCACTCCTCACAGCAAGATCAAAGCCACACTTCTGCTAGCCTGGGTTTTGAGTGTAAGTATCCAACTCCAAGCTACCAATGCCACCAGGCTCGTATTTCTAAACACTGTATTTTTTTCTCTCTCTCTTTACTTTTTTGTTTTTGTTGGTGTTTTTTTTTTTTTGTTTGTTTTTGTTTTGTTTTGTTCTGTGGTTTTTGCTTTTTCCAGACAGAAGTATCTCTGTGTAGCTCTGGCTGTCCTGGAACTCACTCTGTAGACCATGCTGACCTCAAATTCAGAGATCTGCCTGCCTCTGCCTCCCAAGTGTGTGCACCACTACTGCTGGCTTCTATTCAAGTAGCCCAGAATGGCCAATGAACTTGAACTGCTGACCCTTCTTTTTCTACCTCTCAAGTGCTGGGATTACTAATGTGGTGTAGGTAGATTGAAGAGGAATAAACACCAGACAGGGAAAGATCTTGCATGAACACACTTTCTAGACTGTTCCCACATCTCGATACTTGGGAAGGCCCCTTCATACTCAGTCATCTTTTTTGTTTGGTTGAGTCAGGGTCTCACTGTATAGCTAGCCTTGATCTCACAATCCTGCCTCAGCGTCCTGAGTGTTAGAATTACCGTCCAGTCATTCTTTACTCATCTAAAAGCCTGCTTGCTGTCCCGAGGCAACAGTCTTCTGTTAGCCTCTGTTGAGTCTTTATGATCTCATTTCCCTCTACCCCTGAGCATTCAATTTTTCAAACTGCTGGTCCCTTACCTGCCTCTCAGGCCTCTGTGCCTTGTTCCTTTACCTGAAACTGCTTCTAGACCAACAGCTGCTCTGCCTGCTCTGATGACACTTTAACCACTCTGTCCCTTTCCTAATATCCGTTCCCTACTTCTCCATAACTATACAAAGGACAGAGTAAAACCAAAGTCCCTAAAAGGACATTAGGGTTCTGCAGATGCCATCAGTCAGCCACATCATAAATTTATAATTCACGGGGACGAATGCCATGATACCCCTTAAAAGAAAAAGCTAAGCAATGGTCTGTGAGGAGAAAACACTTATATTCAAGTCAAAACAACCACTCAGAATAGAATTAGCTAAGTGTTAGAGACATACGCCAGGACAAGGGAAAGAACTGCTCCAGTAAGCGAGCCTCACAAAAGCTGTCTTGAAAAACGACAGTAGCAGAGCTGGGCACCATGGCAGCACATGCCTCCTCAGAAGGTAGAAGCAGGAGAATCAAGAATTCAAAGCCAGGTTCAAGGCTAGCCTGGCTACATGAGACCCTCTCTTCAAACAATAAAAACAAGGGGCTGGAGAGATGGCTCAGCAATAAAGAGCATGTACTGCTCTTCATATGACCTGAGTGGATTCTCACATCCAGTCACATGGGTCATAACTCCAACTCCTGGGGAATCCAATACCTCTGGCCTCCAAGGGCACCGTACTCACGTGTACATGCCCCCACACAGACACAGTTACACACAATTAAAATAAGCCTAAAAGCAACAACAACAAAAACCAAGAAACACAAGGTGCCAACGCCACATTCTTTCTGCCTTTTCTCTTAGCTGCCTTTTACAGACACTCTACAGCCCCAGAATTCACCTTTTATCAGATAAGGATCCAACATCTGCGCCTGTTCAAACTTGAGGACGGAGTTCTTACTGTCTCCTGCTCTGAAGTACAGGTCTGCCAAGCTCCCAAGCAGGTCCACGTTGTCTCGCAGTAAGGATTTTTTCTCCAGTGAACTTAAAAGATATTAAATACTAACCCTTAGAATCTGTCATAGAGCTTTAATCACTGCATTTGGGGGGTGGGCATATAGATGACATACTTTTCTGTATGTACAATAGTTTCATAAAAAGGTTTTTGGGGGTTTTGAGGTAGGGTTTACTACTTTATCCAAGTTGGCCTTGAACTCATGATCCTCCATCTCCCAAGTTCTGGTATTTATACACAGGCACAATAACTCCTAGCTATAATATAATTAAGCCAGCAGGATGGCTCAACAAGTAAGGGCAGCACTAAGCCTAATGATCTACGTTTGATCCTTGGGACCTACACAGTGGAAGGAGAGAACGGACTCCTCCAAGTTGTGCCCATGAACAATAAATAAATACAAACGTAATTTTAAAAACTTTTGAAAAGACCTAGGTACAATGGTCATTTTTTTTGCCTAAGGTTCTTTCAAAGATACATAGGGGGCTGGAGTGATGCTTCTGCAGAATACCCATGTTCAATCCCAGCCCTAGCACAGCAGCTTACAACTACCTGTAAGTTCACTCCCAGGGAATCCAATGGCCTCTGTGCACTTAGCACACACATGGGATACAAACATACATGCAGACAGAACAACCATATACATAAAATTAACTAAATAAAATGGTTTAAAGTTATACAATGAAATGGTGTGTGTGTGTGTGTGTGTGTGTGTGTGTGTGTATCAAATATAAACCCTTAAATCTACAAAGAACTTTCTGGTTATGATTTTCCTTAATTTTATTTTTTGAGACAGGGTATCACGATGGAGCATTGGCAAGCCTACCTATGCCTCTTGAGTGTTGAGATTAAAGGTGTGTACCACCACACCTAGCAAGGTTATAGTTTAAAAAAAATACATAATTTTTATATGTCATTCACAAGTGACAACTACTCATGACTGAAAAAGATATATAGCTTTTTGTCCTAGGACTATGAATAGAAAGAAATGCCAATTACAAAGAAGCACCTTATGTAAGGTGTTACAATAAATATATACCAAAAAAAAAAAAAAAGATGAAAACATATGACATCCACAGCACTTTGCTCCCTAAGGGTGGCCATCTTCACATGAACAGAACTCAGTTCAGCTTTTCATTTTTACAGGTTCCAACAGTTTACTACATTTGCAACCATTTAGTGCATTAGAAAACACTGCCTAAAGACTATAATGCCAAGCAGTAAGCATCTACTCTTTCTGTTTTACCAGAAATACATCAGACTGCCAGACAAGCAAAGGGCCTTAAAATCCTTGAATTAAGCCAGGCTTGGTGGCTCATGCCTATAATACCAGCAATAGGGACGCAGAGGCTGGGAGACTGAGGCCAATTCAAGGAAAACCCAGGCCATGTAGTAAGATCTTACATATCTCAGACCGTGCCTCCCACCAAAACAATCTCAGAGTTTATATCCTGGCTCTCACCAGATGGTGTTGATTGCTCTTGAGTTGTCCCCAGTGTGCACAAAAGCATATGCTTTAATCCACACAGACAGCCAATCCAGGTTGGGCACAGTCTGGATCACATTCATCGTCATTGATGCCACTTCTGCGCCTTTTACAGAAAGGGATAACAAACCTAATCCCCCCAAAAGCAAGAGAAAGGTGAGGTATAACATCTTCCTCCCACAGTGCAGCAAACAGCAGGCTGCATAGCTGCCTTTCCTAGTCTAAGCAATGCATACAACACCAAGAGGTCAGAGCCTCAAGGATGGTAAGCACATGCTGCCACTGTGCTATTCCCCTAACCCTAAAAGACAGGCATTACTCTTTATTTCAAAATGACAGTATTTAGAAAGTTTTAGACCTACTCTAGGGGCTGGAAAAATGGCTCAATGGTTAAAAGCACTTGCTGTTCTTGCAAAGGATCTGGGTTTGATTTCCAGAACCCACATGAATTAAAACTATCCACAACTCCAGTTCTTGGAGTTTCAATGTCCTCTTCTATCCTCTACGGGCACCAGGCACACACATGGTTCACATATATACATACGGGCAAAAACTTCATTCATACAAAATAAAATTAAAGTCTAAAAAATGCCCTACTCTATCTAATGCATACTCATAACTGAGACCTATCATCTTTGACTGCAAATACCCCCAGGCAACAGGAAGAAAACTTTCTATACCTAGAATGGCGTCAAGAGCCAAGGGGCACTGCCGCAGGACCTCTTTATAGCTGGTGACTGACGGGCGTTCCTGACCAGCCTTCTTGTACAGGTTTGCCAACATCATGTTTATCTACACACAAAAAACAAAGTACAGTAAAGCAAGTGTATCTGCAAAGGAAGTACTTCACCATGAGCAAGTTCTGATTTTTATTCTCAATTACTAATCTGCTTTCTATTACAAAAAATCTACCCACAGTCCTGTGCAAATATTGATTCCGTTCCTCAAAACAAAGAACAATTATCCTTATTTTTCCTAGTTCTGTAATCCTTCCAAATAAACTATATCTAGCCAAAGATGCTGCCTCTGGGATTAACACAGACTCAAGAAATGCACCAGAATTTTAGTTACTTTGATTTTTGCTGTTAAGATGAATGGCTCCAGAAGTGCTCAAGATGATATATTTTAAAGATTTTTGTTGTTGTTGTTCGTTTTTGTTTTGAGACAGAGTATCACTGTGTAGCCCTGGTTGGCCTGGATCACATAAAAGATCTACCTGCCTCTTTTAAATGCATGCGCCTCCCACTGTGCTTCTGTGTAAGAGTACAGGTGCCCACAGAGGCTGAAGGAGTTAATTACCCTGGAGCTAGAGTTACAGGTGGCTCTGAACCACCCGACATGAGTGCTGAGAACTGAACTTGAGTCCTCTGAAGAGCCGTACACACTCGTAACTGCTGAAGCCACCTTTCCAGCCTAAACTCGTATTTTAAATTTAGTACTAAAGCATAAGAAAGTGAAGAAGCCAGGCATGGTGGCACGTATCTTTAATCCCAGCACTTGGGAGGCAGAGGTAGGCGGATCTCTGTTCCAGGACAGCCAGGGTTGTTACACAGAGAAACCCTGTCTTCCAAGCCAGCTACCACCCAGACCCAGATCTATGAGTTAACCCACCCCAACATCCACAGCATCTATGAACTTGAAGCATGTGAAGGGGACAAACCAACAGGATCTCCAAGGGGAGCCCCAGAAAGAGCCCATTATCAGAGGTATAGCAGAAGCCAGAGGCCTCAAACCAGACAAATGACCCACAGAAGTGAACATCTACAAGATGAATGGACTAAAGGGTGAACTGTGTGACTCAGCAACACACTACTGCTTCCATTAAGAGATTCTTTTTTCTTTTGTTGTTTTTTGTTGTTTTGTTTTTCTTTTAACTTTTGTTTTGTTTTGAGGGGAGGTTGCACGGGCAGAAGGGGGAAGCAAGGGGACAGGGAGATCAGTGCAATCTGGATGCATGATGTGAAACCCACAGAGAATCAGTAAAAGTTGAGAAAAAACTTTATTCAAAAAAGAAAAAAAGTGAAGAAATCTTAATTTTTTTTTCCCTTTAAGACAGGGTTTCTCCATGTAGCCTGTCCTGGAACTTGCTTTGTAGACCAGGCTGGCCTCAAACTCGCAGATATCTGCTGGCTACTACTTGCCAAGTGCTGGGATTAAAGGTGTGCTGTGAGCTACCACCGCATCTTCCCAATTTCTAAAAAGACTTTATTTTTATTTACGTGCACAAATGTGACTGTGTCTGTGAGCATAAGAGTGTGTGGGTGTTGGAGGGGCTTTGGAGATCAGCAGAGGTAGAGCATCCCCTGGAGCTGGAGTTACAGCTGGTTACGAGCTACTGATGTGGGTGCTGGGAAACTAACTCTGGCCCCAGGAAGAACAGCAAACACTTTTAACTGATGAGCCATCCTGAGCTTCAATCTCATTGTGTACCTAAGGAGGACCTTGAATTCCTGATCCTTATGCCTCACCTCCTAAGCACAGGATGACAGACAGGTACCACAACTGGCTGCTAGTTTTTTTTTAAAGTTTCTTATTTAGTAGTTCAGCTTGGCTATTCCACAAATTTACGGCAATCCTCCAGCCTCAGTTTCCTAAATGCTAATTACAGGCATGAGCCACAACACCGAGCTTACAACATTTGACACAGATGTTAAAGAAGGATTAGATAACCACCCCACCCCAAATAAAATAAATGACATAGACCAAGGAAAACAGACAAACAAACTTGGCTTCTGGCAGACCAGTGGCTAGAATATGGTCTAATACTTAATCTAGAACTGTCTATTCACCATATTGAGACAAAAAACAAAACAAAACCTCAAAGTGATCTCCAAAGGTGACATGACTCAAAGACTAACCACATTATTTAAATCCAGTGAGATAAGACATCTACATTTCAGAAAAATTTAAATATGGTACTTAATAAAGCTATTTCAAAAGAATCCTTCATTAAAAACCCTATAATCCTATACCTATAATCCCCAGCACTAGGGAGGCAGATGCAGATGATCACTACAAGTTCAAGGCTAACTTGGGATACATACTGAAAACTTCTCAAAAAAAAAAAAAAAAAAGACCCAAACATGAGAGCTGGAGAGATTGCTCAGTGGTTAAGCACACTTGTTGCTCTTACAGAGGACCCAGGTTTGTTTCCCAGTGCTCACATGGTACTTCACATCCATCTGTAACTCCATTTCCGGGTTGTTTGTTCATTTATTAGGTTGAATGAGTTTTTTTGGTTTTTCAATACAGGGTTTCTCTCTGTAGACCTGGTTGTCCTGGAACTCACTCTGTACATAGGGTGGCCTCCAGCTCAGAGATTTGCCTGCCTATGCCTCCTAAGTACTGGAATTAAAGGCATGTGCCACCACCACCTGGCAATTTCCAGGGGGTCTGCTACCCTCTTCTGACATCCACAGGTACCAAGCACACATATGCTGCACATACATATATGCATGCAAATACATACACAAAATAATGAAGCCGGACGGTGGTGGCACACACCTTTAATCTCAGCACTCGGGAGGCAGAGGCAGCTGGATCTCTGTGAGTTCGAGGCCAGACTGGTCTACAGAATGAGTTCTAAGACAGGCTCCAAAGCTACACAGAGAAACCCTGTCCCGAAAACCCAAAAAGAAATGAATAAACTTATTACAAAAAAACCTAACCAGGGCAACAAGAAGGCTCAGTAGGTGAAAGCACTTGCTGCACATGCCTGGCAACCTGAGTCCAATCCCTGTGGAAGTAGAGAATGGACTCTTTTTAAAGTTGCTCTCTGACCTCCAATGCAGTGCTGTCATACACAAATAATAGTGAAGTAAAAGTAAATAAATAAATAAATCATGAAACCCAAAACAAAACACTCTCACTCCTACCACTACAATTTTAAGAAAAACTAAAAGTACCAAAGAATGTACAAATTACAAAGATGAAGGTTGGGGAGATGGCTCAGTGGGCACAGTGCAGGCAACCACAAGAATCTTGAATTCAAATCCCCAGGATTCTTGTAACAGTTTGGTACTGCAGCTTGCAACTGCAACCTTAGGACTGACAACTCACTGGCCAGCTATTCTAGCCAAAAACATGGATCACTAAGTTCAGTGAGAGACCCTGTCTCAAAAAAAAAAAAAAAAAAAAAAAAAAGATGGAAAGACTAAAAGAAACATTCCAACATTCCAACATTAGTCTCTGGCCTCCTTATAGACCCACAGAGGCAAGTACACTAACACACACACACACACACACACACACACACACACACACACAAACATACAGTGCACATGCTAACATATAAGTGTACACCACATACTAACATACGCGTGCACAGGACACACTTTAACAAAGAGTATACAGCATATTCACTAACGTACAAGTAAACCTCACACAATAACATACAAGTATATACAAACAGACACAGAAATTAAAAGACAGATAATCTTTATGGTACAAAAGAAAACGACCATGCCCCAATTTAAGTTCTAAACAAGATGGTATTTGGTAGATTGTTAACCCGAGTAAAGCAGCGGCTATGAGAGCACAAAAGTTAAAGAATCTTTAAAATTTTCAGTTATCTACAACTTGACATACCAGATATTATGTATACACTCAACACAGTGGCTCTGAAAAGAACATCTGTTCCAATTATAAACCTCAGTATATAAGTCTTATACAAAACTTAATTCACACTGATGCCTACACTGAAATAATAAAATGCTATAAATTAAACTATTTTCTTTGGCTTTAGGTAGTGCATTTTAGAGGTCATTTTGAAAATGCAAAGAGAAGGGGCTGGAAAGATGGCATGGATGTTAAGAGCACTGGCTGCTGGCTGCTCTTCCAGAGGTCCTGAGTTTAATTCCCAGCAACCACGTGGTGGCTCACAACCATCTATAATGAGATCTGGTTCATACATGTAGACAGAACACTGTAAACACAATAATTTAAAAAAATGCAAAGAGAAGGCTAGAGAGAGAGCTCAGCAGTTAAGAGCACTGCTGCTGATCCAGAGGACCTATGTTCAATTCCTAGCACCTACATGACATCTTGCAACCATCAGAACTCCGCTTGCAAGTAATCCAATAGCCTACTTTGACCTCACTGGGCACCAAGCAAGCATGTGATGCATATACATACATACAGGCAAAACATTCACACACATAAAATAATTAAATCTTTAAAAGTTACAAAAAAAAAAAAAGGCATGCAGTGATGGCTTAAGGCTTTAATTCCAGCAGAGGCAAGCACATCTCTACGAGTTCAAGGCCAGCCTGGTCCACAGAGGAAGTTCCAAGACAGAACTTGCTACACAGAGAAACCCTGTTTCAAACAAACAAAAAGCCCCCGACACACACACACACAAGAAAAAGATAGACACCTAAAACACTGTTTACAGCACTTTATTTATTTTTATAGAATAGTATTTTAAAAAGTAATTTTATACCTAGGGGTATTGCTCAGTGGTAACATGCAAACACAGAGCTGTAAGCCCAATTCGCAGTTCAGAAAAAAGAATCAAAGAAAGAAAAAGGTTATTTTTACATTCATGAATTTAATAAGCTTTCAAAAAGATTCACAAAAATACAAAAATGCTATTAGCTATTAAAAAAAATAAAATATTTACAGATTACTAAGTTGTCCTCCCTGCCAGGGCATACATAGTTCAGATGTCTAACCAGTTCCAGTCAAAACACTCTTTTAATACACTGCCAAATTAAACACAAATATATATTTTGCCAGTATGTACCAAGGGATAATGTAGTCTTTTTGTGTATGTGCTCATGTGTAGATGCATGCAAGTGTGTTTGGGTACATACATACACGTATGTGGAGTCCAGAATCAATGCTGTATGTCTACTGAGATACCATTTCCCATTGACATTGGAACTCGGAAATCTACTACACTGGTTGGCCAGCCTGTTGTCACCCCAGCTCTAGGGCTATAGACATGTGTTGCTACAGAGGGCCTTTTACATTGGCGCTGAGCATCCAAATGCTGGTCCTCATGTTTACATAGCAAGCATTCAACCCACTGAGCCACCTCCTCAGTTCAAAGAGTAGCTTGTAGTTTTGATTTTACAAAGGGAAAGATTAATACAATATTCCTGTTATCAAATGACCATACCATTAAATATAAAAAAGAAAGAAGCTTTTTAAAAGTGCTTTTGCACCTGCAGTACTCTTCAGATTCCTGAGATGAAGAAATGTCAAAGAGGGACAGGAGGGAGCACTCAGTGTTAAGAACATGTATCTATTACTCTTCCAGAGGACCTGAATTCAGTTCCCAGCACCCACATCAGGTAGCTTATACAACTGCCTGTAACTCCAGCTCCAGGGGGATCTCACACCCCTAGCCTCTGCAGGTACACACACACACACACACACACACACACACACACTTAAAAATAATAAAAACAGGGGCTGGAGAGGTGGCTCAGTGGTTAAGAGCATTACTGCTCTTCCAGAGGTTCCAGAGAACTTAAATTTGGTTCTCAACACATCAGATGGCTCAAAACTAACGTTAATTCCAGCTCCAGGAGATTCAATGTCTCTGTGAGCATCTGTACTAATATATACATAACCACACATAGACACAAAATAAATCTTTTAAAAAAAAAAAGAGAAAGAGAAAGGAAAAAAAAGAAAGGACAAAAGGAAGGAAGGAAAGAAGGAAGGAAGAAAGGCAGGCAGGCAGGCAGGCAGGCAGGCAGGCTGGCTGGCTAAGGAATAGCTGAGTCTGGTGGTGCAAGCCTGTGATCCCAACTACAAGGCTGGATGGGGTAGGAACAGTGAAAGTCCAAGCCAGTCCTGGTTATACAGTTTAAGGACAGCCTGAGTAACTTAGACTTTGTTTCCAGATTAAAATTTTAGATAAAAAGAAAAGGGTTATGGCTGCAGCTTAGTGATGGGTGCTTGTTGAGCATGCCTGAAACCCTGGGTTGGATCTCCAGGACCTCAAAACCAAGCCAAACATTTTTTCTGTTATTTATTTGTTTTGGAATAGCCTTGAACACCTGGTTTTCCTCTTCCTACATCTCAAGTGCTAGGATTATAGGTGAATGCCACTATACCTAACCGAATTCTCAGGGCTCTTTAACAAAGTCAACCTTCTATCTGTCTGAACCCCAACTCCACTACTACGGAGAAAGTGTAAGAATGAGAGTGATTGCTGGGCTGTGGTGGAACACGCCTTTAATCCTAGCACTTGGGAGGTAGGTGGATCTCTGTGAGTTAGAGGCCGTCTGGCCAGAGCTGTTTCAAAGAGAAACTCTGTCTAGGGAAAAAAAAATGAGAGAGCCATGAGAAGAATGATCAGACAGACTTCCTGAAACATGGAGAACATCCAGGATGAGGCACGGTGAACAGAACTGGGGAAGAGGAAACTTCAGCTTACTTTAGGAGTTCTCTGTCTTGAAGGAATCCCATCGAGCACAGCGATGGCATCTTTGTCTAGTTTCAGCATTGTATAGCACTCAGCCATTTTGTATTTCACTTCAATCTCAGAAGGAAGACACTTCAAGATAACAAAAACATCTCTTCAAAATATGATCTCAACAGTGTGACAGTTCTTCAAAATATTAAACAGAGTAAGCCATTTTATAACCTAGCAATCTGCTCCTAGTATGTAATCATGAAATAAAAACAAGCTCACCCAAAAACCTGGGCACAAACCTTTACAGCCGCATTACTCATGTAGACAGGAATAAGCAACCCAATGTTCATCAATAAATAGATAAACAAAATGCAGCATGCTTGTACCACGGAATATTACATGATAACAAAATGAATGGTTTCAACCCTGTCTCTCAAAAAAAAAACAACAAAACAAACAAACAAAAACAAACAAAAAACACCAGAAAACAATTTGTGTGTGTGTGTGTGTGTGTGTGTGTGTGCGCGCGCACGCGCGCGCACCAAAGACTGGGCAATGGTGGTGCATACATCTTTAATCTCAGCTCTCAGGAAGGAGACGCAGGAGGATCTCTGTGAGTTTGAGACCAATATGGTCTACAGAGTGGGTTCCTATACATTCAAGGCTACCTACACAGAGAAACCCTGTCTTAAAAACCCCAAATAAATAAACAAATCAATTCTTTTAATCACCTGGCTCTGTGGAGTAGACGCAGAATTTCCAGTTGAAGGTCTCACTTTTGAAGTTTTACTCAAGGCTTTCTTCTGCTGTAAAGCCATGGTATACTTACTCACAGCATTACGGTACTCCTTATCGTGAAAGAGAGAATCTGCATGATACACCAAAAGCTGGTACTTTTGAGAGGGGGAAAACAGCTCACTAGAAAACAAAAGAAGCAAATCCAACATAGGTTATTTTGAAGATTAGAAAGAATGCCTGCTGTGGCATATTAGTTTAATGTTACTCTGTCTAAAACACCTGATCGGTTAATAAAAAGCTGAACGGCTGGGGCTAGAGAGATGGCTCAGAGGTTAAGTACGCTGGTTGCTATTCCAGAGTTCAATTGCTCTTCCTGAGTTCAACTCCCAGAAACCACATGGTGGCTCACAGCCATCTGTAATGAGGTCTGGTGCCCTCTTCTGGCCTGAAGGGATACACGCAGGCAGAATACTGTATACATGATAAATAAACAAACCCTTTTTTAAGGAAAAAAAAAAGCTGAATGGCCAATAGTTGCACAGGAGAGCAATAGGTGGGGTTGCCAGGGAGAGAGAATAAATAGGAGAAACCTAGGTTCCAGAGATAAAAGAGCAAGAGCAAGAAAAGGAGGAGAGCAGAAAGCCAGGGACCAGCCTCCCAGCCACACAGCCAGCCATGAAGAAAGAATGGAAGACAAAAAGTCCAGAAGT